>NW_028123608.1:0-487217 GCF_965194805.1 Balaenoptera borealis
CTAATGGTCACTTAACATTCACAAGGACTCAGGGCTGTAAAGGACACTTGCCCTAAAAATTGGTGCTGAAGTAGGGAATGGACAAACAAATTCAAAACAGGCAAATGTTTCAAGAAGAGATTATGAAGAGTTAAGTTTTACTCACACTCTTTTTAAAAAAAAGGAAAATGGATAAAAGCTCAACCTCAGGGAGTGTTAGACGCATGCAATCTAATCTACAAAAAGTTTCAACTTACACCAGTCGACTGACCATCAGCAAAAAGTCTACAAACAATAAATGCTGTAGGGGTTTTACAGAACTGTGTACCCTCTACCTGCTGGTGAGACGTAAAGGGGTAACAGCCAATAATTAGAACAGAAAGGAGCTGTGTTGAAAAGTAAAAATGGAGGTACCATTCAATCCAGCCGGCGCACCATTGGACGTCTCACCGGAGAAGAAAAGAATCGAGAAGACACAGGCCGCAAAAGCTGCAGTGCAGCCTTATTCACAATAGCCAAGACAGTGAAGCAATCAAAATGTCCAACAACAGGTGAATGGATAAAGAAGAAGTGGTCCATGTACACAATGGAATATTAGCCATGGAAGACAACGAAGCATTGCTCTCTGAGGCACCACAATTGAGTCTGGAAATAATCACGAAACGTGAGGTAAGTCGGAAAGCAAAAGACCTATATTCTATGATATCACTTATAGGCGTTATCTAATAACTGACACAAATGAACATATTCCTCAGAGAAAGACACTCACAGACTTAGAAAACAAACTATGCTCATCTAAAAGGAAAGGAGGGGGGAATGGATAAATTAAGATTAGTGTTACTATATGTATACAAACACATATTTTATACATATCTCAAAAAGACCGACCATATAGCAAGGGAGGTCTGCGGAACCCTCTGTAACATTTTACATGGGAAGAGGATCTGTACTTGAATAGACATATATAATGTACAAATGAACCAGATTGTGTACACCTAGGACAAACAATATTCTAAGCTTTACCCCAATTAAAAAGTTTTTAAAACCAAGAAGAAGTAATGAGACATAAACTAATGGGGGTTTCTCCATGCATATTCCAGTGTAATTTACAACCTAGGAACACGACTTCCAGAAAGGCTCTGCTGCCCTAGTACCCAGATTTGGGAATGGAGAAATGCTGCCTGCTTGAGGCCACTTCCCACAACATCACCTTTAAACCCATTGCTAAAGGTCACTAAATATTCACCAAACTTGCAGTTCGGGAAATGACACCTGCTCTCTAAAAAAATTCTGGGGTGGAAAATTGACCAAAAAATTAAACAGAGGGCAACCTTCCAAGAAGACAATTTCAAGAGTTATATTGTACTACCAATTGTTTCCTTTTTTTAACAGAAAAGAAAACGGCGGAGAAATATGATGAGTTTTACGAATTTTTAGAGACATGCAAACCGAAATTATAAAAACCTAGCAGCTCACAGCAGCCAGAAGGGCCATTAGCATAAATGCTGCAAACAATAAATGCTGAAGCGATTGTGGAGAAATGTGTACCCTCGATTCTAAAGGGGACGTGGTAAGAGCCACTAATGAAAACAAAAAGAAGGTGCTTTGAAAAGGGAAAAACGGTGCTACCAGTCAATCAATCACACCCAGTGCTGGGCCTATCACCTGAGAAAATGAGAATCAAAAAGTCACAGGCTGGCAATCCTGCACTCCAACAATATTTACCATAGCCAACACTTGGAAGCATTGAAAATGTCCATCAACTGAGGAATGCACAAAGTAGAAGTGGTCCACGTACACAGTGGAAAATTACTCCAATAAAAAATAAAAATTAAATTTAAAAATCCAACAAATGTAAAGAGACATCAGCTTGTGTGGGTTTGTCCAGGCACACTCCACTCTAATTTATAACCAAGAAACACCACAGGCCGCAAGGGCTTTCCCCTAGTTACAAGGGTGGGGAACATAGAAAGGCTGCCACCCTATGGCAGTTACCTGCAAAACCAGCTTTAAAGCCTGTGCTAATGGTCATTTCATAGGAAGAAGTAATGCAGGACTGTAAATGAAACCTGCCCTCAAAATGTCTTGAGGGAGGTAATGGCCAAAACATTTCAAAATGTGACACATACTTTAAGAGAACACTTTGAAGAACTAAGGGGTAATCACAGCTTGAAAAATAAAAAGGACTTGCCTTCAAGCTCAATTTCAATGGATTATGAGGCACGTGCGAATTCAACCACAAAGAGGTATCAGATCACACTTGTCAGAATAACCATCAGCAAGAAAACTACAAACAATAAATGCTGAAGGTGTTGTAGAGAAATGCATACCCTCAACTTCAAGGGGGACGTAACTTGGAAAGGGCCACGAAATAGAACAGAATGGAGGTGCATTAAAAAGGTCAACATTGAGCTACCATATGATCCAGCAGGCCCACTCCTCGACCTATAATCTAAGAAGAGAGAATTGGAAAGACACAGGCAGGCAAATCTGCATTGCACAGTATTACAATAGCCAAGATATGGAAGGAACCAAAAAGTCCACCAACAGATGGGTGGACACAGAAGAACTCCTCCATGTACAGATGGAATATTCGCTAGTGAAAAAAATGAAACAATGCCATTTGCAGCACCATAGATGAGTCTAGACGTAATCACGCCACCTGTAGTCAGTGAGAAAGCAAAAGACACATATCCTATCATATCACTTTTTGGAGTTACTTAACAATTGATACCAATGAAGATATTTCCACAGAGAAAGGCAATCACAGATTCATTAAAAAAACTTATGGTTCACCAAATAGAAAGGGCTGAGGATTGGTTACATTACCATATTGGGGTTAACAAAGATATACAAACCATGTGAAATATATAACCACCAAAGACGTACGGAAGACCAAGAGAGAGACTGCTCAACATTGTGCCATCACCTACATGGGAAAAGGATGCGAGGAAGAATAGATACACGTATATGTGTGAAAGAACCACATCTTGCACACCTAGAGCAAACAAACCATTGTAATCAAATTTGCTGGGATAAAAAATAAAAAGTAAATTACAAATATGAACAAGAAGTAATGAGACATAAACGTAAAGGGCTTTTTCCTGGCATATTCCATTCTAATATACAACCTAGAACACCACTTCCATTAAGGCTCTGTTTCCCTAGTAAACGAAATTGGTAAAGGAGAAATGCTGCCACCTTGTGGCCGTTTCCTGCAAGAGCAGCTTTAAACTCACAGCTAATGGTCACTTAACATTCACAAGGACTCAGGGCTGTAAAGGACACTTGCCCTAAAAATTGGTGCTGAAGTAGGGAATGGACAAACAAATCAAAACAGGCAAATGTTTCAAGAAGAGATTATGAAGAGTTAAGTTTTACTCACACTCTTTTTAAAAAAAAGGAAAATGGATAAAAGCTCAACCTCAGGGAGTGTTAGACGCATGCAATCTAATCTACAAAAAGTTTCAACTTACACCAGTCGACTGACCATCAGCAAAAAGTCTACAAACAATAAATGCTGTAGGGGTTTTACAGAACTGTGTACCCTCTACCTGCTGGTGAGACGTAAAGGGGTAACAGCCAATAATTAGAACAGAAAGGAGCTGTGTTGAAAAGTAAAAATGGAGGTACCATTCAATCCAGCCGGCGCACCATTGGACGTCTCACCGGAGAAGAAAAGAATCGAGAAGACACAGGCCGCAAAAGCTGCAGTGCAGCCTTATTCACAATAGCCAAGACAGTGAAGCAATCAAAATGTCCAACAACAGGTGAATGGATAAAGAAGAAGTGGTCCATGTACACAATGGAATATTAGCCATGGAAGACAATGAAGCATTGCTCTCTGAGCCACCACAAATGAGTCTGGAAATAATCACGAAACATGAGGTAAGTCAGAAAGCAAAAGACCTATATTGTATTATATCACTTATAGGCGTTATCTAATAACTGACACAAATGAACATATTTCCTCAGAGAAAGACACTCACAGACTTAGAAAACAAACTATGCTCATCTAAAAGGAAAGGAGGGGGGAATGGATAAATTAAGATTAGTGTTACTATATGTATACAAACACATATTTTATACATATCTCAAAAAGACCGACCATATAGCAAGGGAGGTCTGCGGAACCCTCTGTAACATTTTACATGGGAAGAGGATCTGTACTTGAATAGACATATATAATGTACAAATGAACCAGATTGTGTACACCTAGGACAAACAATATTCTAAGCTTTACCCCAATTAAAAAGTTTTTAAAACCAAGAAGAAGTAATGAGACATAAACTAATTGTGGTTTCTCCATGCATATTCCAGTGTAATTTACAACCTAGGAACACGACTTCCAGAAAGGCTCTGCTGCCCTAGTACCCAGATTTGGGAATGGAGAAATGCTGCCTGCTTGAGGCCACTTCCCACAACATCACCTTTAAACCCATTGCTAAAGGTCACTAAATATTCACCAAACTTGCAGTTCGGGAAATGACACCTGCTCTCTAAAAAAATTCTGGTGTGGAAAATTGACCAAAAAACTAAACAGAGGGCAACCTTCCAAGAAGACAATTTGAAGAGTTGTATTGTACTACCAATTGTTTCCTTTTTTTAACAGAAAAGAAAATGACGGAGAAATATGATGAGTTTTACGAATTTTTAGAGACATGCAAACCGAAATTATAAAAACCTAGCAGCTCACAGCAGCCAGAAGGGCCATTAGCATAAATGCTGCAAACAATAAATGCTGAAGCGATTATGGAGAAATGTGTACCCTCGATTCTAAAGGGGACGTGGTAAGAGCCACTAATGAAAACAAAAAGAAGGTGCTTTGAAAAGGGAAAAACGGTGCTACCAGTCAATCAATCACACCCAGTGCTGGGCCTATCACCTGAGAAAATGAGAATCAAAAAGTCACAGGCTGGCAATCCTGCACTCCAACAATATTTACCATAGCCAACACTTGGAAGCATTGAAAATGTCCATCAACTGAGGAATGCACAAAGTAGAAGTGGTCCACGTACACAGTGGAAAATTACTCCAATAAAAAATAAAAATTAAATTTAAAAATCCAACAAATGTAAAGAGACATCAGCTTGTGTGGGTTTGTCCAGGCACACTCCACTCTAATTTATAACCAAGAAACACCACAGGCCGCAAGGGCTTTCCCCTAGTTACAAGGGTGGGGAACATAGAAAGGCTGCCACCCTATGGCAGTTACCTGCAAAACCAGCTTTAAAGCCTGTGCTAATGGTCATTTCATAGGAAGAAGTAATGCAGGACTGTAAATGAAACCTGCCCTCAAAATGTCTTGAGGGAGGTAATGGCCAAAACATTTCAAAATGTGACACATACTTTAAGAGAACACTTTGAAGAACTAAGGGGTAATCACAGCTTGAAAAATAAAAAGGACTTGCCTTCAAGCTCAATTTCAATGGATTATGAGGCACGTGCGAATTCAACCACAAAGAGGTATCAGATCACACTTGTCAGAATAACCATCAGCAAGAAAACTACAAACAATAAATGCTGAAGGTGTTGTAGAGAAATGCATACCCTCAACTTCAAGGGGGACGTAACTTGGAAAGGGCCACGAAATAGAACAGAATGGAGGTGCATTAAAAAGGTCAACATTGAGCTACCATATGATCCAGCAGGCCCACTCCTCGACCTATAATCTAAGAAGAGAGAATTGGAAAGACACAGGCAGGCAAATCTGCATGGCACAGTATTACAATAGCCAAGATATGGAAGTAACCAAAAAGTCCACCAACAGATGGGTGGACACAGAAGAACTCCTCCATGTACAGATGGAATATTCGCTAGTGAAAAAAATGAAACAATGCCATTTGCAGCACCATAGATGAGTCTAGACGTAATCACGCCACCTGTAGTCAGTGAGAAAGCAAAAGACACATATCCTATCATATCACTTTTTGGAGTTACTTAACAATTGATACCAATGAAGATATTTCCACAGAGAAAGGCAATCACAGATTCATTAAAAAAACTTATGGTTCACCAAATAGAAAGGGCTGAGGATTGTTACATTACCATATTGGGGTTAACAAAGATATACAAACCATGTGAAATATATAACCACCAAAGACGTACGGAAGACCAAGAGAGAGACTGCTCAACATTGTGCCATCACCTACATGGGAAAAGGATGCGAGGAAGAATAGATACACGTATATGTGTGAAAGAACCACATCTTGCACACCTAGAGCAAACAAACCATTGTAATCAAATTTGCTGGGATAAAAATAAAAAGTAAATTACAAATATGAACAAGAAGTAATGAGACATAAACGTAAAGGGCTTTTTCCTGGCATATTCCATTCTAATATACAACCTAGAACACCACTTCCATTAAGGCTCTGTTTCCCTAGTAAACGAAATTGGTAAAGGAGAAATGCTGCCACCTTGTGGCCGTTTCCTGCAAGAGCAGCTTTAAACTCACAGCTAATGGTCACTTAACATTCACAAGGACTCAGGGCTGTAAAGGACACTTGCCCTAAAAATTGGTGCTGAAGTAGGGAATGGACAAACAAATTCAAAACAGGCAAATGTTTCAAGAAGAGATTATGAAGAGTTAAGTTTTACTCACACTCTTTTTAAAAAAAGGAAAATGGATAAAAGCTCAACCTCAGGGAGTGTTAGACGCATGCAATCTAATCTACAAAAAGTTTCAACTTACACCAGTCGACTGACCATCAGCAAAAAGTCTACAAACAATAAATGCTGTAGGGGTTTTACAGAACTGTGTACCCTCTACCTGCTGGTGAGACGTAAAGGGGTAACAGCCAATAATTAGAACAGAAAGGAGCTGTGTTGAAAAGTAAAAATGGAGGTACCATTCAATCCAGCCGGCGCACCATTGGACGTCTCACCGGAGAAGAAAAGAATCGAGAAGACACAGGCCGCAAAAGCTGCAGTGCAGCCTTATTCACAATAGCCAAGACAGTGAAGCAATCAAAATGTCCAACAACAGGTGAATGGATAAAGAAGAAGTGGTCCATGTACACAATGGAATATTAGCCATGGAAGACAATGAAGCATTGCTCTCTGAGCCACCACAAATGAGTCTGGAAATAATCACGAAACATGAGGTAAGTCAGAAAGCAAAAGACCTATATTGTATTATATCACTTATAGGCGTTATCTAATAACTGACACAAATGAACATATTTCCTCAGAGAAAGACACTCACAGACTTAGAAAACAAACTATGCTCATCTAAAAGGAAAGGAGGGGGGAATGGATAAATTAAGATTAGTGTTACTATATGTATACAAACACATATTTTATACATATCTCAAAAAGACCGACCATATAGCAAGGAGGTCTGCGGAACCCTCTGTAACATTTTACATGGGAAGAGGATCTGTACTTGAATAGACATATATAATGTACAAATGAACCAGATTGTGTACACCTAGGACAAACAATATTCTAAGCTTTACCCCAATTAAAAAGTTTTTAAAACCAAGAAGAAGTAATGAGACATAAACTAATTGTGGTTTCTCCATGCATATTCCAGTGTAATTTACAACCTAGGAACACGACTTCCAGAAAGGCTCTGCTGCCCTAGTACCCAGATTTGGGAATGGAGAAATGCTGCCTGCTTGAGGCCACTTCCCACAACATCACCTTTAAACCCATTGCTAAAGGTCACTAAATATTCACCAAACTTGCAGTTCGGGAAATGACACCTGCTCTCTAAAAAAATTCTGGTGTGGAAAATTGACCAAAAAACTAAACAGAGGGCAACCTTCCAAGAAGACAATTTGAAGAGTTGTATTGTACTACCAATTGTTTCCTTTTTTTAACAGAAAAGAAAATGACGGAGAAATATGATGAGTTTTACGAATTTTTAGAGACATGCAAACCGAAATTATAAAAACCTAGCAGCTCACAGCAGCCAGAAGGGCCATTAGCATAAATGCTGCAAACAATAAATGCTGAAGCGATTATGGAGAAATGTGTACCCTCGATTCTAAAGGGGACGTGGTAAGAGCCACTAATGAAAACAAAAAGAAGGTGCTTTGAAAAGGGAAAAACGGTGCTACCAGTCAATCAATCACACCCAGTGCTGGGCCTATCACCTGAGAAAATGAGAATCAAAAAGTCACAGGCTGGCAATCCTGCACTCCAACAATATTTACCATAGCCAACACTTGGAAGCATTGAAAATGTCCATCAACTGAGGAATGCACAAAGTAGAAGTGGTCCACGTACACAGTGGAAAATTACTCCAATAAAAAATAAAAATTAAATTTAAAAATCCAACAAATGTAAAGAGACATCAGCTTGTGTGGGTTTGTCCAGGCACACTCCACTCTAATTTATAACCAAGAAACACCACAGGCCGCAAGGGCTTTCCCCTAGTTACAAGGGTGGGGAACATAGAAAGGCTGCCACCCTATGGCAGTTACCTGCAAAACCAGCTTTAAAGCCTGTGCTAATGGTCATTTCATAGGAAGAAGTAATGCAGGACTGTAAATGAAACCTGCCCTCAAAATGTCTTGAGGGAGGTAATGGCCAAAACATTTCAAAATGTGACACATACTTTAAGAGAACACTTTGAAGAACTAAGGGGTAATCACAGCTTGAAAAATAAAAAGGACTTGCCTTCAAGCTCAATTTCAATGGATTATGAGGCACGTGCGAATTCAACCACAAAGAGGTATCAGATCACACTTGTCAGAATAACCATCAGCAAGAAAACTACAAACAATAAATGCTGAAGGTGTTGTAGAGAAATGCATACCCTCAACTTCAAGGGGGACGTAACTTGGAAAGGGCCACGAAATAGAACAGAATGGAGGTGCATTAAAAAGGTCAACATTGAGCTACCATATGATCCAGCAGGGCCCACTCCTCGACCTATAATCTAAGAAGAGAGAATTGGAAAGACACAGGCAGGCAAATCTGCATTGCACAGTATTACAATAGCCAAGATATGGAAGGAACCAAAAAGTCCACCAACAGATGGGTGGACACAGAAGAACTCCTCCATGTACAGATGGAATATTCGCTAGTGAAAAAAATGAAACAATGCCATTTGCAGCACCATAGATGAGTCTAGACGTAATCACGCCACCTGTAGTCAGTGAGAAAGCAAAAGACACATATCCTATCATATCACTTTTTGGAGTTACTTAACAATTGATACCAATGAAGATATTTCCACAGAGAAAGGCAATCACAGATTCATTAAAAAAACTTATGGTTCACCAAATAGAAAGGGATGAGGATTGGTTACATTACCATATTGGGGTTAACAAAGATATACAAACCATGTGAAATATATAACCACCAAAGACGTACGGAAGACCAGGAGAGAGACTGCTCAACATTGTGCCATCACCTACATGGGAAAAGGATGCGAGGAAGAATAGATACACGTATATGTGTGAAAGAACCACATCTTGCACACCTAGAGCAAACAAACCATTGTAATCAAATTTGCTGGGATAAAAAATAAAAAGTAAATTACAAATATGAACAAGAAGTAATGAGACATAAACGTAAAGGGCTTTTTCCTGGCATATTCCATTCTAATATACAACCTAGAACACCACTTCCATTAAGGCTCTGTTTCCCTAGTAAACGAAATTGGTAAAGGAGAAATGCTGCCACCTTGTGGCCGTTTCCTGCAAGAGCAGCTTTAAACTCACAGCTAATGGTCACTTAACATTCACAAGGACTCAGGGCTGTAAAGGACACTTGCCCTAAAAATTGGTGCTGAAGTAGGGAATGGACAAACAAATTCAAAACAGGCAAATGTTTCAAGAAGAGATTATGAAGAGTTAAGTTTTACTCACACTCTTTTTAAAAAAAAAGGAAAATGGATAAAAGCTCAACCTCAGGGAGTGTTAGACGCATGCAATCTAATCTACAAAAAGTTTCAACTTACACCAGTCGACTGACCATCAGCAAAAAGTCTACAAACAATAAATGCTGTAGGGGTTTTACAGAACTGTGTACCCTCTACCTGCTGGTGAGACGTAAAGGGGTAACAGCCAATAATTAGAACAGAAAGGAGCTGTGTTGAAAAGTAAAAATGGAGGTACCATTCAATCCAGCCGGCGCACCATTGGACGTCTCACCGGAGAAGAAAAGAATCGAGAAGACACAGGCCGCAAAAGCTGCAGTGCAGCCTTATTCACAATAGCCAAGACAGTGAAGCAATCAAAATGTCCAACAACAGGTGAATGGATAAAGAAGAAGTGGTCCATGTACACAATGGAATATTAGCCATGGAAGACAACGAAGCATTGCTCTCTGAGGCACCACAATTGAGTCTGGAAATAATCACGAAACGTGAGGTAAGTCGGAAAGCAAAAGACCTATATTCTATGATATCACTTATAGGCGTTATCTAATAACTGACACAAATGAACATATTTCCTCAGAGAAAGACACTCACAGACTTAGAAAACAAACTATGCTCATCTAAAAGGAAAGGAGGGGGGAATGGATAAATTAAGATTAGTGTTACTATATGTATACAAACACATATTTTATACATATCTCAAAAAGACCGACCATATAGCAAGGGAGGTCTGCGGAACCCTCTGTAACATTTTACATGGGAAGAGGATCTGTACTTGAATAGACATATATAATGTACAAATGAACCAGATTGTGTACACCTAGGACAAACAATATTCTAAGCTTTACCCCAATTAAAAAGTTTTTAAAACCAAGAAGAAGTAATGAGACATAAACTAATTGTGGTTTCTCCATGCATATTCCAGTGTAATTTACAACCTAGGAACACGACTTCCAGAAAGGCTCTGCTGCCCTAGTACCCAGATTTGGGAATGGAGAAATGCTGCCTGCTTGAGGCCACTTCCCACAACATCACCTTTAAACCCATTGCTAAAGGTCACTAAATATTCACCAAACTTGCAGTTCGGGAAATGACACCTGCTCTCTAAAAAAATTCTGGTGTGGAAAATTGACCAAAAAACTAAACAGAGGGCAACCTTCCAAGAAGACAATTTGAAGAGTTGTATTGTACTACCAATTGTTTCCTTTTTTTAACAGAAAAGAAAATGACGGAGAAATATGATGAGTTTTACGAATTTTTAGAGACATGCAAACCGAAATTATAAAAACCTAGCAGCTCACAGCAGCCAGAAGGGCCATTAGCATAAATGCTGCAAACAATAAATGCTGAAGCGATTATGGAGAAATGTGTACCCTCGATTCTAAAGGGGACGTGGTAAGAGCCACTAATGAAAACAAAAAGAAGGTGCTTTGAAAAGGGAAAAACGGTGCTACCAGTCAATCAATCACACCCAGTGCTGGGCCTATCACCTGAGAAAATGAGAATCAAAAAGTCACAGGCTGGCAATCCTGCACTCCAACAATATTTACCATAGCCAACACTTGGAAGCATTGAAAATGTCCATCAACTGAGGAATGCACAAAGTAGAAGTGGTCCACGTACACAGTGGAAAATTACTCCAATAAAAAATAAAAATTAAATTTAAAAATCCAACAAATGTAAAGAGACATCAGCTTGTGTGGGTTTGTCCAGGCACACTCCACTCTAATTTATAACCAAGAAACACCACAGGCCGCAAGGGCTTTCCCCTAGTTACAAGGGTGGGGAACATAGAAAGGCTGCCACCCTATGGCAGTTACCTGCAAAACCAGCTTTAAAGCCTGTGCTAATGGTCATTTCATAGGAAGAAGTAATGCAGGACTGTAAATGAAACCTGCCCTCAAAATGTCTTGAGGGAGGTAATGGCCAAAACATTTCAAAATGTGACACATACTTTAAGAGAACACTTTGAAGAACTAAGGGGTAATCACAGCTTGAAAAATAAAAAGGACTTGCCTTCAAGCTCAATTTCAATGGATTATGAGGCACGTGCGAATTCAACCACAAAGAGGTATCAGATCACACTTGTCAGAATAACCATCAGCAAGAAAACTACAAACAATAAATGCTGAAGGTGTTGTAGAGAAATGCATACCCTCAACTTCAAGGGGGACGTAACTTGGAAAGGGCCACGAAATAGAACAGAATGGAGGTGCATTAAAAAGGTCAACATTGAGCTACCATATGATCCAGCAGGCCCACTCCTCGACCTATAATCTAAGAAGAGAGAATTGGAAAGACACAGGCAGGCAAATCTGCATTGCACAGTATTACAATAGCCAAGATATGGAAGGAACCAAAAAGTCCACCAACAGATGGGTGGACACAGAAGAACTCCTCCATGTACAGATGGAATATTCGCTAGTGAAAAAAATGAAACAATGCCATTTGCAGCACCATAGATGAGTCTAGACGTAATCACGCCACCTGTAGTCAGTGAGAAAGCAAAAGACACATATCCTATCATATCACTTTTTGGAGTTACTTAACAATTGATACCAATGAAGATATTTCCACAGAGAAAGGCAATCACAGATTCATTAAAAAAACTTATGGTTCACCAAATAGAAAGGGATGAGGATTGGTTACATTACCATATTGGGGTTAACAAAGATATACAAACCATGTGAAATATATAACCACCAAAGACGTACGGAAGACCAGGAGAGAGACTGCTCAACATTGTGCCATCACCTACATGGGAAAAGGATGCGAGGAAGAATAGATACACGTATATGTGTGAAAGAACCACATCTTGCACACCTAGAGCAAACAAACCATTGTAATCAAATTTGCTGGGATAAAAAATAAAAAGTAAATTACAAATATGAACAAGAAGTAATGAGACATAAACGTAAAGGGCTTTTTCCTGGCATATTCCATTCTAATATACAACCTAGAACACCACTTCCATTAAGGCTCTGTTTCCCTAGTAAACGAAATTGGTAAAGGAGAAATGCTGCCACCTTGTGGCCGTTTCCTGCAAGAGCAGCTTTAAACTCACAGCTAATGGTCACTTAACATTCACAAGGACTCAGGGCTGTAAAGGACACTTGCCCTAAAAATTGGTGCTGAAGTAGGGAATGGACAAACAAATTCAAAACAGGCAAATGTTTCAAGAAGAGATTATGAAGAGTTAAGTTTTACTCACACTCTTTTTAAAAAAAAGGAAAATGGATAAAAGCTCAACCTCAGGGAGTGTTAGACGCATGCAATCTAATCTACAAAAAGTTTCAACTTACACCAGTCGACTGACCATCAGCAAAAAGTCTACAAACAATAAATGCTGTAGGGGTTTTACAGAACTGTGTACCCTCTACCTGCTGGTGAGACGTAAAGGGGTAACAGCCAATAATTAGAACAGAAAGGAGCTGTGTTGAAAAGTAAAAATGGAGGTACCATTCAATCCAGCCGGCGCACCATTGGACGTCTCACCGGAGAAGAAAAGAATCGAGAAGACACAGGCCGCAAAAGCTGCAGTGCAGCCTTATTCACAATAGCCAAGACAGTGAAGCAATCAAAATGTCCAACAACAGGTGAATGGATAAAGAAGAAGTGGTCCATGTACACAATGGAATATTAGCCATGGAAGACAACGAAGCATTGCTCTCTGAGGCACCACAATTGAGTCTGGAAATAATCACGAAACGTGAGGTAAGTCGGAAAGCAAAAGACCTATATTCTATGATATCACTTATAGGCGTTATCTAATAACTGACACAAATGAACATATTTCCTCAGAGAAAGACACTCACAGACTTAGAAAACAAACTATGCTCATCTAAAAGGAAAGGAGGGGGGAATGGATAAATTAAGATTAGTGTTACTATATGTATACAAACACATATTTTATACATATCTCAAAAAGACCGACCATATAGCAAGGGAGGTCTGCGGAACCCTCTGTAACATTTTACATGGGAAGAGGATCTGTACTTGAATAGACATATATAATGTACAAATGAACCAGATTGTGTACACCTAGGACAAACAATATTCTAAGCTTTACCCCAATTAAAAAGTTTTTAAAACCAAGAAGAAGTAATGAGACATAAACTAATGGGGGTTTCTCCATGCATATTCCAGTGTAATTTACAACCTAGGAACACGACTTCCAGAAAGGCTCTGCTGCCCTAGTACCCAGATTTGGGAATGGAGAAATGCTGCCTGCTTGAGGCCACTTCCCACAACATCACCTTTAAACCCATTGCTAAAGGTCACTAAATATTCACCAAACTTGCAGTTCGGGAAATGACACCTGCTCTCTAAAAAAATTCTGGGGTGGAAAATTGACCAAAAAATTAAACAGAGGGCAACCTTCCAAGAAGACAATTTCAAGAGTTATATTGTACTACCAATTGTTTCCTTTTTTTAACAGAAAAGAAAACGGCGGAGAAATATGATGAGTTTTACGAATTTTTAGAGACATGCAAACCGAAATTATAAAAACCTAGCAGCTCACAGCAGCCAGAAGGGCCATTAGCATAAATGCTGCAAACAATAAATGCTGAAGCGATTGTGGAGAAATGTGTACCCTCGATTCTAAAGGGGACGTGGTAAGAGCCACTAATGAAAACAAAAAGAAGGTGCTTTGAAAAGGGAAAAACGGTGCTACCAGTCAATCAATCACACCCAGTGCTGGGCCTATCACCTGAGAAAATGAGAATCAAAAAGTCACAGGCTGGCAATCCTGCACTCCAACAATATTTACCATAGCCAACACTTGGAAGCATTGAAAATGTCCATCAACTGAGGAATGCACAAAGTAGAAGTGGTCCACGTACACAGTGGAAAATTACTCCAATAAAAAATAAAAATTAAATTTAAAAATCCAACAAATGTAAAGAGACATCAGCTTGTGTGGGTTTGTCCAGGCACACTCCACTCTAATTTATAACCAAGAAACACCACAGGCCGCAAGGGCTTTCCCCTAGTTACAAGGGTGGGGAACATAGAAAGGCTGCCACCCTATGGCAGTTACCTGCAAAACCAGCTTTAAAGCCTGTGCTAATGGTCATTTCATAGGAAGAAGTAATGCAGGACTGTAAATGAAACCTGCCCTCAAAATGTCTTGAGGGAGGTAATGGCCAAAACATTTCAAAATGTGACACATACTTTAAGAGAACACTTTGAAGAACTAAGGGGTAATCACAGCTTGAAAAATAAAAAGGACTTGCCTTCAAGCTCAATTTCAATGGATTATGAGGCACGTGCGAATTCAACCACAAAGAGGTATCAGATCACACTTGTCAGAATAACCATCAGCAAGAAAACTACAAACAATAAATGCTGAAGGTGTTGTAGAGAAATGCATACCCTCAACTTCAAGGGGGACGTAACTTGGAAAGGGCCACGAAATAGAACAGAATGGAGGTGCATTAAAAAGGTCAACATTGAGCTACCATATGATCCAGCAGGCCCACTCCTCGACCTATAATCTAAGAAGAGAGAATTGGAAAGACACAGGCAGGCAAATCTGCATTGCACAGTATTACAATAGCCAAGATATGGAAGGAACCAAAAAGTCCACCAACAGATGGGTGGACACAGAAGAACTCCTCCATGTACAGATGGAATATTCGCTAGTGAAAAAAATGAAACAATGCCATTTGCAGCACCATAGATGAGTCTAGACGTAATCACGCCACCTGTAGTCAGTGAGAAAGCAAAAGACACATATCCTATCATATCACTTTTTGGAGTTACTTAACAATTGATACCAATGAAGATATTTCCACAGAGAAAGGCAATCACAGATTCATTAAAAAAACTTATGGTTCACCAAATAGAAAGGGCTGAGGATTGGTTACATTACCATATTGGGGTTAACAAAGATATACAAACCATGTGAAATATATAACCACCAAAGACGTACGGAAGACCAAGAGAGAGACTGCTCAACATTGTGCCATCACCTACATGGGAAAAGGATGCGAGGAAGAATAGATACACGTATATGTGTGAAAGAACCACATCTTGCACACCTAGAGCAAACAAACCATTGTAATCAAATTTGCTGGGATAAAAAATAAAAAGTAAATTACAAATATGAACAAGAAGTAATGAGACATAAACGTAAAGGGCTTTTTCCTGGCATATTCCATTCTAATATACAACCTAGAACACCACTTCCATTAAGGCTCTGTTTCCCTAGTAAACGAAATTGGTAAAGGAGAAATGCTGCCACCTTGTGGCCGTTTCCTGCAAGAGCAGCTTTAAACTCACAGCTAATGGTCACTTAACATTCACAAGGACTCAGGGCTGTAAAGGACACTTGCCCTAAAAATTGGTGCTGAAGTAGGGAATGGACAAACAAATTCAAAACAGGCAAATGTTTCAAGAAGAGATTATGAAGAGTTAAGTTTTACTCACACTCTTTTTAAAAAAAAGGAAAATGGATAAAAGCTCAACCTCAGGGAGTGTTAGACGCATGCAATCTAATCTACAAAAAGTTTCAACTTACACCAGTCGACTGACCATCAGCAAAAAGTCTACAAACAATAAATGCTGTAGGGGTTTTACAGAACTGTGTACCCTCTACCTGCTGGTGAGACGTAAAGGGGTAACAGCCAATAATTAGAACAGAAAGGAGCTGTGTTGAAAAGTAAAAATGGAGGTACCATTCAATCCAGCCGGCGCACCATTGGACGTCTCACCGGAGAAGAAAAGAATCGAGAAGACACAGGCCGCAAAAGCTGCAGTGCAGCCTTATTCACAATAGCCAAGACAGTGAAGCAATCAAAATGTCCAACAACAGGTGAATGGATAAAGAAGAAGTGGTCCATGTACACAATGGAATATTAGCCATGGAAGACAATGAAGCATTGCTCTCTGAGCCACCACAAATGAGTCTGGAAATAATCACGAAACATGAGGTAAGTCAGAAAGCAAAAGACCTATATTGTATTATATCACTTATAGGCGTTATCTAATAACTGACACAAATGAACATATTTCCTCAGAGAAAGACACTCACAGACTTAGAAAACAAACTATGCTCATCTAAAAGGAAAGGAGGGGGGAATGGATAAATTAAGATTAGTGTTACTATATGTATACAAACACATATTTTATACATATCTCAAAAAGACCGACCATATAGCAAGGGAGGTCTGCGGAACCCTCTGTAACATTTTACATGGGAAGAGGATCTGTACTTGAATAGACATATATAATGTACAAATGAACCAGATTGTGTACACCTAGGACAAACAATATTCTAAGCTTTACCCCAATTAAAAAGTTTTTAAAACCAAGAAGAAGTAATGAGACATAAACTAATTGTGGTTTCTCCATGCATATTCCAGTGTAATTTACAACCTAGGAACACGACTTCCAGAAAGGCTCTGCTGCCCTAGTACCCAGATTTGGGAATGGAGAAATGCTGCCTGCTTGAGGCCACTTCCCACAACATCACCTTTAAACCCATTGCTAAAGGTCACTAAATATTCACCAAACTTGCAGTTCGGGAAATGACACCTGCTCTCTAAAAAAATTCTGGTGTGGAAAATTGACCAAAAAACTAAACAGAGGGCAACCTTCCAAGAAGACAATTTGAAGAGTTGTATTGTACTACCAATTGTTTCCTTTTTTTAACAGAAAAGAAAATGACGGAGAAATATGATGAGTTTTACGAATTTTTAGAGACATGCAAACCGAAATTATAAAAACCTAGCAGCTCACAGCAGCCAGAAGGGCCATTAGCATAAATGCTGCAAACAATAAATGCTGAAGCGATTATGGAGAAATGTGTACCCTCGATTCTAAAGGGGACGTGGTAAGAGCCACTAATGAAAACAAAAAGAAGGTGCTTTGAAAAGGGAAAAACGGTGCTACCAGTCAATCAATCACACCCAGTGCTGGGCCTATCACCTGAGAAAATGAGAATCAAAAAGTCACAGGCTGGCAATCCTGCACTCCAACAATATTTACCATAGCCAACACTTGGAAGCATTGAAAATGTCCATCAACTGAGGAATGCACAAAGTAGAAGTGGTCCACGTACACAGTGGAAAATTACTCCAATAAAAAATAAAAATTAAATTTAAAAATCCAACAAATGTAAAGAGACATCAGCTTGTGTGGGTTTGTCCAGGCACACTCCACTCTAATTTATAACCAAGAAACACCACAGGCCGCAAGGGCTTTCCCCTAGTTACAAGGGTGGGGAACATAGAAAGGCTGCCACCCTATGGCAGTTACCTGCAAAACCAGCTTTAAAGCCTGTGCTAATGGTCATTTCATAGGAAGAAGTAATGCAGGACTGTAAATGAAACCTGCCCTCAAAATGTCTTGAGGGAGGTAATGGCCAAAACATTTCAAAATGTGACACATACTTTAAGAGAACACTTTGAAGAACTAAGGGGTAATCACAGCTTGAAAAATAAAAAGGACTTGCCTTCAAGCTCAATTTCAATGGATTATGAGGCACGTGCGAATTCAACCACAAAGAGGTATCAGATCACACTTGTCAGAATAACCATCAGCAAGAAAACTACAAACAATAAATGCTGAAGGTGTTGTAGAGAAATGCATACCCTCAACTTCAAGGGGGACGTAACTTGGAAAGGGCCACGAAATAGAACAGAATGGAGGTGCATTAAAAAGGTCAACATTGAGCTACCATATGATCCAGCAGGCCCACTCCTCGACCTATAATCTAAGAAGAGAGAATTGGAAAGACACAGGCAGGCAAATCTGCATTGCACAGTATTACAATAGCCAAGATATGGAAGGAACCAAAAAGTCCACCAACAGATGGGTGGACACAGAAGAACTCCTCCATGTACAGATGGAATATTCGCTAGTGAAAAAAATGAAACAATGCCATTTGCAGCACCATAGATGAGTCTAGACGTAATCACGCCACCTGTAGTCAGTGAGAAAGCAAAAGACACATATCCTATCATATCACTTTTTGGAGTTACTTAACAATTGATACCAATGAAGATATTTCCACAGAGAAAGGCAATCACAGATTCATTAAAAAAACTTATGGTTCACCAAATAGAAAGGGATGAGGATTGGTTACATTACCATATTGGGGTTAACAAAGATATACAAACCATGTGAAATATATAACCACCAAAGACGTACGGAAGACCAGGAGAGAGACTGCTCAACATTGTGCCATCACCTACATGGGAAAAGGATGCGAGGAAGAATAGATACACGTATATGTGTGAAAGAACCACATCTTGCACACCTAGAGCAAACAAACCATTGTAATCAAATTTGCTGGGATAAAAAATAAAAAGTAAATTACAAATATGAACAAGAAGTAATGAGACATAAACGTAAAGGGCTTTTTCCTGGCATATTCCATTCTAATATACAACCTAGAACACCACTTCCATTAAGGCTCTGTTTCCCTAGTAAACGAAATTGGTAAAGGAGAAATGCTGCCACCTTGTGGCCGTTTCCTGCAAGAGCAGCTTTAAACTCACAGCTAATGGTCACTTAACATTCACAAGGACTCAGGGCTGTAAAGGACACTTGCCCTAAAAATTGGTGCTGAAGTAGGGAATGGACAAACAAATTCAAAACAGGCAAATGTTTCAAGAAGAGATTATGAAGAGTTAAGTTTTACTCACACTCTTTTAAAAAAAAAGGAAAATGGATAAAAGCTCAACCTCAGGGAGTGTTAGACGCATGCAATCTAATCTACAAAAAGTTTCAACTTACACCAGTCGACTGACCATCAGCAAAAAGTCTACAAACAATAAATGCTGTAGGGGTTTTACAGAACTGTGTACCCTCTACCTGCTGGTGAGACGTAAAGGGGTAACAGCCAATAATTAGAACAGAAAGGAGCTGTGTTGAAAAGTAAAAATGGAGGTACCATTCAATCCAGCCGGCGCACCATTGGACGTCTCACCGGAGAAGAAAAGAATCGAGAAGACACAGGCCGCAAAAGCTGCAGTGCAGCCTTATTCACAATAGCCAAGACAGTGAAGCAATCAAAATGTCCAACAACAGGTGAATGGATAAAGAAGAAGTGGTCCATGTACACAATGGAATATTAGCCATGGAAGACAACGAAGCATTGCTCTCTGAGGCACCACAATTGAGTCTGGAAATAATCACGAAACGTGAGGTAAGTCGGAAAGCAAAAGACCTATATTCTATGATATCACTTATAGGCGTTATCTAATAACTGACACAAATGAACATATTTCCTCAGAGAAAGACACTCACAGACTTAGAAAACAAACTATGCTCATCTAAAAGGAAAGGAGGGGGGAATGGATAAATTAAGATTAGTGTTACTATATGTATACAAACACATATTTTATACATATCTCAAAAAGACCGACCATATAGCAAGGGAGGTCTGCGGAACCCTCTGTAACATTTTACATGGGAAGAGGATCTGTACTTGAATAGACATATATAATGTACAAATGAACCAGATTGTGTACACCTAGGACAAACAATATTCTAAGCTTTACCCCAATTAAAAAGTTTTTAAAACCAAGAAGAAGTAATGAGACATAAACTAATGGGGGTTTCTCCATGCATATTCCAGTGTAATTTACAACCTAGGAACACGACTTCCAGAAAAGCTCTGCTGCCCTAGTACCCAGATTTGGGAATGGAGAAATGCTGCCTGCTTGAGGCCACTTCCCACAACATCACCTTTAAACCCATTGCTAAAGGTCACTAAATATTCACCAAACTTGCAGTTCGGGAAATGACACCTGCTCTCTAAAAAAATTCTGGGGTGGAAAATTGACCAAAAAATTAAACAGAGGGCAACCTTCCAAGAAGACAATTTCAAGAGTTATATTGTACTACCAATTGTTTCCTTTTTTTAACAGAAAAGAAAACGGCGGAGAAATATGATGAGTTTTACGAATTTTTAGAGACATGCAAACCGAAATTATAAAAACCTAGCAGCTCACAGCAGCCAGAAGGGCCATTAGCATAAATGCTGCAAACAATAAATGCTGAAGCGATTGTGGAGAAATGTGTACCCTCGATTCTAAAGGGGACGTGGTAAGTGCCACTAATGAAAACAAAAAGAAGGTGCTTTGAAAAGGGAAAAACAGTGCTACCAGTCAGTCAATCACACCCAGTGCTGGGCCTATCACCTGAGAAAATGAGAATCAAAAAGTCACAGGCTGGCAATCCTGCACTCCAACAATATTTACCATAGCCAACACTTGGAAGCATTGAAAATGTCCATCAACTGAGGAATGCACAAAGTAGAAGTGGTCCACGTACACAGTGGAAAATTACTCCAATAAAAAATAAAAATTACATTTAAAAATCCAAAAAAAGTAAGGAGACATCAGCTTGTGTGGGTTTGTCCAGGCACAGTCCACTCTAATTTATAACTGAGAAACACCACAGACCGCAAGGGCTTTTCCCTAGTTACCAGGGTGGGGAATATACAAAGGCTGCCGCCCTATGGCAGTTACCTGCAAAACCAGCTTTAAAGCCTGTGCTAATGGTCATTTCATAGGAAGAAGTAATGCAGGACTGTAAATGAAACCTGCCCTCAAAATGTCTTGAGGGAGGTCATGGCCAAAACATTTCAAAATGTGACACATACTTTAAGAGAACACTTTGAAGAACTAAGGGGTAATCACAGCTTGCAAAATAAAAAGGACTTGCCTTCAAGCTCAGTTTCAAAGGATTATGAGGCACGTGCGAATTCAACCACAAAGAGGTATCAGATCACACTTGTCAGAATAACCATCAGCAAGAAAACTACAAACAATAAATGCTGAAGGTGTTGTAGAGAAATGCATACCCTCAACTTCAAGGGGGACGTAACTTGGAAAGGGCCACGAAATAGAACAGAATGGAGGTGCATTAAAAAGGTCAACATTGAGCTACCACATGATCCAGCAGGCCCACTCCTCGACCTATAATCTAAGAAGAGAGAATTGGAAAGACACAGGCAGGCAAATCTGCATTGCACAGTATTACAATAGCCAAGATATGGAAGGAACCAAAAAGTCCACCAACAGATGGGTGGACACAGAAGAACTCCTCCATGTACAGATGGAATATTCGCTAGTGAAAAAAATGAAACACTGCCATTTGCAGCATCATAGATGAGTCTAGACGTAATCACGCCACCTGTAGTCAGTGAGAAAGCAAAAGACACATATCCTATCATATCACTTTTTGGAGTTACTTAAAAATTGATACCAATGAAGATATTTCCACAGAGAAAGGCAATCACAGATTCATTAAAAAAACTTATGGTTCACCAAATAGAAAGGGCTGAGGATTGGTTACATTACCATATTGGGGTTAACAAAGATATACAAACCATGTGAAATATATAACCACCAAAGACGTACGGAAGACCAAGAGAGAGACTGCTCAACATTGTGCCATCACCTACATGGGAAAAGGATGCGAGGAAGAATAGATACACGTATATGTGTGAAAGAACCACATCTTGCACACCTAGAGCAAACAAACCATTGTAATCAAATTTGCTGGGATAAAAAATAAAAAGTAAATTACAAATATGAACAAGAAGTAATGAGACATAAACTTAAAGGGCTTTTTCCTGGCACATTCCAGTCTAATATACAACCTAGGACACCACTTCCATTAAGGCTCTGTTTCCCTAGTAAACAAAATTGGTAAAGGAGAAATGCTGCCACCTTGTGGCCGTTTCCTGCAAGAGCAACTTTAAACTCACAGCTAATGGTCACTTAACATTCACGAGGACTCAGGGCTGTAAAGGACACTTGCCCTAAAAATTGGTGCTGAAGTAGGGAATGGACAAACAAATTCAAAACAGGCAAATGTTTCAAGAAGAGATTATGAAGAGTTAAGTTTTACTCACACTCTTTTTAAAAAAAAGGAAAATGGATAAAAGCTCAACCTCAGGGAGTGTTAGACGCATGCAATCTAATCTACAAAAAGTTTCAACTTACACCAGTCGACTGACCATCAGCAAAAAGTCTACAAACAATAAATGCTGAAGGGGTTTTACAGAACTGTGTACCCTCTACCTGCTGGTGAGACGTAAAGGGGTAACAGCCAATAATTAGAACAGAAAGGAGCTGTGTTGAAAAGTAAAAATGGAGGTACCATTCAATCCAGCCGGCGCACCATTGGACGTCTCACCGGAGAAGAAAAGCATCGAGAAGACACAGGCCGCAAAAGCTGCAGTGCAGCCTTATTCACAATAGCCAAGACAGTGAAGCAATCAAAATGTCCAACAAGAGGTGAATGGATAAAGAAGAAGTGGTCCATGTACACAATGGAATATTAGCCATGGAAGACAATGAAGCATTGCTCTCTGAGGCACCACAAATGAGTCTGGAAATAATCACGAAACGTGAGGTAAGTCGGAAAGCAAAAGACCTATATTCTATGATATCACTTATAGGCGTTATCTAATAACTGACACAAATGAACATATTTCCTCAGAGAAAGACACTCACAGACTTAGAAAACAAACTATGCTCATCTAAAAGGAAAGGAGGGGGGAATGGATAAATTAAGATTAGTGTTACTATATGTATACAAACACATATTTTATACATATCTCAAAAAGACCGACCATATAGCAAGGGAGGTCTGCGGAACCCTCTGTAACATTTTACATGGGAAGAGGATCTGTACTTGAATAGACATATATAATGTACAAATGAACCAGATTGTGTACACCTAGGACAAACAATATTCTAAGCTTTACCCCAATTAAAAAGTTTTTAAAACCAAGAAGAAGTAATGAGACATAAACTAATGGGGGTTTCTCCATGCATATTCCAGTGTAATTTACAACCTAGGAACACGACTTCCAGAAAGGCTCTGCTGCCCTAGTACCCAGATTTGGGAATGGAGAAATGCTGCCTGCTTGAGGCCACTTCCCACAACATCACCTTTAAACCCATTGCTAAAGGTCACTAAATATTCACCAAACTTGCAGTTCGGGAAATGACACCTGCTCTCTAAAAAAATTCTGGTGTGGAAAACTGACCAAAAAACTAAACAGAGGGCAACCTTCCAAGAAGACAATTTGAAGAGTTGTATTGTACTACCAATTGTTTCCTTTTTTTAACAGAAAAGAAAATGACGGAGAAATATGATGAGTTTTACGAATTTTTAGAGACATGCAAACCGAAATTATAAAAACCTAGCACCTCACAGCAGCCAGAAGGGCCATTAGCATAAATGCTGCAAACAATAAATGCTGAAGCGATTATGGAGAAATGTGTACCCTCGATTCTAAAGGGGACGTGGTAAGAGCCACTAATGAAAACAAAAAGAAGGTGCTTTGAAAAGGGAAAAACGGTGCTACCAGTCAATCAATCACACCCAGTGCTGGGCCTATCACCTGAGAAAATGAGAATCAAAAAGTCACAGGCTGGCAATCCTGCACTCCAACAATATTTACCATAGCCAACACTTGGAAGCATTGAAAATGTCCATCAACTGAGGAATGCACAAAGTAGAAGTGGTCCACGTACACAGTGGAAAATTACTCCAATAAAAAATAAAAATTAAATTTAAAAATCCAACAAATGTAAAGAGACATCAGCTTGTGTGGGTTTGTCCAGGCACACTCCACTCTAATTTATAACCAAGAAACACCACAGGCCGCAAGGGCTTTCCCCTAGTTACAAGGGTGGGGAACATAGAAAGGCTGCCACCCTATGGCAGTTACCTGCAAAACCAGCTTTAAAGCCTGTGCTAATGGTCATTTCATAGGAAGAAGTAATGCAGGACTGTAAATGAAACCTGCCCTCAAAATGTCTTGAGGGAGGTAATGGCCAAAACATTTCAAAATGTGACACATACTTTAAGAGAACACTTTGAAGAACTAAGGGGTAATCACAGCTTGAAAAATAAAAAGGACTTGCCTTCAAGCTCAATTTCAATGGATTATGAGGCACGTGCGAATTCAACCACAAAGAGGTATCAGATCACACTTGTCAGAATAACCATCAGCAAGAAAACTACAAACAATAAATGCTGAAGGTGTTGTAGAGAAATGCATACCCTCAACTTCAAGGGGGACGTAACTTGGAAAGGGCCACGAAATAGAACAGAATGGAGGTGCATTAAAAAGGTCAACATTGAGCTACCATATGATCCAGCAGGCCCACTCCTCGACCTATAATCTAAGAAGAGAGAATTGGAAAGACACAGGCAGGCAAATCTGCATTGCACAGTATTACAATAGCCAAGATATGGAAGGAACCAAAAAGTCCACCAACAGATGGGTGGACACAGAAGAACTCCTCCATGTACAGATGGAATATTCGCTAGTGAAAAAAATGAAACAATGCCATTTGCAGCACCATAGATGAGTCTAGACGTAATCACGCCACCTGTAGTCAGTGAGAAAGCAAAAGACACATATCCTATCATATCACTTTTTGGAGTTACTTAACAATTGATACCAATGAAGATATTTCCACAGAGAAAGGCAATCACAGATTCATTAAAAAAACTTATGGTTCACCAAATAGAAAGGGATGAGGATTGGTTACATTACCATATTGGGGTTAACAAAGATATACAAACCATGTGAAATATATAACCACCAAAGACGTACGGAAGACCAAGAGAGAGACTGCTCAACATTGTGCCATCACCTACATGGGAAAAGGATGCGAGGAAGAATAGATACACGTATATGTGTGAAAGAACCACATCTTGCACACCTAGAGCAAACAAACCATTGTAATCAAATTTGCTGGGATAAAAAATAAAAAGTAAATTACAAATATGAACAAGAAGTAATGAGACATAAACGTAAAGGGCTTTTTCCTGGCATATTCCATTCTAATATACAACCTAGAACACCACTTCCATTAAGGCTCTGTTTCCCTAGTAAACGAAATTGGTAAAGGAGAAATGCTGCCACCTTGTGGCCGTTTCCTGCAAGAGCAGCTTTAAACTCACAGCTAATGGTCACTTAACATTCACAAGGACTCAGGGCTGTAAAGGACACTTGCCCTAAAAATTGGTGCTGAAGTAGGGAATGGACAAACAAATTCAAAACAGGCAAATGTTTCAAGAAGAGATTATGAAGAGTTAAGTTTTACTCACACTCTTTTTAAAAAAAAGGAAAATGGATAAAAGCTCAACCTCAGGGAGTGTTAGACGCATGCAATCTAATCTACAAAAAGTTTCAACTTACACCAGTCGACTGACCATCAGCAAAAAGTCTACAAACAATAAATGCTGTAGGGGTTTTACAGAACTGTGTACCCTCTACCTGCTGGTGAGACGTAAAGGGGTAACAGCCAATAATTAGAACAGAAAGGAGCTGTGTTGAAAAGTAAAAATGGAGGTACCATTCAATCCAGCCGGCGCACCATTGGACGTCTCACCGGAGAAGAAAAGAATCGAGAAGACACAGGCCGCAAAAGCTGCAGTGCAGCCTTATTCACAATAGCCAAGACAGTGAAGCAATCAAAATGTCCAACAACAGGTGAATGGATAAAGAAGAAGTGGTCCATGTACACAATGGAATATTAGCCATGGAAGACAACGAAGCATTGCTCTCTGAGGCACCACAATTGAGTCTGGAAATAATCACGAAACGTGAGGTAAGTCGGAAAGCAAAAGACCTATATTCTATGATATCACTTATAGGCGTTATCTAATAACTGACACAAATGAACATATTTCCTCAGAGAAAGACACTCACAGACTTAGAAAACAAACTATGCTCATCTAAAAGGAAAGGAGGGGGGAATGGATAAATTAAGATTAGTGTTACTATATGTATACAAACACATATTTTATACATATCTCAAAAAGACCGACCATATAGCAAGGGAGGTCTGCGGAACCCTCTGTAACATTTTACATGGGAAGAGGATCTGTACTTGAATAGACATATATAATGTACAAATGAACCAGATTGTGTACACCTAGGACAAACAATATTCTAAGCTTTACCCCAATTAAAAAGTTTTTAAAACCAAGAAGAAGTAATGAGACATAAACTAATGGGGGTTTCTCCATGCATATTCCAGTGTAATTTACAACCTAGGAACACGACTTCCAGAAAGGCTCTGCTGCCCTAGTACCCAGATTTGGGAATGGAGAAATGCTGCCTGCTTGAGGCCACTTCCCACAACATCACCTTTAAACCCATTGCTAAAGGTCACTAAATATTCACCAAACTTGCAGTTCGGGAAATGACACCTGCTCTCTAAAAAAATTCTGGGGTGGAAAATTGACCAAAAAATTAAACAGAGGGCAACCTTCCAAGAAGACAATTTCAAGAGTTATATTGTACTACCAATTGTTTCCTTTTTTTAACAGAAAAGAAAACGGCGGAGAAATATGATGAGTTTTACGAATTTTTAGAGACATGCAAACCGAAATTATAAAAACCTAGCAGCTCACAGCAGCCAGAAGGGCCATTAGCATAAATGCTGCAAACAATAAATGCTGAAGCGATTGTGGAGAAATGTGTACCCTCGATTCTAAAGGGGACGTGGTAAGTGCCACTAATGAAAACAAAAAGAAGGTGCTTTGAAAAGGGAAAAACAGTGCTACCAGTCAGTCAATCACACCCAGTGCTGGGCCTATCACCTGAGAAAATGAGAATCAAAAAGTCACAGGCTGGCAATCCTGCACTCCAACAATATTTACCATAGCCAACACTTGGAAGCATTGAAAATGTCCATCAACTGAGGAATGCACAAAGTAGAAGTGGTCCACGTACACAGTGGAAAATTACTCCAATAAAAAATAAAAATTACATTTAAAAATCCAAAAAAAGTAAGGAGACATCAGCTTGTGTGGGTTTGTCCAGGCACAGTCCACTCTAATTTATAACTGAGAAACACCACAGACCGCAAGGGCTTTTCCCTAGTTACCAGGGTGGGGAATATACAAAGGCTGCCGCCCTATGGCAGTTACCTGCAAAACCAGCTTTAAAGCCTGTGCTAATGGTCATTTCATAGGAAGAAGTAATGCAGGACTGTAAATGAAACCTGCCCTCAAAATGTCTTGAGGGAGGTCATGGCCAAAACATTTCAAAATGTGACACATACTTTAAGAGAACACTTTGAAGAACTAAGGGGTAATCACAGCTTGCAAAATAAAAAGGACTTGCCTTCAAGCTCAGTTTCAAAGGATTATGAGGCACGTGCGAATTCAACCACAAAGAGGTATCAGATCACACTTGTCAGAATAACCATCAGCAAGAAAACTACAAACAATAAATGCTGAAGGTGTTGTAGAGAAATGCATACCCTCAACTTCAAGGGGGACGTAACTTGGAAAGGGCCACGAAATAGAACAGAATGGAGGTGCATTAAAAAGGTCAACATTGAGCTACCACATGATCCAGCAGGCCCACTCCTCGACCTATAATCTAAGAAGAGAGAATTGGAAAGACACAGGCAGGCAAATCTGCATTGCACAGTATTACAATAGCCAAGATATGGAAGGAACCAAAAAGTCCACCAACAGATGGGTGGACACAGAAGAACTCCTCCATGTACAGATGGAATATTCGCTAGTGAAAAAAATGAAACACTGCCATTTGCAGCATCATAGATGAGTCTAGACGTAATCACGCCACCTGTAGTCAGTGAGAAAGCAAAAGACACATATCCTATCATATCACTTTTTGGAGTTACTTAAAAATTGATACCAATGAAGATATTTCCACAGAGAAAGGCAATCACAGATTCATTAAAAAAACTTATGGTTCACCAAATAGAAAGGGCTGAGGATTGGTTACATTACCATATTGGGGTTAACAAAGATATACAAACCATGTGAAATATATAACCACCAAAGACGTACGGAAGACCAAGAGAGAGACTGCTCAACATTGTGCCATCACCTACATGGGAAAAGGATGCGAGGAAGAATAGATACACGTATATGTGTGAAAGAACCACATCTTGCACACCTAGAGCAAACAAACCATTGTAATCAAATTTGCTGGGATAAAAAATAAAAAGTAAATTACAAATATGAACAAGAAGTAATGAGACATAAACTTAAAGGGCTTTTTCCTGGCACATTCCAGTCTAATATACAACCTAGGACACCACTTCCATTAAGGCTCTGTTTCCCTAGTAAACAAAATTGGTAAAGGAGAAATGCTGCCACCTTGTGGCCGTTTCCTGCAAGAGCAGCTTTAAACTCACAGCTAATGGTCACTTAACATTCACGAGGACTCAGGGCTGTAAAGGACACTTGCCCTAAAAATTGGTGCTGAAGTAGGGAATGGACAAACAAATTCAAAACAGGCAAATGTTTCAAGAAGAGATTATGAAGAGTTAAGTTTTACTCACACTCTTTTTAAAAAAAAGGAAAATGGATAAAAGCTCAACCTCAGGGAGTGTTAGACGCATGCAATCTAATCTACAAAAAGTTTCAACTTACACCAGTCGACTGACCATCAGCAAAAAGTCTACAAACAATAAATGCTGAAGGGGTTTTACAGAACTGTGTACCCTCTACCTGCTGGTGAGACGTAAAGGGGTAACAGCCAATAATTAGAACAGAAAGGAGCTGTGTTGAAAAGTAAAAATGGAGGTACCATTCAATCCAGCCGGCGCACCATTGGACGTCTCACCGGAGAAGAAAAGCATCGAGAAGACACAGGCCGCAAAAGCTGCAGTGCAGCCTTATTCACAATAGCCAAGACAGTGAAGCAATCAAAATGTCCAACAAGAGGTGAATGGATAAAGAAGAAGTGGTCCATGTACACAATGGAATATTAGCCATGGAAGACAATGAAGCATTGCTCTCTGAGGCACCACAAATGAGTCTGGAAATAATCACGAAACGTGAGGTAAGTCGGAAAGCAAAAGACCTATATTCTATGATATCACTTATAGGCGTTATCTAATAACTGACACAAATGAACATATTTCCTCAGAGAAAGACACTCACAGACTTAGAAAACAAACTATGCTCATCTAAAAGGAAAGGAGGGGGGAATGGATAAATTAAGATTAGTGTTACTATATGTATACAAACACATATTTTATACATATCTCAAAAAGACCGACCATATAGCAAGGGAGGTCTGCGGAACCCTCTGTAACATTTTACATGGGAAGAGGATCTGTACTTGAATAGACATATATAATGTACAAATGAACCAGATTGTGTACACCTAGGACAAACAATATTCTAAGCTTTACCCCAATTAAAAAGTTTTTAAAACCAAGAAGAAGTAATGAGACATAAACTAATGGGGGTTTCTCCATGCATATTCCAGTGTAATTTACAACCTAGGAACACGACTTCCAGAAAGGCTCTGCTGCCCTAGTACCCAGATTTGGGAATGGAGAAATGCTGCCTGCTTGAGGCCACTTCCCACAACATCACCTTTAAACCCATTGCTAAAGGTCACTAAATATTCACCAAACTTGCAGTTCGGGAAATGACACCTGCTCTCTAAAAAAATTCTGGTGTGGAAAACTGACCAAAAAACTAAACAGAGGGCAACCTTCCAAGAAGACAATTTGAAGAGTTGTATTGTACTACCAATTGTTTCCTTTTTTTAACAGAAAAGAAAATGACGGAGAAATATGATGAGTTTTACGAATTTTTAGAGACATGCAAACCGAAATTATAAAAACCTAGCAGCTCACAGCAGCCAGAAGGGCCATTAGCATAAATGCTGCAAACAATAAATGCTGAAGCGATTATGGAGAAATGTGTACCCTCGATTCTAAAGGGGACGTGGTAAGAGCCACTAATGAAAACAAAAAGAAGGTGCTTTGAAAAGGGAAAAACGGTGCTACCAGTCAATCAATCACACCCAGTGCTGGGCCTATCACCTGAGAAAATGAGAATCAAAAAGTCACAGGCTGGCAATCCTGCACTCCAACAATATTTACCATAGCCAACACTTGGAAGCATTGAAAATGTCCATCAACTGAGGAATGCACAAAGTAGAAGTGGTCCACGTACACAGTGGAAAATTACTCCAATAAAAAATAAAAATTACATTTAAAAATCCAAAAAAAGTAAGGAGACATCAGCTTGTGTGGGTTTGTCCAGGCACAGTCCACTCTAATTTATAACTGAGAAACACCACAGACCGCAAGGGCTTTTCCCTAGTTACCAGGGTGGGGAATATACAAAGGCTGCCGCCCTATGGCAGTTACCTGCAAAACCAGCTTTAAAGCCTGTGCTAATGGTCATTTCATAGGAAGAAGTAATGCAGGACTGTAAATGAAACCTGCCCTCAAAATGTCTTGAGGGAGGTAATGGCCAAAACATTTCAAAATGTGACACATACTTTAAGAGAACACTTTGAAGAACTAAGGGGTAATCACAGCTTGCAAAATAAAAAGGACTTGCCTTCAAGCTCAGTTTCAAAGGATTATGAGGCACGTGCGAATTCAACCACAAAGAGGTATCAGATCACACTTGTCAGAATAACCATCAGCAAGAAAACTACAAACAATAAATGCTGAAGGTGTTGTAGAGAAATGCATACCCTCAACTTCAAGGGGGACGTAACTTGGAAAGGGCCACGAAATAGAACAGAATGGAGGTGCATTAAAAAGGTCAACATTGAGCTACCACATGATCCAGCAGGCCCACTCCTCGACCTATAATCTAAGAAGAGAGAATTGGAAAGACACAGGCAGGCAAATCTGCATTGCACAGTATTACAATAGCCAAGATATGGAAGGAACCAAAAAGTCCACCAACAGATGGGTGGACACAGAAGAACTCCTCCATGTACAGATGGAATATTCGCTAGTGAAAAAAATGAAACACTGCCATTTGCAGCATCATAGATGAGTCTAGACGTAATCACGCCACCTGTAGTCAGTGAGAAAGCAAAAGACACATATCCTATCATATCACTTTTTGGAGTTACTTAAAAATTGATACCAATGAAGATATTTCCACAGAGAAAGGCAATCACAGATTCATTAAAAAAACTTATGGTTCACCAAATAGAAAGGGCTGAGGATTGGTTACATTACCATATTGGGGTTAACAAAGATATACAAACCATGTGAAATATATAACCACCAAAGACGTACGGAAGACCAAGAGAGAGACTGCTCAACATTGTGCCATCACCTACATGGGAAAAGGATGCGAGGAAGAATAGATACACGTATATGTGTGAAAGAACCACATCTTGCACACCTAGAGCAAACAAACCATTGTAATCAAATTTGCTGGGATAAAAAATAAAAAGTAAATTACAAATATGAACAAGAAGTAATGAGACATAAACTTAAAGGGCTTTTTCCTGGCACATTCCAGTCTAATATACAACCTAGGACACCACTTCCATTAAGGCTCTGTTTCCCTAGTAAACAAAATTGGTAAAGGAGAAATGCTGCCACCTTGTGGCCGTTTCCTGCAAGAGCAGCTTTAAACTCACAGCTAATGGTCACTTAACATTCACGAGGACTCAGGGCTGTAAAGGACACTTGCCCTAAAAATTGGTGCTGAAGTAGGGAATGGACAAACAAATTCAAAACAGGCAAATGTTTCAAGAAGAGATTATGAAGAGTTAAGTTTTACTCACACTCTTTTTAAAAAAAAGGAAAATGGATAAAAGCTCAACCTCAGGGAGTGTTAGACGCATGCAATCTAATCTACAAAAAGTTTCAACTTACACCAGTCGACTGACCATCAGCAAAAAGTCTACAAACAATAAATGCTGAAGGGGTTTTACAGAACTGTGTACCCTCTACCTGCTGGTGAGACGTAAAGGGGTAACAGCCAATAATTAGAACAGAAAGGAGCTGTGTTGAAAAGTAAAAATGGAGGTACCATTCAATCCAGCCGGCGCACCATTGGACGTCTCACCGGAGAAGAAAAGCATCGAGAAGACACAGGCCGCAAAAGCTGCAGTGCAGCCTTATTCACAATAGCCAAGACAGTGAAGCAATCAAAATGTCCAACAAGAGGTGAATGGATAAAGAAGAAGTGGTCCATGTACACAATGGAATATTAGCCATGGAAGACAATGAAGCATTGCTCTCTGAGGCACCACAAATGAGTCTGGAAATAATCACGAAACGTGAGGTAAGTCGGAAAGCAAAAGACCTATATTCTATGATATCACTTATAGGCGTTATCTAATAACTGACACAAATGAACATATTTCCTCAGAGAAAGACACTCACAGACTTAGAAAACAAACTATGCTCATCTAAAAGGAAAGGAGGGGGGAATGGATAAATTAAGATTAGTGTTACTATATGTATACAAACACATATTTTATACATATCTCAAAAAGACCGACCATATAGCAAGGGAGGTCTGCGGAACCCTCTGTAACATTTTACATGGGAAGAGGATCTGTACTTGAATAGACATATATAATGTACAAATGAACCAGATTGTGTACACCTAGGACAAACAATATTCTAAGCTTTACCCCAATTAAAAAGTTTTTAAAACCAAGAAGAAGTAATGAGACATAAACTAATGGGGGTTTCTCCATGCATATTCCAGTGTAATTTACAACCTAGGAACACGACTTCCAGAAAGGCTCTGCTGCCCTAGTACCCAGATTTGGGAATGGAGAAATGCTGCCTGCTTGAGGCCACTTCCCACAACATCACCTTTAAACCCATTGCTAAAGGTCACTAAATATTCACCAAACTTGCAGTTCGGGAAATGACACCTGCTCTCTAAAAAAATTCTGGTGTGGAAAACTGACCAAAAAACTAAACAGAGGGCAACCTTCCAAGAAGACAATTTGAAGAGTTGTATTGTACTACCAATTGTTTCCTTTTTTTAACAGAAAAGAAAATGACGGAGAAATATGATGAGTTTTACGAATTTTTAGAGACATGCAAACCGAAATTATAAAAACCTAGCAGCTCACAGCAGCCAGAAGGGCCATTAGCATAAATGCTGCAAACAATAAATGCTGAAGCGATTATGGAGAAATGTGTACCCTCGATTCTAAAGGGGACGTGGTAAGAGCCACTAATGAAAACAAAAAGAAGGTGCTTTGAAAAGGGAAAAACGGTGCTACCAGTCAATCAATCACACCCAGTGCTGGGCCTATCACCTGAGAAAATGAGAATCAAAAAGTCACAGGCTGGCAATCCTGCACTCCAACAATATTTACCATAGCCAACACTTGGAAGCATTGAAAATGTCCATCAACTGAGGAATGCACAAAGTAGAAGTGGTCCACGTACACAGTGGAAAATTACTCCAATAAAAAATAAAAATTAAATTTAAAAATCCAACAAATGTAAAGAGACATCAGCTTGTGTGGGTTTGTCCAGGCACACTCCACTCTAATTTATAACCAAGAAACACCACAGGCCGCAAGGGCTTTCCCCTAGTTACAAGGGTGGGGAACATAGAAAGGCTGCCACCCTATGGCAGTTACCTGCAAAACCAGCTTTAAAGCCTGTGCTAATGGTCATTTCATAGGAAGAAGTAATGCAGGACTGTAAATGAAACCTGCCCTCAAAATGTCTTGAGGGAGGTAATGGCCAAAACATTTCAAAATGTGACACATACTTTAAGAGAACACTTTGAAGAACTAAGGGGTAATCACAGCTTGAAAAATAAAAAGGACTTGCCTTCAAGCTCAATTTCAATGGATTATGAGGCACGTGCGAATTCAACCACAAAGAGGTATCAGATCACACTTGTCAGAATAACCATCAGCAAGAAAACTACAAAACAATAAATGCTGAAGGTGTTGTAGAGAAATGCATACCCTCAACTTCAAGGGGGACGTAACTTGGAAAGGGCCACGAAATAGAACAGAATGGAGGTGCATTAAAAAGGTCAACATTGAGCTACCATATGATCCAGCAGGCCCACTCCTCGACCTATAATCTAAGAAGAGAGAATTGGAAAGACACAGGCAGGCAAATCTGCATTGCACAGTATTACAATAGCCAAGATATGGAAGGAACCAAAAAGTCCACCAACAGATGGGTGGACACAGAAGAACTCCTCCATGTACAGATGGAATATTCGCTAGTGAAAAAAATGAAACAATGCCATTTGCAGCACCATAGATGAGTCTAGACGTAATCACGCCACCTGTAGTCAGTGAGAAAGCAAAAGACACATATCCTATCATATCACTTTTTGGAGTTACTTAAAAATTGATACCAATGAAGATATTTCCACAGAGAAAGGCAATCACAGATTCATTAAAAAAACTTATGGTTCACCAAATAGAAAGGGATGAGGATTGGTTACATTACCATATTGGGGTTAACAAAGATATACAAACCATGTGAAATATATAACCACCAAAGACGTACGGAAGACCAAGAGAGAGACTGCTCAACATTGTGCCATCACCTACATGGGAAAAGGATGCGAGGAAGAATAGATACACGTATATGTGTGAAAGAACCACATCTTGCACACCTAGAGCAAACAAACCATTGTAAACAAATTTGCTGGGATAAAAAATAAAAAGTAAATTACAAATATGAACAAGAAGTAATGAGACATAAACGTAAAGGGCTTTTTCCTGGCATATTCCATTCTAATATACAACCTAGAACACCACTTCCATTAAGGCTCGGTTTCCCTAGTAAACGAAATTTGTAAAGGAGAAATGCTGCCACCTTGTGGCCGTTTCCTGCAAGAGCAGCTTTAAACTCACAGCTAATGGTCACTTAACATTCACAAGGACTCAGGGCTCTAAAGGACACTTGCCCTAAAAATTGGTGCTGAAGTAGGGAATGGACAAACAAATTCAAAACAGGCAAATGTTTCAAGAAGAGATTATGAAGAGTTAAGTTTTACTCACACTCTTTTTAAAAAAAAGGAAAATGGATAAAAGCTCAACCTCAGGGAGTGTTAGACGCATGCAATCTAATCTACAAAAAGTTTCAACTTACACCAGTCGACTGACCATCAGCAAAAAGTCTACAAACAATAAATGCTGAAGGGGTTTTACAGAACTGTGTACCCTCTACCTGCTGGTGAGACGTAAAGGGGTAACAGCCAATAATTAGAACAGAAAGGAGCTGTGTTGAAAAGTAAAAATGGAGGTACCATTCAATCCAGCCGGCGCACCATTGGACGTCTCACCGGAGAAGAAAAGAATCGAGAAGACACAGGCCGCAAAAGCTGCAGTGCAGCCTTATTCACAATAGCCAAGACAGTGAAGCAATCAAAATGTCCAACAACAGGTGAATGGATAAAGAAGAAGTGGTCCATGTACACAATGGAATATTAGCCATGGAAGACAATGAAGCATTGCTCTCTGAGGCACCACAATTGAGTCTGGAAATAATCACGAAACGTGAGGTAAGTCGGAAAGCAAAAGACCTATATTCTATGATATCACTTATAGGCGTTATCTAATAACTGACACAAATGAACATATTTCCTCAGAGAAAGACACTCACAGACTTAGAAAACAAACTATGCTCATCTAAAAGGAAAGGAGGGGGGAATGGATAAATTAAGATTAGTGTTACTATATGTATACAAACACATATTTTATACATATCTCAAAAAGACCGACCATATAGCAAGGGAGGTCTGCGGAACCCTCTGTAACATTTTACATGGGAAGAGGATCTGTACTTGAATAGACATATATAATGTACAAATGAACCAGATTGTGTACACCTAGGACAAACAATATTCTAAGCTTTACCCCAATTAAAAAGTTTTTAAAACCAAGAAGAAGTAATGAGACATAAACTAATTGTGGTTTCTCCATGCATATTCCAGTGTAATTTACAACCTAGGAACACGACTTCCAGAAAGGCTCTGCTGCCCTAGTACCCAGATTTGGGAATGGAGAAATGCTGCCTGCTTGAGGCCACTTCCCACAACATCACCTTTAAACCCATTGCTAAAGGTCACTAAATATTCACCAAACTTGCAGTTCGGGAAATGACACCTGCTCTCTAAAAAAATTCTGGTGTGGAAAATTGACCAAAAAACTAAACAGAGGGCAACCTTCCAAGAAGACAATTTGAAGAGTTGTATTGTACTACCAATTGTTTCCTTTTTTTAACAGAAAAGAAAATGACGGAGAAATATGATGAGTTTTACGAATTTTTAGAGACATGCAAACCGAAATTATAAAAACCTAGCAGCTCACAGCAGCCAGAAGGGCCATTAGCATAAATGCTGCAAACAATAAATGCTGAAGCGATTATGGAGAAATGTGTACCCTCGATTCTAAAGGGGACGTGGTAAGAGCCACTAATGAAAACAAAAAGAAGGTGCTTTGAAAAGGGAAAAACGGTGCTACCAGTCAATCAATCACACCCAGTGCTGGGCCTATCACCTGAGAAAATGAGAATCAAAAAGTCACAGGCTGGCAATCCTGCACTCCAACAATATTTACCATAGCCAACACTTGGAAGCATTGAAAATGTCCATCAACTGAGGAATGCACAAAGTAGAAGTGGTCCACGTACACAGTGGAAAATTACTCCAATAAAAAATAAAAATTAAATTTAAAAATCCAACAAATGTAAAGAGACATCAGCTTGTGTGGGTTTGTCCAGGCACACTCCACTCTAATTTATAACCAAGAAACACCACAGGCCGCAAGGGCTTTCCCCTAGTTACAAGGGTGGGGAACATAGAAAGGCTGCCACCCTATGGCAGTTACCTGCAAAACCAGCTTTAAAGCCTGTGCTAATGGTCATTTCATAGGAAGAAGTAATGCAGGACTGTAAATGAAACCTGCCCTCAAAATGTCTTGAGGGAGGTAATGGCCAAAACATTTCAAAATGTGACACATACTTTAAGAGAACACTTTGAAGAACTAAGGGGTAATCACAGCTTGAAAAATAAAAAGGACTTGCCTTCAAGCTCAATTTCAATGGATTATGAGGCACGTGCGAATTCAACCACAAAGAGGTATCAGATCACACTTGTCAGAATAACCATCAGCAAGAAAACTACAAACAATAAATGCTGAAGGTGTTGTAGAGAAATGCATACCCTCAACTTCAAGGGGGACGTAACTTGGAAAGGGCCACGAAATAGAACAGAATGGAGGTGCATTAAAAAGGTCAACATTGAGCTACCATATGATCCAGCAGGCCCACTCCTCGACCTATAATCTAAGAAGAGAGAATTGGAAAGACACAGGCAGGCAAATCTGCATTGCACAGTATTACAATAGCCAAGATATGGAAGGAACCAAAAAGTCCACCAACAGATGGGTGGACACAGAAGAACTCCTCCATGTACAGATGGAATATTCGCTAGTGAAAAAAATGAAACAATGCCATTTGCAGCACCATAGATGAGTCTAGACGTAATCACGCCACCTGTAGTCAGTGAGAAAGCAAAAGACACATATCCTATCATATCACTTTTTGGAGTTACTTAACAATTGATACCAATGAAGATATTTCCACAGAGAAAGGCAATCACAGATTCATTAAAAAAACTTATGGTTCACCAAATAGAAAGGGATGAGGATTGGTTACATTACCATATTGGGGTTAACAAAGATATACAAACCATGTGAAATATATAACCACCAAAGACGTACGGAAGACCAAGAGAGAGACTGCTCAACATTGTGCCATCACCTACATGGGAAAAGGATGCGAGGAAGAATAGATACACGTATATGTGTGAAAGAACCACATCTTGCACACCTAGAGCAAACAAACCATTGTAATCAAATTTGCTGGGATAAAAAATAAAAAGTAAATTACAAATATGAACAAGAAGTAATGAGACATAAACGTAAAGGGCTTTTTCCTGGCATATTCCATTCTAATATACAACCTAGAACACCACTTCCATTAAGGCTCTGTTTCCCTAGTAAACGAAATTGGTAAAGGAGAAATGCTGCCACCTTGTGGCCGTTTCCTGCAAGAGCAGCTTTAAACTCACAGCTAATGGTCACTTAACATTCACAAGGACTCAGGGCTGTAAAGGACACTTGCCCTAAAAATTGGTGCTGAAGTAGGGAATGGACAAACAAATTCAAAACAGGCAAATGTTTCAAGAAGAGATTATGAAGAGTTAAGTTTTACTCACACTCTTTTAAAAAAAAAGGAAAATGGATAAAAGCTCAACCTCAGGGAGTGTTAGACGCATGCAATCTAATCTACAAAAAGTTTCAACTTACACCAGTCGACTGACCATCAGCAAAAAGTCTACAAACAATAAATGCTGTAGGGGTTTTACAGAACTGTGTACCCTCTACCTGCTGGTGAGACGTAAAGGGGTAACAGCCAATAATTAGAACAGAAAGGAGCTGTGTTGAAAAGTAAAAATGGAGGTACCATTCAATCCAGCCGGCGCACCATTGGACGTCTCACCGGAGAAGAAAAGAATCGAGAAGACACAGGCCGCAAAAGCTGCAGTGCAGCCTTATTCACAATAGCCAAGACAGTGAAGCAATCAAAATGTCCAACAACAGGTGAATGGATAAAGAAGAAGTGGTCCATGTACACAATGGAATATTAGCCATGGAAGACAACGAAGCATTGCTCTCTGAGGCACCACAATTGAGTCTGGAAATAATCACGAAACGTGAGGTAAGTCGGAAAGCAAAAGACCTATATTCTATGATATCACTTATAGGCGTTATCTAATAACTGACACAAATGAACATATTTCCTCAGAGAAAGACACTCACAGACTTAGAAAACAAACTATGCTCATCTAAAAGGAAAGGAGGGGGGAATGGATAAATTAAGATTAGTGTTACTATATGTATACAAACACATATTTTATACATATCTCAAAAAGACCGACCATATAGCAAGGGAGGTCTGCGGAACCCTCTGTAACATTTTACATGGGAAGAGGATCTGTACTTGAATAGACATATATAATGTACAAATGAACCAGATTGTGTACACCTAGGACAAACAATATTCTAAGCTTTACCCCAATTAAAAAGTTTTTAAAACCAAGAAGAAGTAATGAGACATAAACTAATGGGGGTTTCTCCATGCATATTCCAGTGTAATTTACAACCTAGGAACACGACTTCCAGAAAGGCTCTGCTGCCCTAGTACCCAGATTTGGGAATGGAGAAATGCTGCCTGCTTGAGGCCACTTCCCACAACATCACCTTTAAACCCATTGCTAAAGGTCACTAAATATTCACCAAACTTGCAGTTCGGGAAATGACACCTGCTCTCTAAAAAAATTCTGGGGTGGAAAATTGACCAAAAAATTAAACAGAGGGCAACCTTCCAAGAAGACAATTTCAAGAGTTATATTGTACTACCAATTGTTTCCTTTTTTTAACAGAAAAGAAAACGGCGGAGAAATATGATGAGTTTTACGAATTTTTAGAGACATGCAAACCGAAATTATAAAAACCTAGCAGCTCACAGCAGCCAGAAGGGCCATTAGCATAAATGCTGCAAACAATAAATGCTGAAGCGATTGTGGAGAAATGTGTACCCTCGATTCTAAAGGGGACGTGGTAAGTGCCACTAATGAAAACAAAAAGAAGGTGCTTTGAAAAGGGAAAAACAGTGCTACCAGTCAGTCAATCACACCCAGTGCTGGGCCTATCACCTGAGAAAATGAGAATCAAAAAGTCACAGGCTGGCAATCCTGCACTCCAACAATATTTACCATAGCCAACACTTGGAAGCATTGAAAATGTCCATCAACTGAGGAATGCACAAAGTAGAAGTGGTCCACGTACACAGTGGAAAATTACTCCAATAAAAAAGAAAAATTACATTTAAAAATCCAAAAAAAGTAAGGAGACATCAGCTTGTGTGGGTTTGTCCAGGCACAGTCCACTCTAATTTATAACTGAGAAACACCACAGACCGCAAGGGCTTTTCCCTAGTTACCAGGGTGGGGAATATAGAAAGGCTGCCGCCCTATGGCAGTTACCTGCAAAACCAGCTTTAAAGCCTGTGCTAATGGTCATTTCATAGGAAGAAGTAATGCAGGACTGTAAATGAAACCTGCCCTCAAAATGTCTTGAGGGAGGTCATGGCCAAAACATTTCAAAATGTGACACATACTTTAAGAGAACACTTTGAAGAACTAAGGGGTAATCACAGCTTGCAAAATAAAAAGGACTTGCCTTCAAGCTCAGTTTCAAAGGATTATGAGGCACGTGCGAATTCAACCACAAAGAGGTATCAGATCACACTTGTCAGAATAACCATCAGCAAGAAAACTACAAACAATAAATGCTGAAGGTGTTGTAGAGAAATGCATACCCTCAACTTCAAGGGGGACGTAACTTGGAAAGGGCCACGAAATAGAACAGAATGGAGGTGCATTAAAAAGGTCAACATTGAGCTACCACATGATCCAGCAGGCCCACTCCTCGACCTATAATCTAAGAAGAGAGAATTGGAAAGACACAGGCAGGCAAATCTGCATTGCACAGTATTACAATAGCCAAGATATGGAAGGAACCAAAAAGTCCACCAACAGATGGGTGGACACAGAAGAACTCCTCCATGTACAGATGGAATATTCGCTAGTGAAAAAAATGAAACACTGCCATTTGCAGCATCATAGATGAGTCTAGACGTAATCACGCCACCTGTAGTCAGTGAGAAAGCAAAAGACACATATCCTATCATATCACTTTTTGGAGTTACTTAAAAATTGATACCAATGAAGATATTTCCACAGAGAAAGGCAATCACAGATTCATTAAAAAAAACTTATGGTTCACCAAATAGAAAGGGCTGAGGATTGGTTACATTACCATATTGGGGTTAACAAAGATATACAAACCATGTGAAATATATAACCACCAAAGACGTACGGAAGACCAAGAGAGAGACTGCTCAACATTGTGCCATCACCTACATGGGAAAAGGATGCGAGGAAGAATAGATACACGTATATGTGTGAAAGAACCACATCTTGCACACCTAGAGCAAACAAACCATTGTAATCAAATTTGCTGGGATAAAAAATAAAAAGTAAATTACAAATATGAACAAGAAGTAATGAGACATAAACTTAAAGGGCTTTTTCCTGGCACATTCCAGTCTAATATACAACCTAGGACACCACTTCCATTAAGGCTCTGTTTCCCTAGTAAACAAAATTGGTAAAGGAGAAATGCTGCCACCTTGTGGCCGTTTCCTGCAAGAGCAGCTTTAAACTCACAGCTAATGGTCACTTAACATTCACGAGGACTCAGGGCTGTAAAGGACACTTGCCCTAAAAATTGGTGCTGAAGTAGGGAATGGACAAACAAATTCAAAACAGGCAAATGTTTCAAGAAGAGATTATGAAGAGTTAAGTTTTACTCACACTCTTTTTAAAAAAAAGGAAAATGGATAAAAGCTCAACCTCAGGGAGTGTTAGACGCATGCAATCTAATCTACAAAAAGTTTCAACTTACACCAGTCGACTGACCATCAGCAAAAAGTCTACAAACAATAAATGCTGAAGGGGTTTTACAGAACTGTGTACCCTCTACCTGCTGGTGAGACGTAAAGGGGTAACAGCCAATAATTAGAACAGAAAGGAGCTGTGTTGAAAAGTAAAAATGGAGGTACCATTCAATCCAGCCGGCGCACCATTGGACGTCTCACCGGAGAAGAAAAGCATCGAGAAGACACAGGCCGCAAAAGCTGCAGTGCAGCCTTATTCACAATAGCCAAGACAGTGAAGCAATCAAAATGTCCAACAAGAGGTGAATGGATAAAGAAGAAGTGGTCCATGTACACAATGGAATATTAGCCATGGAAGACAATGAAGCATTGCTCTCTGAGGCACCACAAATGAGTCTGGAAATAATCACGAAACGTGAGGTAAGTCGGAAAGCAAAAGACCTATATTCTATGATATCACTTATAGGCGTTATCTAATAACTGACACAAATGAACATATTTCCTCAGAGAAAGACACTCACAGACTTAGAAAACAAACTATGCTCATCTAAAAGGAAAGGAGGGGGGAATGGATAAATTAAGATTAGTGTTACTATATGTATACAAACACATATTTTATACATATCTCAAAAAGACCGACCATATAGCAAGGGAGGTCTGCGGAACCCTCTGTAACATTTTACATGGGAAGAGGATATGTACTTGAATAGACATATATAATGTACAAATGAACCAGATTGTGTACACCTAGGACAAACAATATTCTAAGCTTTACCCCAATTAAAAAGTTTTTAAAACCAAGAAGAAGTAATGAGACATAAACTAATGGGGGTTTCTCCATGCATATTCCAGTGTAATTTACAACCTAGGAACACGACTTCCAGAAAGGCTCTGCTGCCCTAGTACCCAGATTTGGGAATGGAGAAATGCTGCCTGCTTGAGGCCACTTCCCACAACATCACCTTTAAACCCATTGCTAAAGGTCACTAAATATTCACCAAACTTGCAGTTCGGGAAATGACACCTGCTCTCTAAAAAAATTCTGGTGTGGAAAACTGACCAAAAAACTAAACAGAGGGCAACCTTCCAAGAAGACAATTTGAAGAGTTGTATTGTACTACCAATTGTTTCCTTTTTTTAACAGAAAAGAAAATGACGGAGAAATATGATGAGTTTTACGAATTTTTAGAGACATGCAAACCGAAATTATAAAAACCTAGCAGCTCACAGCAGCCAGAAGGGCCATTAGCATAAATGCTGCAAACAATAAATGCTGAAGCGATTATGGAGAAATGTGTACCCTCGATTCTAAAGGGGACGTGGTAAGAGCCACTAATGAAAACAAAAAGAAGGTGCTTTGAAAAGGGAAAAACGGTGCTACCAGTCAATCAATCACACCCAGTGCTGGGCCTATCACCTGAGAAAATGAGAATCAAAAAGTCACAGGCTGGCAATCCTGCACTCCAACAATATTTACCATAGCCAACACTTGGAAGCATTGAAAATGTCCATCAACTGAGGAATGCACAAAGTAGAAGTGGTCCACGTACACAGTGGAAAATTACTCCAATAAAAAATAAAAATTAAATTTAAAAATCCAACAAATGTAAAGAGACATCAGCTTGTGTGGGTTTGTCCAGGCACACTCCACTCTAATTTATAACCAAGAAACACCACAGGCCGCAAGGGCTTTCCCCTAGTTACAAGGGTGGGGAACATAGAAAGGCTGCCACCCTATGGCAGTTACCTGCAAAACCAGCTTTAAAGCCTGTGCTAATGGTCATTTCATAGGAAGAAGTAATGCAGGACTGTAAATGAAACCTGCCCTCAAAATGTCTTGAGGGAGGTAATGGCCAAAACATTTCAAAATGTGACACATACTTTAAGAGAACACTTTGAAGAACTAAGGGGTAATCACAGCTTGAAAAATAAAAAGGACTTGCCTTCAAGCTCAATTTCAATGGATTATGAGGCACGTGCGAATTCAACCACAAAGAGGTATCAGATCACACTTGTCAGAATAACCATCAGCAAGAAAACTACAAACAATAAATGCTGAAGGTGTTGTAGAGAAATGCATACCCTCAACTTCAAGGGGGACGTAACTTGGAAAGGGCCACGAAATAGAACAGAATGGAGGTGCATTAAAAAGGTCAACATTGAGCTACCATATGATCCAGCAGGCCCACTCCTCGACCTATAATCTAAGAAGAGAGAATTGGAAAGACACAGGCAGGCAAATCTGCATTGCACAGTATTACAATAGCCAAGATATGGAAGGAACCAAAAAGTCCACCAACAGATGGGTGGACACAGAAGAACTCCTCCATGTACAGATGGAATATTCGCTAGTGAAAAAAATGAAACAATGCCATTTGCAGCACCATAGATGAGTCTAGACGTAATCACGCCACCTGTAGTCAGTGAGAAAGCAAAAGACACATATCCTATCATATCACTTTTTGGAGTTACTTAACAATTGATACCAATGAAGATATTTCCACAGAGAAAGGCAATCACAGATTCATTAAAAAAACTTATGGTTCACCAAATAGAAAGGGATGAGGATTGGTTACATTACCATATTGGGGTTAACAAAGATATACAAACCATGTGAAATATATAACCACCAAAGACGTACGGAAGACCAAGAGAGAGACTGCTCAACATTGTGCCATCACCTACATGGGAAAAGGATGCGAGGAAGAATAGATACACGTATATGTGTGAAAGAACCACATCTTGCACACCTAGAGCAAACAAACCATTGTAATCAAATTTGCTGGGATAAAAAATAAAAAGTAAATTACAAATATGAACAAGAAGTAATGAGACATAAACGTAAAGGGCTTTTTCCTGGCATATTCCAGTCTAATATACAACCTAGAACACCACTTCCATTAAGGCTCTGTTTCCCTAGTAAACGAAATTGGTAAAGGAGAAATGCTGCCACCTTGTGGCCGTTTCCTGCAAGAGCAGCTTTAAACTCACAGCTAATGGTCACTTAACATTCACAAGGACTCAGGGCTGTAAAGGACACTTGCCCTAAAAATTGGTGCTGAAGTAGGGAATGGACAAACAAATTCAAAACAGGCAAATGTTTCAAGAAGAGATTATGAAGAGTTAAGTTTTACTCACACTCTTTTAAAAAAAAAGGAAAATGGATAAAAGCTCAACCTCAGGGAGTGTTAGACGCATGCAATCTAATCTACAAAAAGTTTCAACTTACACCAGTCGACTGACCATCAGCAAAAAGTCTACAAACAATAAATGCTGTAGGGGTTTTACAGAACTGTGTACCCTCTACCTGCTGGTGAGACGTAAAGGGGTAACAGCCAATAATTAGAACAGAAAGGAGCTGTGTTGAAAAGTAAAAATGGAGGTACCATTCAATCCAGCCGGCGCACCATTGGACGTCTCACCGGAGAAGAAAAGAATCGAGAAGACACAGGCCGCAAAAGCTGCAGTGCAGCCTTATTCACAATAGCCAAGACAGTGAAGCAATCAAAATGTCCAACAACAGGTGAATGGATAAAGAAGAAGTGGTCCATGTACACAATGGAATATTAGCCATGGAAGACAACGAAGCATTGCTCTCTGAGGCACCACAATTGAGTCTGGAAATAATCACGAAACGTGAGGTAAGTCGGAAAGCAAAAGACCTATATTCTATGATATCACTTATAGGCGTTATCTAATAACTGACACAAATGAACATATTTCCTCAGAGAAAGACACTCACAGACTTAGAAAACAAACTATGCTCATCTAAAAGGAAAGGAGGGGGGAATGGATAAATTAAGATTAGTGTTACTATATGTATACAAACACATATTTTATACATATCTCAAAAAGACCGACCATATAGCAAGGGAGGTCTGCGGAACCCTCTGTAACATTTTACATGGGAAGAGGATCTGTACTTGAATAGACATATATAATGTACAAATGAACCAGATTGTGTACACCTAGGACAAACAATATTCTAAGCTTTACCCCAATTAAAAAGTTTTTAAAACCAAGAAGAAGTAATGAGACATAAACTAATGGGGGTTTCTCCATGCATATTCCAGTGTAATTTACAACCTAGGAACACGACTTCCAGAAAGGCTCTGCTGCCCTAGTACCCAGATTTGGGAATGGAGAAATGCTGCCTGCTTGAGGCCACTTCCCACAACATCACCTTTAAACCCATTGCTAAAGGTCACTAAATATTCACCAAACTTGCAGTTCGGGAAATGACACCTGCTCTCTAAAAAAATTCTGGGGTGGAAAATTGACCAAAAAATTAAACAGAGGGCAACCTTCCAAGAAGACAATTTCAAGAGTTATATTGTACTACCAATTGTTTCCTTTTTTTAACAGAAAAGAAAACGGCGGAGAAATATGATGAGTTTTACGAATTTTTAGAGACATGCAAACCGAAATTATAAAAACCTAGCAGCTCACAGCAGCCAGAAGGGCCATTAGCATAAATGCTGCAAACAATAAATGCTGAAGCGATTATGGAGAAATGTGTACCCTCGATTCTAAAGGGGACGTGGTAAGTGCCACTAATGAAAACAAAAAGAAGGTGCTTTGAAAAGGGAAAAACAGTGCTACCAGTCAGTCAATCACACCCAGTGCTGGGCCTATCACCTGAGAAAATGAGAATCAAAAAGTCACAGGCTGGCAATCCTGCACTCCAACAATATTTACCATAGCCAACACTTGGAAGCATTGAAAATGTCCATCAACTGAGGAATGCACAAAGTAGAAGTGGTCCACGTACACAGTGGAAAATTACTCCAATAAAAAAGAAAAATTACATTTAAAAATCCAAAAAAAGTAAGGAGACATCAGCTTGTGTGGGTTTGTCCAGGCACAGTCCACTCTAATTTATAACTGAGAAACACCACAGACCGCAAGGGCTTTTCCCTAGTTACCAGGGTGGGGAATATAGAAAGGCTGCCGCCCTATGGCAGTTACCTGCAAAACCAGCTTTAAAGCCTGTGCTAATGGTCATTTCATAGGAAGAAGTAATGCAGGACTGTAAATGAAACCTGCCCTCAAAATGTCTTGAGGGAGGTCATGGCCAAAACATTTCAAAATGTGACACATACTTTAAGAGAACACTTTGAAGAACTAAGGGGTAATCACAGCTTGCAAAATAAAAAGGACTTGCCTTCAAGCTCAGTTTCAAAGGATTATGAGGCACGTGCGAATTCAACCACAAAGAGGTATCAGATCACACTTGTCAGAATAACCATCAGCAAGAAAACTACAAACAATAAATGCTGAAGGTGTTGTAGAGAAATGCATACCCTCAACTTCAAGGGGGACGTAACTTGGAAAGGGCCACGAAATAGAACAGAATGGAGGTGCATTAAAAAGGTCAACATTGAGCTACCACATGATCCAGCAGGCCCACTCCTCGACCTATAATCTAAGAAGAGAGAATTGGAAAGACACAGGCAGGCAAATCTGCATTGCACAGTATTACAATAGCCAAGATATGGAAGGAACCAAAAAGTCCACCAACAGATGGGTGGACACAGAAGAACTCCTCCATGTACAGATGGAATATTCGCTAGTGAAAAAAATGAAACACTGCCATTTGCAGCATCATAGATGAGTCTAGACGTAATCACGCCACCTGTAGTCAGTGAGAAAGCAAAAGACACATATCCTATCATATCACTTTTTGGAGTTACTTAAAAATTGATACCAATGAAGATATTTCCACAGAGAAAGGCAATCACAGATTCATTAAAAAAAACTTATGGTTCACCAAATAGAAAGGGCTGAGGATTGGTTACATTACCATATTGGGGTTAACAAAGATATACAAACCATGTGAAATATATAACCACCAAAGACGTACGGAAGACCAAGAGAGAGACTGCTCAACATTGTGCCATCACCTACATGGGAAAAGGATGCGAGGAAGAATAGATACACGTATATGTGTGAAAGAACCACATCTTGCACACCTAGAGCAAACAAACCATTGTAATCAAATTTGCTGGGATAAAAAATAAAAAGTAAATTACAAATATGAACAAGAAGTAATGAGACATAAACTTAAAGGGCTTTTTCCTGGCACATTCCAGTCTAATATACAACCTAGGACACCACTTCCATTAAGGCTCTGTTTCCCTAGTAAACAAAATTGGTAAAGGAGAAATGCTGCCACCTTGTGGCCGTTTCCTGCAAGAGCAGCTTTAAACTCACAGCTAATGGTCACTTAACATTCACGAGGACTCAGGGCTGTAAAGGACACTTGCCCTAAAAATTGGTGCTGAAGTAGGGAATGGACAAACAAATTCAAAACAGGCAAATGTTTCAAGAAGAGATTATGAAGAGTTAAGTTTTACTCACACTCTTTTTAAAAAAAAGGAAAATGGATAAAAGCTCAACCTCAGGGAGTGTTAGACGCATGCAATCTAATCTACAAAAAGTTTCAACTTACACCAGTCGACTGACCATCAGCAAAAAGTCTACAAACAATAAATGCTGAAGGGGTTTTACAGAACTGTGTACCCTCTACCTGCTGGTGAGACGTAAAGGGGTAACAGCCAATAATTAGAACAGAAAGGAGCTGTGTTGAAAAGTAAAAATGGAGGTACCATTCAATCCAGCCGGCGCACCATTGGACGTCTCACCGGAGAAGAAAAGCATCGAGAAGACACAGGCCGCAAAAGCTGCAGTGCAGCCTTATTCACAATAGCCAAGACAGTGAAGCAATCAAAATGTCCAACAAGAGGTGAATGGATAAAGAAGAAGTGGTCCATGTACACAATGGAATATTAGCCATGGAAGACAATGAAGCATTGCTCTCTGAGGCACCACAAATGAGTCTGGAAATAATCACGAAACGTGAGGTAAGTCGGAAAGCAAAAGACCTATATTCTATGATATCACTTATAGGCGTTATCTAATAACTGACACAAATGAACATATTTCCTCAGAGAAAGACACTCACAGACTTAGAAAACAAACTATGCTCATCTAAAAGGAAAGGAGGGGGGAATGGATAAATTAAGATTAGTGTTACTATATGTATACAAACACATATTTTATACATATCTCAAAAAGACCGACCATATAGCAAGGGAGGTCTGCGGAACCCTCTGTAACATTTTACATGGGAAGAGGATATGTACTTGAATAGACATATATAATGTACAAATGAACCAGATTGTGTACACCTAGGACAAACAATATTCTAAGCTTTACCCCAATTAAAAAGTTTTTAAAACCAAGAAGAAGTAATGAGACATAAACTAATGGGGGTTTCTCCATGCATATTCCAGTGTAATTTACAACCTAGGAACACGACTTCCAGAAAGGCTCTGCTGCCCTAGTACCCAGATTTGGGAATGGAGAAATGCTGCCTGCTTGAGGCCACTTCCCACAACATCACCTTTAAACCCATTGCTAAAGGTCACTAAATATTCACCAAACTTGCAGTTCGGGAAATGACACCTGCTCTCTAAAAAAATTCTGGTGTGGAAAACTGACCAAAAAACTAAACAGAGGGCAACCTTCCAAGAAGACAATTTGAAGAGTTGTATTGTACTACCAATTGTTTCCTTTTTTTAACAGAAAAGAAAATGACGGAGAAATATGATGAGTTTTACGAATTTTTAGAGACATGCAAACCGAAATTATAAAAACCTAGCAGCTCACAGCAGCCAGAAGGGCCATTAGCATAAATGCTGCAAACAATAAATGCTGAAGCGATTATGGAGAAATGTGTACCCTCGATTCTAAAGGGGACGTGGTAAGAGCCACTAATGAAAACAAAAAGAAGGTGCTTTGAAAAGGGAAAAACGGTGCTACCAGTCAATCAATCACACCCAGTGCTGGGCCTATCACCTGAGAAAATGAGAATCAAAAAGTCACAGGCTGGCAATCCTGCACTCCAACAATATTTACCATAGCCAACACTTGGAAGCATTGAAAATGTCCATCAACTGAGGAATGCACAAAGTAGAAGTGGTCCACGTACACAGTGGAAAATTACTCCAATAAAAAATAAAAATTAAATTTAAAAATCCAACAAATGTAAAGAGACATCAGCTTGTGTGGGTTTGTCCAGGCACACTCCACTCTAATTTATAACCAAGAAACACCACAGGCCGCAAGGGCTTTCCCCTAGTTACAAGGGTGGGGAACATAGAAAGGCTGCCACCCTATGGCAGTTACCTGCAAAACCAGCTTTAAAGCCTGTGCTAATGGTCATTTCATAGGAAGAAGTAATGCAGGACTGTAAATGAAACCTGCCCTCAAAATGTCTTGAGGGAGGTAATGGCCAAAACATTTCAAAATGTGACACATACTTTAAGAGAACACTTTGAAGAACTAAGGGGTAATCACAGCTTGAAAAATAAAAAGGACTTGCCTTCAAGCTCAATTTCAATGGATTATGAGGCACGTGCGAATTCAACCACAAAGAGGTATCAGATCACACTTGTCAGAATAACCATCAGCAAGAAAACTACAAACAATAAATGCTGAAGGTGTTGTAGAGAAATGCATACCCTCAACTTCAAGGGGGACGTAACTTGGAAAGGGCCACGAAATAGAACAGAATGGAGGTGCATTAAAAAGGTCAACATTGAGCTACCATATGATCCAGCAGGCCCACTCCTCGACCTATAATCTAAGAAGAGAGAATTGGAAAGACACAGGCAGGCAAATCTGCATTGCACAGTATTACAATAGCCAAGATATGGAAGGAACCAAAAAGTCCACCAACAGATGGGTGGACACAGAAGAACTCCTCCATGTACAGATGGAATATTCGCTAGTGAAAAAAATGAAACAATGCCATTTGCAGCACCATAGATGAGTCTAGACGTAATCACGCCACCTGTAGTCAGTGAGAAAGCAAAAGACACATATCCTATCATATCACTTTTTGGAGTTACTTAACAATTGATACCAATGAAGATATTTCCACAGAGAAAGGCAATCACAGATTCATTAAAAAAACTTATGGTTCACCAAATAGAAAGGGATGAGGATTGGTTACATTACCATATTGGGGTTAACAAAGATATACAAACCATGTGAAATATATAACCACCAAAGACGTACGGAAGACCAAGAGAGAGACTGCTCAACATTGTGCCATCACCTACATGGGAAAAGGATGCGAGGAAGAATAGATACACGTATATGTGTGAAAGAACCACATCTTGCACACCTAGAGCAAACAAACCATTGTAATCAAATTTGCTGGGATAAAAAATAAAAAGTAAATTACAAATATGAACAAGAAGTAATGAGACATAAATGTAAAGGGCTTTTTCCTGGCATATTCCATTCTAATATACAACCTAGAACACCACTTCCATTAAGGCTCTGTTTCCCTAGTAAACGAAATTGGTAAAGGAGAAATGCTGCCACCTTGTGGCCGTTTCCTGCAAGAGCAGCTTTAAACTCACAGCTAATGGTCACTTAACATTCACAAGGACTCAGGGCTGTAAAGGACACTTGCCCTAAAAATTGGTGCTGAAGTAGGGAATGGACAAACAAATTCAAAACAGGCAAATGTTTCAAGAAGAGATTATGAAGAGTTAAGTTTTACTCACACTCTTTTTAAAAAAAAGGAAAATGGATAAAAGCTCAACCTCAGGGAGTGTTAGACGCATGCAATCTAATCTACAAAAAGTTTCAACTTACACCAGTCGACTGACCATCAGCAAAAAGTCTACAAACAATAAATGCTGTAGGGGTTTTACAGAACTGTGTACCCTCTACCTGCTGGTGAGACGTAAAGGGGTAACAGCCAATAATTAGAACAGAAAGGAGCTGTGTTGAAAAGTAAAAATGGAGGTACCATTCAATCCAGCCGGCGCACCATTGGACGTCTCACCGGAGAAGAAAAGAATCGAGAAGACACAGGCCGCAAAAGCTGCAGTGCAGCCTTATTCACAATAGCCAAGACAGTGAAGCAATCAAAATGTCCAACAACAGGTGAATGGATAAAGAAGAAGTGGTCCATGTACACAATGGAATATTAGCCATGGAAGACAACGAAGCATTGCTCTCTGAGGCACCACAATTGAGTCTGGAAATAATCACGAAACGTGAGGTAAGTCGGAAAGCAAAAGACCTATATTCTATGATATCACTTATAGGCGTTATCTAATAACTGACACAAATGAACATATTTCCTCAGAGAAAGACACTCACAGACTTAGAAAACAAACTATGCTCATCTAAAAGGAAAGGAGGGGGGAATGGATAAATTAAGATTAGTGTTACTATATGTATACAAACACATATTTTATACATATCTCAAAAAGACCGACCATATAGCAAGGGAGGTCTGCGGAACCCTCTGTAACATTTTACATGGGAAGAGGATCTGTACTTGAATAGACATATATAATGTACAAATGAACCAGATTGTGTACACCTAGGACAAACAATATTCTAAGCTTTACCCCAATTAAAAAGTTTTTAAAACCAAGAAGAAGTAATGAGACATAAACTAATGGGGGTTTCTCCATGCATATTCCAGTGTAATTTACAACCTAGGAACACGACTTCCAGAAAGGCTCTGCTGCCCTAGTACCCAGATTTGGGAATGGAGAAATGCTGCCTGCTTGAGGCCACTTCCCACAACATCACCTTTAAACCCATTGCTAAAGGTCACTAAATATTCACCAAACTTGCAGTTCGGGAAATGACACCTGCTCTCTAAAAAAATTCTGGGGTGGAAAATTGACCAAAAAATTAAACAGAGGGCAACCTTCCAAGAAGACAATTTCAAGAGTTATATTGTACTACCAATTGTTTCCTTTTTTTAACAGAAAAGAAAACGGCGGAGAAATATGATGAGTTTTACGAATTTTTAGAGACATGCAAACCGAAATTATAAAAACCTAGCAGCTCACAGCAGCCAGAAGGGCCATTAGCATAAATGCTGCAAACAATAAATGCTGAAGCGATTGTGGAGAAATGTGTACCCTCGATTCTAAAGGGGACGTGGTAAGTGCCACTAATGAAAACAAAAAGAAGGTGCTTTGAAAAGGGAAAAACAGTGCTACCAGTCAGTCAATCACACCCAGTGCTGGGCCTATCACCTGAGAAAATGAGAATCAAAAAGTCACAGGCTGGCAATCCTGCACTCCAACAATATTTACCATAGCCAACACTTGGAAGCATTGAAAATGTCCATCAACTGAGGAATGCACAAAGTAGAAGTGGTCCACGTACACAGTGGAAAATTACTCCAATAAAAAATAAAAATTACATTTAAAAATCCAAAAAAAGTAAGGAGACATCAGCTTGTGTGGGTTTGTCCAGGCACAGTCCACTCTAATTTATAACTGAGAAACACCACAGACCGCAAGGGCTTTTCCCTAGTTACCAGGGTGGGGAATATACAAAGGCTGCCGCCCTATGGCAGTTACCTGCAAAACCAGCTTTAAAGCCTGTGCTAATGGTCATTTCATAGGAAGAAGTAATGCAGGACTGTAAATGAAACCTGCCCTCAAAATGTCTTGAGGGAGGTCATGGCCAAAACATTTCAAAATGTGACACATACTTTAAGAGAACACTTTGAAGAACTAAGGGGTAATCACAGCTTGCAAAATAAAAAGGACTTGCCTTCAAGCTCAGTTTCAAAGGATTATGAGGCACGTGCGAATTCAACCACAAAGAGGTATCAGATCACACTTGTCAGAATAACCATCAGCAAGAAAACTACAAACAATAAATGCTGAAGGTGTTGTAGAGAAATGCATACCCTCAACTTCAAGGGGGACGTAACTTGGAAAGGGCCACGAAATAGAACAGAATGGAGGTGCATTAAAAAGGTCAACATTGAGCTACCACATGATCCAGCAGGCCCACTCCTCGACCTATAATCTAAGAAGAGAGAATTGGAAAGACACAGGCAGGCAAATCTGCATTGCACAGTATTACAATAGCCAAGATATGGAAGGAACCAAAAAGTCCACCAACAGATGGGTGGACACAGAAGAACTCCTCCATGTACAGATGGAATATTCGCTAGTGAAAAAAATGAAACACTGCCATTTGCAGCATCATAGATGAGTCTAGACGTAATCACGCCACCTGTAGTCAGTGAGAAAGCAAAAGACACATATCCTATCATATCACTTTTTGGAGTTACTTAAAAATTGATACCAATGAAGATATTTCCACAGAGAAAGGCAATCACAGATTCATTAAAAAAAACTTATGGTTCACCAAATAGAAAGGGCTGAGGATTGGTTACATTACCATATTGGGGTTAACAAAGATATACAAACCATGTGAAATATATAACCACCAAAGACGTACGGAAGACCAAGAGAGAGACTGCTCAACATTGTGCCATCACCTACATGGGAAAAGGATGCGAGGAAGAATAGATACACGTATATGTGTGAAAGAACCACATCTTGCACACCTAGAGCAAACAAACCATTGTAATCAAATTTGCTGGGATAAAAAATAAAAAGTAAATTACAAATATGAACAAGAAGTAATGAGACATAAACTTAAAGGGCTTTTTCCTGGCACATTCCAGTCTAATATACAACCTAGGACACCACTTCCATTAAGGCTCTGTTTCCCTAGTAAACAAAATTGGTAAAGGAGAAATGCTGCCACCTTGTGGCCCTTTCCTGCAAGAGCAGCTTTAAACTCACAGCTAATGGTCACTTAACATTCACGAGGACTCAGGGCTGTAAAGGACACTTGCCCTAAAAATTGGTGCTGAAGTAGGGAATGGACAAACAAATTCAAAACAGGCAAATGTTTCAAGAAGAGATTATGAAGAGTTAAGTTTTACTCACACTCTTTTTAAAAAAAAGGAAAATGGATAAAAGCTCAACCTCAGGGAGTGTTAGACGCATGCAATCTAATCTACAAAAAGTTTCAACTTACACCAGTCGACTGACCATCAGCAAAAAGTCTACAAACAATAAATGCTGAAGGGGTTTTACAGAACTGTGTACCCTCTACCTGCTGGTGAGACGTAAAGGGGTAACAGCCAATAATTAGAACAGAAAGGAGCTGTGTTGAAAAGTAAAAATGGAGGTACCATTCAATCCAGCCGGCGCACCATTGGACGTCTCACCGGAGAAGAAAAGCATCGAGAAGACACAGGCCGCAAAAGCTGCAGTGCAGCCTTATTCACAATAGCCAAGACAGTGAAGCAATCAAAATGTCCAACAAGAGGTGAATGGATAAAGAAGAAGTGGTCCATGTACACAATGGAATATTAGCCATGGAAGACAATGAAGCATTGCTCTCTGAGGCACCACAAATGAGTCTGGAAATAATCACGAAACGTGAGGTAAGTCGGAAAGCAAAAGACCTATATTCTATGATATCACTTATAGGCGTTATCTAATAACTGACACAAATGAACATATTTCCTCAGAGAAAGACACTCACAGACTTAGAAAACAAACTATGCTCATCTAAAAGGAAAGGAGGGGGGAATGGATAAATTAAGATTAGTGTTACTATATGTATACAAACACATATTTTATACATATCTCAAAAAGACCGACCATATAGCAAGGGAGGTCTGCGGAACCCTCTGTAACATTTTACATGGGAAGAGGATCTGTACTTGAATAGACATATATAATGTACAAATGAACCAGATTGTGTACACCTAGGACAAACAATATTCTAAGCTTTACCCCAATTAAAAAGTTTTTAAAACCAAGAAGAAGTAATGAGACATAAACTAATGGGGGTTTCTCCATGCATATTCCAGTGTAATTTACAACCTAGGAACACGACTTCCAGAAAGGCTCTGCTGCCCTAGTACCCAGATTTGGGAATGGAGAAATGCTGCCTGCTTGAGGCCACTTCCCACAACATCACCTTTAAACCCATTGCTAAAGGTCACTAAATATTCACCAAACTTGCAGTTCGGGAAATGACACCTGCTCTCTAAAAAAATTCTGGTGTGGAAAACTGACCAAAAAACTAAACAGAGGGCAACCTTCCAAGAAGACAATTTGAAGAGTTGTATTGTACTACCAATTGTTTCCTTTTTTTAACAGAAAAGAAAATGACGGAGAAATATGATGAGTTTTACGAATTTTTAGAGACATGCAAACCGAAATTATAAAAACCTAGCAGCTCACAGCAGCCAGAAGGGCCATTAGCATAAATGCTGCAAACAATAAATGCTGAAGCGATTATGGAGAAATGTGTACCCTCGATTCTAAAGGGGACGTGGTAAGAGCCACTAATGAAAACAAAAAGAAGGTGCTTTGAAAAGGGAAAAACGGTGCTACCAGTCAATCAATCACACCCAGTGCTGGGCCTATCACCTGAGAAAATGAGAATCAAAAAGTCACAGGCTGGCAATCCTGCACTCCAACAATATTTACCATAGCCAACACTTGGAAGCATTGAAAATGTCCATCAACTGAGGAATGCACAAAGTAGAAGTGGTCCACGTACACAGTGGAAAATTACTCCAATAAAAAATAAAAATTACATTTAAAAATCCAACAAATGTAAAGAGACATCAGCTTGTGTGGGTTTGTCCAGGCACACTCCACTCTAATTTATAACCAAGAAACACCACAGGCCGCAAGGGCTTTCCCCTAGTTACAAGGGTGGGGAACATAGAAAGGCTGCCACCCTATGGCAGTTACCTGCAAAACCAGCTTTAAAGCCTGTGCTAATGGTCATTTCATAGGAAGAAGTAATGCAGGACTGTAAATGAAACCTGCCCTCAAAATGTCTTGAGGGAGGTAATGGCCAAAACATTTCAAAATGTGACACATACTTTAAGAGAACACTTTGAAGAACTAAGGGGTAATCACAGCTTGAAAAATAAAAAGGACTTGCCTTCAAGCTCAATTTCAATGGATTATGAGGCACGTGCGAATTCAACCACAAAGAGGTATCAGATCACACTTGTCAGAATAACCATCAGCAAGAAAACTACAAACAATAAATGCTGAAGGTGTTGTAGAGAAATGCATACCCTCAACTTCAAGGGGGACGTAACTTGGAAAGGGCCACGAAATAGAACAGAATGGAGGTGCATTAAAAAGGTCAACATTGAGCTACCATATGATCCAGCAGGCCCACTCCTCGACCTATAATCTAAGAAGAGAGAATTGGAAAGACACAGGCAGGCAAATCTGCATTGCACAGTATTACAATAGCCAAGATATGGAAGGAACCAAAAAGTCCACCAACAGATGGGTGGACACAGAAGAACTCCTCCATGTACAGATGGAATATTCGCTAGTGAAAAAAATGAAACAATGCCATTTGCAGCACCATAGATGAGTCTAGACGTAATCACGCCACCTGTAGTCAGTGAGAAAGCAAAAGACACATATCCTATCATATCACTTTTTGGAGTTACTTAACAATTGATACCAATGAAGATATTTCCACAGAGAAAGGCAATCACAGATTCATTAAAAAAACTTATGGTTCACCAAATAGAAAGGGCTGAGGATTGGTTACATTACCATATTGGGGTTAACAAAGATATACAAACCATGTGAAATATATAACCACCAAAGACGTACGGAAGACCAAGAGAGAGACTGCTCAACATTGTGCCATCACCTACATGGGAAAAGGATGCGAGGAAGAATAGATACACGTATATGTGTGAAAGAACCACATCTTGCACACCTAGAGCAAACAAACCATTGTAATCAAATTTGCTGGGATAAAAAATAAAAAGTAAATTACAAATATGAACAAGAAGTAATGAGACATAAACGTAAAGGGCTTTTTCCTGGCATATTCCATTCTAATATACAACCTAGAACACCACTTCCATTAAGGCTCTGTTTCCCTAGTAAACGAAATTGGTAAAGGAGAAATGCTGCCACCTTGTGGCCGTTTCCTGCAAGAGCAGCTTTAAACTCACAGCTAATGGTCACTTAACATTCACAAGGACTCAGGGCTGTAAAGGACACTTGCCCTAAAAATTGGTGCTGAAGTAGGGAATGGACAAACAAATTCAAAACAGGCAAATGTTTCAAGAAGAGATTATGAAGAGTTAAGTTTTACTCACACTCTTTTTAAAAAAAAGGAAAATGGATAAAAGCTCAACCTCAGGGAGTGTTAGACGCATGCAATCTAATCTACAAAAAGTTTCAACTTACACCAGTCGACTGACCATCAGCAAAAAGTCTACAAACAATAAATGCTGTAGGGGTTTTACAGAACTGTGTACCCTCTACCTGCTGGTGAGACGTAAAGGGGTAACAGCCAATAATTAGAACAGAAAGGAGCTGTGTTGAAAAGTAAAAATGGAGGTACCATTCAATCCAGCCGGCGCACCATTGGACGTCTCACCGGAGAAGAAAAGAATCGAGAAGACACAGGCCGCAAAAGCTGCAGTGCAGCCTTATTCACAATAGCCAAGACAGTGAAGCAATCAAAATGTCCAACAACAGGTGAATGGATAAAGAAGAAGTGGTCCATGTACACAATGGAATATTAGCCATGGAAGACAACGAAGCATTGCTCTCTGAGGCACCACAATTGAGTCTGGAAATAATCACGAAACGTGAGGTAAGTCGGAAAGCAAAAGACCTATATTCTATGATATCACTTATAGGCGTTATCTAATAACTGACACAAATGAACATATTTCCTCAGAGAAAGACACTCACAGACTTAGAAAACAAACTATGCTCATCTAAAAGGAAAGGAGGGGGGAATGGATAAATTAAGATTAGTGTTACTATATGTATACAAACACATATTTTATACATATCTCAAAAAGACCGACCATATAGCAAGGGAGGTCTGCGGAACCCTCTGTAACATTTTACATGGGAAGAGGATCTGTACTTGAATAGACATATATAATGTACAAATGAACCAGATTGTGTACACCTAGGACAAACAATATTCTAAGCTTTACCCCAATTAAAAAGTTTTTAAAACCAAGAAGAAGTAATGAGACATAAACTAATGGGGGTTTCTCCATGCATATTCCAGTGTAATTTACAACCTAGGAACACGACTTCCAGAAAGGCTCTGCTGCCCTAGTACCCAGATTTGGGAATGGAGAAATGCTGCCTGCTTGAGGCCACTTCCCACAACATCACCTTTAAACCCATTGCTAAAGGTCACTAAATATTCACCAAACTTGCAGTTCGGGAAATGACACCTGCTCTCTAAAAAAATTCTGGGGTGGAAAATTGACCAAAAAATTAAACAGAGGGCAACCTTCCAAGAAGACAATTTCAAGAGTTATATTGTACTACCAATTGTTTCCTTTTTTTAACAGAAAAGAAAACGGCGGAGAAATATGATGAGTTTTACGAATTTTTAGAGACATGCAAACCGAAATTATAAAAACCTAGCAGCTCACAGCAGCCAGAAGGGCCATTAGCATAAATGCTGCAAACAATAAATGCTGAAGCGATTGTGGAGAAATGTGTACCCTCGATTCTAAAGGGGACGTGGTAAGTGCCACTAATGAAAACAAAAAGAAGGTGCTTTGAAAAGGGAAAAACAGTGCTACCAGTCAGTCAATCACACCCAGTGCTGGGCCTATCACCTGAGAAAATGAGAATCAAAAAGTCACAGGCTGGCAATCCTGCACTCCAACAATATTTACCATAGCCAACACTTGGAAGCATTGAAAATGTCCATCAACTGAGGAATGCACAAAGTAGAAGTGGTCCACGTACACAGTGGAAAATTACTCCAATAAAAAATAAAAATTACATTTAAAAATCCAAAAAAAGTAAGGAGACATCAGCTTGTGTGGGTTTGTCCAGGCACAGTCCACTCTAATTTATAACTGAGAAACACCACAGACCGCAAGGGCTTTTCCCTAGTTACCAGGGTGGGGAATATACAAAGGCTGCCGCCCTATGGCAGTTACCTGCAAAACCAGCTTTAAAGCCTGTGCTAATGGTCATTTCATAGGAAGAAGTAATGCAGGACTGTAAATGAAACCTGCCCTCAAAATGTCTTGAGGGAGGTCATGGCCAAAACATTTCAAAATGTGACACATACTTTAAGAGAACACTTTGAAGAACTAAGGGGTAATCACAGCTTGCAAAATAAAAAGGACTTGCCTTCAAGCTCAGTTTCAAAGGATTATGAGGCACGTGCGAATTCAACCACAAAGAGGTATCAGATCACACTTGTCAGAATAACCATCAGCAAGAAAACTACAAACAATAAAGGCTGAAGGTGTTGTAGAGAAATGCATACCCTCAACTTCAAGGGGGACGTAACTTGGAAAGGGCCACGAAATAGAACAGAATGGAGGTGCATTAAAAAGGTCAACATTGAGCTACCACATGATCCAGCAGGCCCACTCCTCGACCTATAATCTAAGAAGAGAGAATTGGAAAGACACAGGCAGGCAAATCTGCATTGCACAGTATTACAATAGCCAAGATATGGAAGGAACCAAAAAGTCCACCAACAGATGGGTGGACACAGAAGAACTCCTCCATGTACAGATGGAATATTCGCTAGTGAAAAAAATGAAACACTGCCATTTGCAGCATCATAGATGAGTCTAGACGTAATCACGCCACCTGTAGTCAGTGAGAAAGCAAAAGACACATATCCTATCATATCACTTTTTGGAGTTACTTAAAAATTGATACCAATGAAGATATTTCCACAGAGAAAGGCAATCACAGATTCATTAAAAAAAACTTATGGTTCACCAAATAGAAAGGGCTGAGGATTGGTTACATTACCATATTGGGGTTAACAAAGATATACAAACCATGTGAAATATATAACCACCAAAGACGTACGGAAGACCAAGAGAGAGACTGCTCAACATTGTGCCATCACCTACATGGGAAAAGGATGCGAGGAAGAATAGATACACGTATATGTGTGAAAGAACCACATCTTGCACACCTAGAGCAAACAAACCATTGTAATCAAATTTGCTGGGATAAAAAATAAAAAGTAAATTACAAATATGAACAAGAAGTAATGAGACATAAACTTAAAGGGCTTTTTCCTGGCACATTCCAGTCTAATATACAACCTAGGACACCACTTCCATTAAGGCTCTGTTTCCCTAGTAAACAAAATTGGTAAAGGAGAAATGCTGCCACCTTGTGGCCGTTTCCTGCAAGAGCAGCTTTAAACTCACAGCTAATGGTCACTTAACATTCACGAGGACTCAGGGCTGTAAAGGACACTTGCCCTAAAAATTGGTGCTGAAGTAGGGAATGGACAAACAAATTCAAAACAGGCAAATGTTTCAAGAAGAGATTATGAAGAGTTAAGTTTTACTCACACTCTTTTTAAAAAAAAGGAAAATGGATAAAAGCTCAACCTCAGGGAGTGTTAGACGCATGCAATCTAATCTACAAAAAGTTTCAACTTACACCAGTCGACTGACCATCAGCAAAAAGTCTACAAACAATAAATGCTGAAGGGGTTTTACAGAACTGTGTACCCTCTACCTGCTGGTGAGACGTAAAGGGGTAACAGCCAATAATTAGAACAGAAAGGAGCTGTGTTGAAAAGTAAAAATGGAGGTACCATTCAATCCAGCCGGCGCACCATTGGACGTCTCACCGGAGAAGAAAAGCATCGAGAAGACACAGGCCGCAAAAGCTGCAGTGCAGCCTTATTCACAATAGCCAAGACAGTGAAGCAATCAAAATGTCCAACAAGAGGTGAATGGATAAAGAAGAAGTGGTCCATGTACACAATGGAATATTAGCCATGGAAGACAATGAAGCATTGCTCTCTGAGGCACCACAAATGAGTCTGGAAATAATCACGAAACGTGAGGTAAGTCGGAAAGCAAAAGACCTATATTCTATGATATCACTTATAGGCGTTATCTAATAACTGACACAAATGAACATATTTCCTCAGAGAAAGACACTCACAGACTTAGAAAACAAACTATGCTCATCTAAAAGGAAAGGAGGGGGGAATGGATAAATTAAGATTAGTGTTACTATATGTATACAAACACATATTTTATACATATCTCAAAAAGACCGACCATATAGCAAGGGAGGTCTGCGGAACCCTCTGTAACATTTTACATGGGAAGAGGATATGTACTTGAATAGACATATATAATGTACAAATGAACCAGATTGTGTACACCTAGGACAAACAATATTCTAAGCTTTACCCCAATTAAAAAGTTTTTAAAACCAAGAAGAAGTAATGAGACATAAACTAATGGGGGTTTCTCCATGCATATTCCAGTGTAATTTACAACCTAGGAACACGACTTCCAGAAAGGCTCTGCTGCCCTAGTACCCAGATTTGGGAATGGAGAAATGCTGCCTGCTTGAGGCCACTTCCCACAACATCACCTTTAAACCCATTGCTAAAGGTCACTAAATATTCACCAAACTTGCAGTTCGGGAAATGACACCTGCTCTCTAAAAAAATTCTGGTGTGGAAAACTGACCAAAAAACTAAACAGAGGGCAACCTTCCAAGAAGACAATTTGAAGAGTTGTATTGTACTACCAATTGTTTCCTTTTTTTAACAGAAAAGAAAATGACGGAGAAATATGATGAGTTTTACGAATTTTTAGAGACATGCAAACCGAAATTATAAAAACCTAGCAGCTCACAGCAGCCAGAAGGGCCATTAGCATAAATGCTGCAAACAATAAATGCTGAAGCGATTATGGAGAAATGTGTACCCTCGATTCTAAAGGGGACGTGGTAAGAGCCACTAATGAAAACAAAAAGAAGGTGCTTTGAAAACGGAAAAACGGTGCTACCAGTCAATCAATCACACCCAGTGCTGGGCCTATCACCTGAGAAAATGAGAATCAAAAAGTCACAGGCTGGCAATCCTGCACTCCAACAATATTTACCATAGCCAACACTTGGAAGCATTGAAAATGTCCATCAACTGAGGAATGCACAAAGTAGAAGTGGTCCACGTACACAGTGGAAAATTACTCCAATAAAAAATAAAAATTAAATTTAAAAATCCAACAAATGTAAAGAGACATCAGCTTGTGTGGGTTTGTCCAGGCACACTCCACTCTAATTTATAACCAAGAAACACCACAGGCCGCAAGGGCTTTCCCCTAGTTACAAGGGTGGGGAACATAGAAAGGCTGCCACCCTATGGCAGTTACCTGCAAAACCAGCTTTAAAGCCTGTGCTAATGGTCATTTCATAGGAAGAAGTAATGCAGGACTGTAAATGAAACCTGCCCTCAAAATGTCTTGAGGGAGGTAATGGCCAAAACATTTCAAAATGTGACACATACTTTAAGAGAACACTTTGAAGAACTAAGGGGTAATCACAGCTTGAAAAATAAAAAGGACTTGCCTTCAAGCTCAATTTCAATGGATTATGAGGCACGTGCGAATTCAACCACAAAGAGGTATCAGATCACACTTGTCAGAATAACCATCAGCAAGAAAACTACAAACAATAAATGCTGAAGGTGTTGTAGAGAAATGCATACCCTCAACTTCAAGGGGGACGTAACTTGGAAAGGGCCACGAAATAGAACAGAATGGAGGTGCATTAAAAAGGTCAACATTGAGCTACCATATGATCCAGCAGGCCCACTCCTCGACCTATAATCTAAGAAGAGAGAATTGGAAAGACACAGGCAGGCAAATCTGCATTGCACAGTATTACAATAGCCAAGATATGGAAGGAACCAAAAAGTCCACCAACAGATGGGTGGACACAGAAGAACTCCTCCATGTACAGATGGAATATTCGCTAGTGAAAAAAATGAAACAATGCCATTTGCAGCACCATAGATGAGTCTAGACGTAATCACGCCACCTGTAGTCAGTGAGAAAGCAAAAGACACATATCCTATCATATCACTTTTTGGAGTTACTTAACAATTGATACCAATGAAGATATTTCCACAGAGAAAGGCAATCACAGATTCATTAAAAAAACTTATGGTTCACCAAATAGAAAGGGCTGAGGATTGGTTACATTACCATATTGGGGTTAACAAAGATATACAAACCATGTGAAATATATAACCACCAAAGACGTACGGAAGACCAAGAGAGAGACTGCTCAACATTGTGCCATCACCTACATGGGAAAAGGATGCGAGGAAGAATAGATACACGTATATGTGTGAAAGAACCACATCTTGCACACCTAGAGCAAACAAACCATTGTAATCAAATTTGCTGGGATAAAAAATAAAAAGTAAATTACAAATATGAACAAGAAGTAATGAGACATAAACGTAAAGGGCTTTTTCCTGGCATATTCCATTCTAATATACAACCTAGAACACCACTTCCATTAAGGCTCTGTTTCCCTAGTAAACGAAATTGGTAAAGGAGAAATGCTGCCACCTTGTGGCCGTTTCCTGCAAGAGCAGCTTTAAACTCACAGCTAATGGTCACTTAACATTCACAAGGACTCAGGGCTGTAAAGGACACTTGCCCTAAAAATTGGTGCTGAAGTAGGGAATGGACAAACAAATTCAAAACAGGCAAATGTTTCAAGAAGAGATTATGAAGAGTTAAGTTTTACTCACACTCTTTTTAAAAAAAAGGAAAATGGATAAAAGCTCAACCTCAGGGAGTGTTAGACGCATGCAATCTAATCTACAAAAAGTTTCAACTTACACCAGTCGACTGACCATCAGCAAAAAGTCTACAAACAATAAATGCTGTAGGGGTTTTACAGAACTGTGTACCCTCTACCTGCTGGTGAGACGTAAAGGGGTAACAGCCAATAATTAGAACAGAAAGGAGCTGTGTTGAAAAGTAAAAATGGAGGTACCATTCAATCCAGCCGGCGCACCATTGGACGTCTCACCGGAGAAGAAAAGAATCGAGAAGACACAGGCCGCAAAAGCTGCAGTGCAGCCTTATTCACAATAGCCAAGACAGTGAAGCAATCAAAATGTCCAACAACAGGTGAATGGATAAAGAAGAAGTGGTCCATGTACACAATGGAATATTAGCCATGGAAGACAACGAAGCATTGCTCTCTGAGGCACCACAATTGAGTCTGGAAATAATCACGAAACGTGAGGTAAGTCGGAAAGCAAAAGACCTATATTCTATGATATCACTTATAGGCGTTATCTAATAACTGACACAAATGAACATATTTCCTCAGAGAAAGACACTCACAGACTTAGAAAACAAACTATGCTCATCTAAAAGGAAAGGAGGGGGGAATGGATAAATTAAGATTAGTGTTACTATATGTATACAAACACATATTTTATACATATCTCAAAAAGACCGACCATATAGCAAGGGAGGTCTGCGGAACCCTCTGTAACATTTTACATGGGAAGAGGATCTGTACTTGAATAGACATATATAATGTACAAATGAACCAGATTGTGTACACCTAGGACAAACAATATTCTAAGCTTTACCCCAATTAAAAAGTTTTTAAAACCAAGAAGAAGTAATGAGACATAAACTAATGGGGGTTTCTCCATGCATATTCCAGTGTAATTTACAACCTAGGAACACGACTTCCAGAAAGGCTCTGCTGCCCTAGTACCCAGATTTGGGAATGGAGAAATGCTGCCTGCTTGAGGCCACTTCCCACAACATCACCTTTAAACCCATTGCTAAAGGTCACTAAATATTCACCAAACTTGCAGTTCGGGAAATGACACCTGCTCTCTAAAAAAATTCTGGGGTGGAAAATTGACCAAAAAATTAAACAGAGGGCAACCTTCCAAGAAGACAATTTCAAGAGTTATATTGTACTACCAATTGTTTCCTTTTTTTAACAGAAAAGAAAACGGCGGAGAAATATGATGAGTTTTACGAATTTTTAGAGACATGCAAACCGAAATTATAAAAACCTAGCAGCTCACAGCAGCCAGAAGGGCCATTAGCATAAATGCTGCAAACAATAAATGCTGAAGCGATTGTGGAGAAATGTGTACCCTCGATTCTAAAGGGGACGTGGTAAGTGCCACTAATGAAAACAAAAAGAAGGTGCTTTGAAAAGGGAAAAACAGTGCTACCAGTCAGTCAATCACACCCAGTGCTGGGCCTATCACCTGAGAAAATGAGAATCAAAAAGTCACAGGCTGGCAATCCTGCACTCCAACAATATTTACCATAGCCAACACTTGGAAGCATTGAAAATGTCCATCAACTGAGGAATGCACAAAGTAGAAGTGGTCCACGTACACAGTGGAAAATTACTCCAATAAAAAATAAAAATTACATTTAAAAATCCAAAAAAAGTAAGGAGACATCAGCTTGTGTGGGTTTGTCCAGGCACAGTCCACTCTAATTTATAACTGAGAAACACCACAGACCGCAAGGGCTTTTCCCTAGTTACCAGGGTGGGGAATATACAAAGGCTGCCGCCCTATGGCAGTTACCTGCAAAACCAGCTTTAAAGCCTGTGCTAATGGTCATTTCATAGGAAGAAGTAATGCAGGACTGTAAATGAAACCTGCCCTCAAAATGTCTTGAGGGAGGTCATGGCCAAAACATTTCAAAATGTGACACATACTTTAAGAGAACACTTTGAAGAACTAAGGGGTAATCACAGCTTGCAAAATAAAAAGGACTTGCCTTCAAGCTCAGTTTCAAAGGATTATGAGGCACGTGCGAATTCAACCACAAAGAGGTATCAGATCACACTTGTCAGAATAACCATCAGCAAGAAAACTACAAACAATAAAGGCTGAAGGTGTTGTAGAGAAATGCATACCCTCAACTTCAAGGGGGACGTAACTTGGAAAGGGCCACGAAATAGAACAGAATGGAGGTGCATTAAAAAGGTCAACATTGAGCTACCACATGATCCAGCAGGCCCACTCCTCGACCTATAATCTAAGAAGAGAGAATTGGAAAGACACAGGCAGGCAAATCTGCATTGCACAGTATTACAATAGCCAAGATATGGAAGGAACCAAAAAGTCCACCAACAGATGGGTGGACACAGAAGAACTCCTCCATGTACAGATGGAATATTCGCTAGTGAAAAAAATGAAACACTGCCATTTGCAGCATCATAGATGAGTCTAGACGTAATCACGCCACCTGTAGTCAGTGAGAAAGCAAAAGACACATATCCTATCATATCACTTTTTGGAGTTACTTAAAAATTGAAACCAATGAAGATATTTCCACAGAGAAAGGCAATCACAGATTCATTAAAAAAACTTATGGTTCACCAAATAGAAAGGGCTGAGGATTGGTTACATTACCATATTGGGGTTAACAAAGATATACAAACCATGTGAAATATATAACCACCAAAGACGTACGGAAGACCAAGAGAGAGACTGCTCAACATTGTGCCATCACCTACATGGGAAAAGGATGCGAGGAAGAATAGATACACGTATATGTGTGAAAGAACCACATCTTGCACACCTAGAGCAAACAAACCATTGTAATCAAATTTGCTGGGATAAAAAATAAAAAGTAAATTACAAATATGAACAAGAAGTAATGAGACATAAACTTAAAGGGCTTTTTCCTGGCACATTCCAGTCTAATATACAACCTAGGACACCACTTCCATTAAGGCTCTGTTTCCCTAGTAAACAAAATTGGTAAAGGAGAAATGCTGCCACCTTGTGGCCGTTTCCTGCAAGAGCAGCTTTAAACTCACAGCTAATGGTCACTTAACATTCACGAGGACTCAGGGCTGTAAAGGACACTTGCCCTAAAAATTGGTGCTGAAGTAGGGAATGGACAAACAAATTCAAAACAGGCAAATGTTTCAAGAAGAGATTATGAAGAGTTAAGTTTTACTCACACTCTTTTTAAAAAAAAGGAAAATGGATAAAAGCTCAACCTCAGGGAGTGTTAGACGCATGCAATCTAATCTACAAAAAGTTTCAACTTACACCAGTCGACTGACCATCAGCAAAAAGTCTACAAACAATAAATGCTGAAGGGGTTTTACAGAACTGTGTACCCTCTACCTGCTGGTGAGACGTAAAGGGGTAACAGCCAATAATTAGAACAGAAAGGAGCTGTGTTGAAAAGTAAAAATGGAGGTACCATTCAATCCAGCCGGCGCACCATTGGACGTCTCACCGGAGAAGAAAAGCATCGAGAAGACACAGGCCGCAAAAGCTGCAGTGCAGCCTTATTCACAATAGCCAAGACAGTGAAGCAATCAAAATGTCCAACAAGAGGTGAATGGATAAAGAAGAAGTGGTCCATGTACACAATGGAATATTAGCCATGGAAGACAATGAAGCATTGCTCTCTGAGGCACCACAAATGAGTCTGGAAATAATCACGAAACGTGAGGTAAGTCGGAAAGCAAAAGACCTATATTCTATGATATCACTTATAGGCGTTATCTAATAACTGACACAAATGAACATATTTCCTCAGAGAAAGACACTCACAGACTTAGAAAACAAACTATGCTCATCTAAAAGGAAAGGAGGGGGGAATGGATAAATTAAGATTAGTGTTACTATATGTATACAAACACATATTTTATACATATCTCAAAAAGACCGACCATATAGCAAGGGAGGTCTGCGGAACCCTCTGTAACATTTTACATGGGAAGAGGATCTGTACTTGAATAGACATATATAATGTACAAATGAACCAGATTGTGTACACCTAGGACAAACAATATTCTAAGCTTTACCCCAATTAAAAAGTTTTTAAAACCAAGAAGAAGTAATGAGACATAAACTAATGGGGGTTTCTCCATGCATATTCCAGTGTAATTTACAACCTAGGAACACGACTTCCAGAAAGGCTCTGCTGCCCTAGTACCCAGATTTGGGAATGGAGAAATGCTGCCTGCTTGAGGCCACTTCCCACAACATCACCTTTAAACCCATTGCTAAAGGTCACTAAATATTCACCAAACTTGCAGTTCGGGAAATGACACCTGCTCTCTAAAAAAATTCTGGTGTGGAAAACTGACCAAAAAACTAAACAGAGGGCAACCTTCCAAGAAGACAATTTGAAGAGTTGTATTGTACTACCAATTGTTTCCTTTTTTTAACAGAAAAGAAAATGACGGAGAAATATGATGAGTTTTACGAATTTTTAGAGACATGCAAACCGAAATTATAAAAACCTAGCAGCTCACAGCAGCCAGAAGGGCCATTAGCATAAATGCTGCAAACAATAAATGCTGAAGCGATTGTGGAGAAATGTGTACCCTCGATTCTAAAGGGGACGTGGTAAGAGCCACTAATGAAAACAAAAAGAAGGTGCTTTGAAAACGGAAAAACGGTGCTACCAGTCAATCAATCACACCCAGTGCTGGGCCTATCACCTGAGAAAATGAGAATCAAAAAGTCACAGGCTGGCAATCCTGCACTCCAACAATATTTACCATAGCCAACACTTGGAAGCATTGAAAATGTCCATCAACTGAGGAATGCACAAAGTAGAAGTGGTCCACGTACACAGTGGAAAATTACTCCAATAAAAAATAAAAATTACATTTAAAAATCCAACAAATGTAAAGAGACATCAGCTTGTGTGGGTTTGTCCAGGCACACTCCACTCTAATTTATAACCAAGAAACACCACAGGCCGCAAGGGCTTTCCCCTAGTTACAAGGGTGGGGAACATAGAAAGGCTGCCACCCTATGGCAGTTACCTGCAAAACCAGCTTTAAAGCCTGTGCTAATGGTCATTTCATAGGAAGAAGTAATGCAGGACTGTAAATGAAACCTGCCCTCAAAATGTCTTGAGGGAGGTAATGGCCAAAACATTTCAAAATGTGACACATACTTTAAGAGAACACTTTGAAGAACTAAGGGGTAATCACAGCTTGAAAAATAAAAAGGACTTGCCTTCAAGCTCAATTTCAATGGATTATGAGGCACGTGCGAATTCAACCACAAAGAGGTATCAGATCACACTTGTCAGAATAACCATCAGCAAGAAAACTACAAACAATAAATGCTGAAGGTGTTGTAGAGAAATGCATACCCTCAACTTCAAGGGGGACGTAACTTGGAAAGGGCCACGAAATACAACAGAATGGAGGTGCATTAAAAAGGTCAACATTGAGCTACCATATGATCCAGCAGGCCCACTCCTCGACCTATAATCTAAGAAGAGAGAATTGGAAAGACACAGGCAGGCAAATCTGCATTGCACAGTATTACAATAGCCAAGATATGGAAGGAACCAAAAAGTCCACCAACAGATGGGTGGACACAGAAGAACTCCTCCATGTACAGATGGAATATTCGCTAGTGAAAAAAATGAAACAATGCCATTTGCAGCACCATAGATGAGTCTAGACGTAATCACGCCACCTGTAGTCAGTGAGAAAGCAAAAGACACATATCCTATCATATCACTTTTTGGAGTTACTTAAAAATTGATACCAATGCAGATATTTCCACAGAGAAAGGCAATCACAGATTCATTAAAAAAACTTATGGTTCACCAAATAGAAAGGGATGAGGATTGGTTACATTACCATATTGGGGTTAACAAAGATATACAAACCATGTGAAACATATAACCACCAAAGACGTACGGAAGACCAAGAGAGAGACTGCTCAACATTGTGCCATCACCTACATGGGAAAAGGATGCGAGGAAGAATAGATACACGTATATGTGTGAAAGAACCACATCTTGCACACCTAGAGCAAACAAACCATTGTAAACAAATTTGCTGGGATAAAAAATAAAAAGTAAATTACAAATATGAACAAGAAGTAATGAGACATAAACGTAAAGGGCTTTTTCCTGGCATATTCCATTCTAATATACAACCTAGAACACCACTTCCATTAAGGCTCGGTTTCCCTAGTAAACGAAATTGGTAAAGGAGAAATGCTGCCACCTTGTGGCCGTTTCCTGCAAGAGCAGCTTTAAACTCACAGCTAATGGTCACTTAACATTCACAAGGACTCAGGGCTCTAAAGGACACTTGCCCTAAAAATTGGTGCTGAAGTAGGGAATGGACAAACAAATTCAAAACAGGCAAATGTTTCAAGAAGAGATTATGAAGAGTTAAGTTTTACTCACACTCTTTTTAAAAAAAAGGAAAATGGATAAAAGCTCAACCTCAGGGAGTGTTAGACGCATGCAATCTAATCTACAAAAAGTTTCAACTTACACCAGTCGACTGACCATCAGCAAAAAGTCTACAAACAATAAATGCTGAAGGGGTTTTACAGAACTGTGTACCCTCTACCTGCTGGTGAGACGTAAAGGGGTAACAGCCAATAATTAGAACAGAAAGGAGCTGTGTTGAAAAGTAAAAATGGAGGTACCATTCAATCCAGCCGGCGCACCATTGGACGTCTCACCGGAGAAGAAAAGAATCGAGAAGACACAGGCCGCAAAAGCTGCAGTGCAGCCTTATTCACAATAGCCAAGACAGTGAAGCAATCAAAATGTCCAACAACAGGTGAATGGATAAAGAAGAAGTGGTCCATGTACACAATGGAATATTAGCCATGGAAGACAATGAAGCATTGCTCTCTGAGGCACCACAATTGAGTCTGGAAATAATCACGAAACGTGAGGTAAGTCGGAAAGCAAAAGACCTATATTCTATGATATCACTTATAGGCGTTATCTAATAACTGACACAAATGAACATATTTCCTCAGAGAAAGACACTCACAGACTTAGAAAACAAACTATGCTCATCTAAAAGGAAAGGAGGGGGGAATGGATAAATTAAGATTAGTGTTACTATATGTATACAAACACATATTTTATACATATCTCAAAAAGACCGACCATATAGCAAGGGAGGTCTGCGGAACCCTCTGTAACATTTTACATGGGAAGAGGATCTGTACTTGAATAGACATATATAATGTACAAATGAACCAGATTGTGTACACCTAGGACAAACAATATTCTAAGCTTTACCCCAATTAAAAAGTTTTTAAAACCAAGAAGAAGTAATGAGACATAAACTAATGGGGGTTTCTCCATGCATATTCCAGTGTAATTTACAACCTAGGAACACGACTTCCAGAAAGGCTCTGCTGCCCTAGTACCCAGATTTGGGAATGGAGAAATGCTGCCTGCTTGAGGCCACTTCCCACAACATCACCTTTAAACCCATTGCTAAAGGTCACTAAATATTCACCAAACTTGCAGTTCGGGAAATGACACCTGCTCTCTAAAAAAATTCTGGGGTGGAAAATTGACCAAAAAACTAAACAGAGGGCAACCTTCCAAGAAGACAATTTGAAGAGTTGTATTGTACTACCAATTGTTTCCTTTTTTTAACAGAAAAGAAAATGACGGAGAAATATGATGAGTTTTACGAATTTTTAGAGACATGCAAACCGAAATTATAAAAACCTAGCAGCTCACAGCAGCCAGAAGGGCCATTAGCATAAATGCTGCAAACAATAAATGCTGAAGCGATTGTGGAGAAATGTGTACCCTCGATTCTAAAGGGGACGTGGTAAGTGCCACTAATGAAAACAAAAAGAAGGTGCTTTGAAAAGGGAAAAACAGTGCTACCAGTCAGTCAATCACACCCAGTGCTGGGCCTATCACCTGAGAAAATGAGAATCAAAAAGTCACAGGCTGGCAATCCTGCACTCCAACAATATTTACCATAGCCAACACTTGGAAGCATTGAAAATGTCCATCAACTGAGGAATGCACAAAGTAGAAGTGGTCCACGTACACAGTGGAAAATTACTCCAATAAAAAATAAAAATTACATTTAAAAATCCAAAAAAAGTAAGGAGACATCAGCTTGTGTGGGTTTGTCCAGGCACAGTCCACTCTAATTTATAACTGAGAAACACCACAGACCGCAAGGGCTTTTCCCTAGTTACCAGGGTGGGGAATATACAAAGGCTGCCGCCCTATGGCAGCTACCTGCAAAACCAGCTTTAAAGCCTGTGCTAATGGTCATTTCATAGGAAGAAGTAATGCAGGACTGTAAATGAAACCTGCCCTCAAAATGTCTTGAGGGAGGTCATGGCCAAAACATTTCAAAATGTGACACATACTTTAAGAGAACACTTTGAAGAACTAAGGGGTAATCACAGCTTGCAAAATAAAAAGGACTTGCCTTCAAGCTCAATTTCAAAGGATTATGAGGCACGTGCGAATTCAACCACAAAGAGTTATCAGATCACACTTGTCAGAATAACCATCAGCAAGAAAACTACAAACAATAAATGCTGAAGGTGTTGTAGAGAAATGCATACCCTCAACTTCAAGGGGGACGTAACTTGGAAAGGGCCACGAAATACAACAGAATGGAGGTGCATTAAAAAGGTCAACATTGAGCTACCACATGATCCAGCAGGCCCACTCCTCGACCTATAATCTAAGAAGAGAGAATTGGAAAGACACAGGCAGGCAAATCTGCATTGCACAGTATTACAATAGCCAAGATATGGAAGGAACCAAAAAGTCCACCAACAGATGGGTGGACACAGAAGAACTCCTCCATGTACAGATGGAATATTCGCTAGTGAAAAAAATGAAACACTGCCATTTGCAGCATCATAGATGAGTCTAGACGTAATCACGCCACCTGTAGTCAGTGAGAAAGCAAAAGACACATATCCTATCATATCACTTTTTGGAGTTACTTAACAATTGATACCAATGAAGATATTTCCACAGAGAAAGGCAATCACAGATTCATTAAAAAAACTTATGGTTCACCAAATAGAAAGGGCTGAGGATTGGTTACATTACCATATTGGGGTTAACAAAGATATACAAACCATGTGAAATATATAACCACCAAAGACGTACGGAAGACCAAGAGAGAGACTGCTCAACATTGTGCCATCACCTACATGGGAAAAGGATGCGAGGAAGAATAGATACACGTATATGTGTGAAAGAACCACATCTTGCACACCTAGAGCAAACAAACCATTGTAATCAAATTTGCTGGGATAAAAAATAAAAAGTAAATTACAAATATGAACAAGAAGTAATGAGACATAAACATAAAGGGCTTTTTCCTGACATATTCCATTCTAATATACAACCTAGAACACCACTTCCATTAAGGCTCTGTTTCCCTAGTAAACAAAATTGGTAAAGGAGAAATGCTGCCACCTTGTGGCCGTTTCCTGCAAGAGCAGCTTTAAACTCACAGCTAATGGTCACTTAACATTCACGAGGACTCAGGGCTGTAAAGGACACTTGCCCTAAAAATTGGTGCTGAAGTAGGGAATGGACAAACAAATTCAAAACAGGCAAATGTTTCAAGAAGAGATTATGAAGAGTTAAGTTTTACTCACACTCTTTTTAAAAAAAAGGAAAATGGATAAAAGCTCAACCTCAGGGAGTGTTAGACGCATGCAATCTAATCTACAAAAAGTTTCAACTTACACCAGTCGACAGACCATCAGCAAAAAGTCTAAAAACAATAAATGCTGAAGGGGTTTTACAGAACCTTGTACCCTCTACCTGCTGGTGAGACTTAAAGGGGTAACAGCCAATAATTAGAACAGAAAGGAGCTGTGTTGAAAAGTAAAAATGGAGGTACCATTCAATCCAGCCGGCGCACCATTGGACGTCTCACCGGAGAAGAAAAGAATCGAGAAGACACAGGCCGCAAAAGCTGCAGTGCAGCCTTATTCACAATAGCCAAGACAGTGAAGCAATCAAAATGTCCAACAACAGGTGAATGGATAAAGAAGAAGTGGTCCATGTACACAATGGAATATTAGCCATGGAAGACAATGAAGCATTGCTGTCTGAGCCACCACAAATGAGTCTGGAAATAATCACGAAACATGAGGTAAGTCAGAAAGCAAAAGACCTATATTGTATTATATCACTTATAGGCGTTATCTAATAACTGACACAAATGAACATATTTCCTCAGAGAAAGACACTCACAGACTTAGAAAACAAACTATGCTCATCTAAAAGGAAAGGAGGGGGGAATGGATAAATTAAGATTAGTGTTACTATATGTATACAAACACATATTTTATACATATCTCAAAAAGACCGACCATATAGCAAGGGAGGTCTGCGGAACCCTCTGTAACATTTTACATGGGAAGAGGATCTGTACTTGAATAGACATATATAATGTACAAATGAACCAGATTGTGTACACCTAGGACAAACAATATTCTAAGCTTTACCCCAATTAAAAAGTTTTTAAAACCAAGAAGAAGTAATGAGACATAAACTAATTGTGGTTTCTCCATGCATATTCCAGTGTAATTTACAACCTAGGAACACGACTTCCAGAAAGGCTCTGCTGCCCTAGTACCCAGATTTGGGAATGGAGAAATGCTGCCTGCTTGAGGCCACTTCCCACAACATCACCTTTAAACCCATTGCTAAAGGTCACTAAATATTCACCAAACTTGCAGTTCGGGAAATGACACCTGCTCTCTAAAAAAATTCTGGTGTGGAAAATTGACCAAAAAACTAAACAGAGGGCAACCTTCCAAGAAGACAATTTGAAGAGTTGTATTGTACTACCAATTGTTTCCTTTTTTTAACAGAAAAGAAAATGACGGAGAAATATGATGAGTTTTACGAATTTTTAGAGACATGCAAACCGAAATTATAAAAACCTAGCAGCTCACAGCAGCCAGAAGGGCCATTAGCATAAATGCTGCAAACAATAAATGCTGAAGCGATTATGGAGAAATGTGTACCCTCGATTCTAAAGGGGACGTGGTAAGAGCCACTAATGAAAACAAAAAGAAGGTGCTTTGAAAACGGAAAAACGGTGCTACCAGTCAATCAATCACACCCAGTGCTGGGCCTATCACCTGAGAAAATGAGAATCAAAAAGTCACAGGCTGGCAATCCTGCACTCCAACAATATTTACCATAGCCAACACTTGGAAGCATTGAAAATGTCCATCAACTGAGGAATGCACAAAGTAGAAGTGGTCCACGTACACAGTGGAAAATTACTCCAATAAAAAATAAAAATTAAATTTAAAAATCCAACAAATGTAAAGAGACATCAGCTTGTGTGGGTTTGTCCAGGCACACTCCACTCTAATTTATAACCAAGAAACACCACAGGCCGCAAGGGCTTTCCCCTAGTTACAAGGGTGGGGAACATAGAAAGGCTGCCACCCTATGGCAGTTACCTGCAAAACCAGCTTTAAAGCCTGTGCTAATGGTCATTTCATAGGAAGAAGTAATGCAGGACTGTAAATGAAACCTGCCCTCAAAATGTCTTGAGGGAGGTAATGGCCAAAACATTTCAAAATGTGACACATACTTTAAGAGAACACTTTGAAGAACTAAGGGGTAATCACAGCTTGAAAAATAAAAAGGACTTGCCTTCAAGCTCAATTTCAATGGATTATGAGGCACGTGCGAATTCAACCACAAAGAGGTATCAGATCACACTTGTCAGAATAACCATCAGCAAGAAAACTACAAACAATAAATGCTGAAGGTGTTGTAGAGAAATGCATACCCTCAACTTCAAGGGGGACGTAACTTGGAAAGGGCCACGAAATAGAACAGAATGGAGGTGCATTAAAAAGGTCAACATTGAGCTACCATATGATCCAGCAGGCCCACTCCTCGACCTATAATCTAAGAAGAGAGAATTGGAAAGACACAGGCAGGCAAATCTGCATTGCACAGTATTACAATAGCCAAGATATGGAAGGAACCAAAAAGTCCACCAACAGATGGGTGGACACAGAAGAACTCCTCCATGTACAGATGGAATATTCGCTAGTGAAAAAAATGAAACAATGCCATTTGCAGCACCATAGATGAGTCTAGACGTAATCACGCCACCTGTAGTCAGTGAGAAAGCAAAAGACACATATCCTATCATATCACTTTTTGGAGTTACTTAACAATTGATACCAATGAAGATATTTCCACAGAGAAAGGCAATCACAGATTCATTAAAAAAACTTATGGTTCACCAAATAGAAAGGGCTGAGGATTGGTTACATTACCATATTGGGGTTAACAAAGATATACAAACCATGTGAAATATATAACCACCAAAGACGTACGGAAGACCAAGAGAGAGACTGCTCAACATTGTGCCATCACCTACATGGGAAAAGGATGCGAGGAAGAATAGATACACGTATATGTGTGAAAGAACCACATCTTGCACACCTAGAGCAAACAAACCATTGTAATCAAATTTGCTGGGATAAAAAATAAAAAGTAAATTACAAATATGAACAAGAAGTAATGAGACATAAACGTAAAGGGCTTTTTCCTGGCATATTCCATTCTAATATACAACCTAGAACACCACTTCCATTAAGGCTCTGTTTCCCTAGTAAACGAAATTGGTAAAGGAGAAATGCTGCCACCTTGTGGCCGTTTCCTGCAAGAGCAGCTTTAAACTCACAGCTAATGGTCACTTAACATTCACAAGGACTCAGGGCTGTAAAGGACACTTGCCCTAAAAATTGGTGCTGAAGTAGGGAATGGACAAACAAATTCAAAACAGGCAAATGTTTCAAGAAGAGATTATGAAGAGTTAAGTTTTACTCACACTCTTTTTAAAAAAAAGGAAAATGGATAAAAGCTCAACCTCAGGGAGTGTTAGACGCATGCAATCTAATCTACAAAAAGTTTCAACTTACACCAGTCGACTGACCATCAGCAAAAAGTCTACAAACAATAAATGCTGTAGGGGTTTTACAGAACTGTGTACCCTCTACCTGCTGGTGAGACGTAAAGGGGTAACAGCCAATAATTAGAACAGAAAGGAGCTGTGTTGAAAAGTAAAAATGGAGGTACCATTCAATCCAGCCGGCGCACCATTGGACGTCTCACCGGAGAAGAAAAGAATCGAGAAGACACAGGCCGCAAAAGCTGCAGTGCAGCCTTATTCACAATAGCCAAGACAGTGAAGCAATCAAAATGTCCAACAACAGGTGAATGGATAAAGAAGAAGTGGTCCATGTACACAATGGAATATTAGCCATGGAAGACAACGAAGCATTGCTCTCTGAGGCACCACAATTGAGTCTGGAAATAATCACGAAACGTGAGGTAAGTCGGAAAGCAAAAGACCTATATTCTATGATATCACTTATAGGCGTTATCTAATAACTGACACAAATGAACATATTTCCTCAGAGAAAGACACTCACAGACTTAGAAAACAAACTATGCTCATCTAAAAGGAAAGGAGGGGGGAATGGATAAATTAAGATTAGTGTTACTATATGTATACAAACACATATTTTATACATATCTCAAAAAGACCGACCATATAGCAAGGGAGGTCTGCGGAACCCTCTGTAACATTTTACATGGGAAGAGGATCTGTACTTGAATAGACATATATAATGTACAAATGAACCAGATTGTGTACACCTAGGACAAACAATATTCTAAGCTTTACCCCAATTAAAAAGTTTTTAAAACCAAGAAGAAGTAATGAGACATAAACTAATGGGGGTTTCTCCATGCATATTCCAGTGTAATTTACAACCTAGGAACACGACTTCCAGAAAGGCTCTGCTGCCCTAGTACCCAGATTTGGGAATGGAGAAATGCTGCCTGCTTGAGGCCACTTCCCACAACATCACCTTTAAACCCATTGCTAAAGGTCACTAAATATTCACCAAACTTGCAGTTCGGGAAATGACACCTGCTCTCTAAAAAAATTCTGGGGTGGAAAATTGACCAAAAAATTAAACAGAGGGCAACCTTCCAAGAAGACAATTTCAAGAGTTATATTGTACTACCAATTGTTTCCTTTTTTTAACAGAAAAGAAAACGGCGGAGAAATATGATGAGTTTTACGAATTTTTAGAGACATGCAAACCGAAATTATAAAAACCTAGCAGCTCACAGCAGCCAGAAGGGCCATTAGCATAAATGCTGCAAACAATAAATGCTGAAGCGATTGTGGAGAAATGTGTACCCTCGATTCTAAAGGGGACGTGGTAAGTGCCACTAATGAAAACAAAAAGAAGGTGCTTTGAAAAGGGAAAAACAGTGCTACCAGTCAGTCAATCACACCCAGTGCTGGGCCTATCACCTGAGAAAATGAGAATCAAAAAGTCACAGGCTGGCAATCCTGCACTCCAACAATATTTACCATAGCCAACACTTGGAAGCATTGAAAATGTCCATCAACTGAGGAATGCACAAAGTAGAAGTGGTCCACGTACACAGTGGAAAATTACTCCAATAAAAAATAAAAATTACATTTAAAAATCCAAAAAAAGTAAGGAGACATCAGCTTGTGTGGGTTTGTCCAGGCACAGTCCACTCTAATTTATAACTGAGAAACACCACAGACCGCAAGGGCTTTTCCCTAGTTACCAGGGTGGGGAATATACAAAGGCTGCCGCCCTATGGCAGTTACCTGCAAAACCAGCTTTAAAGCCTGTGCTAATGGTCATTTCATAGGAAGAAGTAATGCAGGACTGTAAATGAAACCTGCCCTCAAAATGTCTTGAGGGAGGTAATGGCCAAAACATTTCAAAATGTGACACATACTTTAAGAGAACACTTTGAAGAACTAAGGGGTAATCACAGCTTGCAAAATAAAAAGGACTTGCCTTCAAGCTCAGTTTCAAAGGATTATGAGGCACGTGCGAATTCAACCACAAAGAGGTATCAGATCACACTTGTCAGAATAACCATCAGCAAGAAAACTACAAACAATAAATGCTGAAGGTGTTGTAGAGAAATGCATACCCTCAACTTCAAGGGGGACGTAACTTGGAAAGGGCCACGAAATAGAACAGAATGGAGGTGCATTAAAAAGGTCAACATTGAGCTACCACATGATCCAGCAGGCCCACTCCTCGACCTATAATCTAAGAAGAGAGAATTGGAAAGACACAGGCAGGCAAATCTGCATTGCACAGTATTACAATAGCCAAGATATGGAAGGAACCAAAAAGTCCACCAACAGATGGGTGGACACAGAAGAACTCCTCCATGTACAGATGGAATATTCGCTAGTGAAAAAAATGAAACACTGCCATTTGCAGCATCATAGATGAGTCTAGACGTAATCACGCCACCTGTAGTCAGTGAGAAAGCAAAAGACACATATCCTATCATATCACTTTTTGGAGTTACTTAAAAATTGATACCAATGAAGATATTTCCACAGAGAAAGGCAATCACAGATTCATTAAAAAAACTTATGGTTCACCAAATAGAAAGGGCTGAGGATTGGTTACATTACCATATTGGGGTTAACAAAGATATACAAACCATGTGAAATATATAACCACCAAAGACGTACGGAAGACCAAGAGAGAGACTGCTCAACATTGTGCCATCACCTACATGGGAAAAGGATGCGAGGAAGAATAGATACACGTATATGTGTGAAAGAACCACATCTTGCACACCTAGAGCAAACAAACCATTGTAATCAAATTTGCTGGGATAAAAAATAAAAAGTAAATTACAAATATGAACAAGAAGTAATGAGACATAAACTTAAAGGGCTTTTTCCTGGCACATTCCAGTCTAATATACAACCTAGGACACCACTTCCATTAAGGCTCTGTTTCCCTAGTAAACAAAATTGGTAAAGGAGAAATGCTGCCACCTTGTGGCCGTTTCCTGCAAGAGCAGCTTTAAACTCACAGCTAATGGTCACTTAACATTCACGAGGACTCAGGGCTGTAAAGGACACTTGCCCTAAAAATTGGTGCTGAAGTAGGGAATGGACAAACAAATTCAAAACAGGCAAATGTTTCAAGAAGAGATTATGAAGAGTTAAGTTTTACTCACACTCTTTTTAAAAAAAAGGAAAATGGATAAAAGCTCAACCTCAGGGAGTGTTAGACGCATGCAATCTAATCTACAAAAAGTTTCAACTTACACCAGTCGACTGACCATCAGCAAAAAGTCTACAAACAATAAATGCTGAAGGGGTTTTACAGAACTGTGTACCCTCTACCTGCTGGTGAGACGTAAAGGGGTAACAGCCAATAATTAGAACAGAAAGGAGCTGTGTTGAAAAGTAAAAATGGAGGTACCATTCAATCCAGCCGGCGCACCATTGGACGTCTCACCGGAGAAGAAAAGCATCGAGAAGACACAGGCCGCAAAAGCTGCAGTGCAGCCTTATTCACAATAGCCAAGACAGTGAAGCAATCAAAATGTCCAACAAGAGGTGAATGGATAAAGAAGAAGTGGTCCATGTACACAATGGAATATTAGCCATGGAAGACAATGAAGCATTGCTCTCTGAGGCACCACAAATGAGTCTGGAAATAATCACGAAACGTGAGGTAAGTCGGAAAGCAAAAGACCTATATTCTATGATATCACTTATAGGCGTTATCTAATAACTGACACAAATGAACATATTTCCTCAGAGAAAGACACTCACAGACTTAGAAAACAAACTATGCTCATCTAAAAGGAAAGGAGGGGGGAATGGATAAATTAAGATTAGTGTTACTATATGTATACAAACACATATTTTATACATATCTCAAAAAGACCGACCATATAGCAAGGGAGGTCTGCGGAACCCTCTGTAACATTTTACATGGGAAGAGGATCTGTACTTGAATAGACATATATAATGTACAAATGAACCAGATTGTGTACACCTAGGACAAACAATATTCTAAGCTTTACCCCAATTAAAAAGTTTTTAAAACCAAGAAGAAGTAATGAGACATAAACTAATGGGGGTTTCTCCATGCATATTCCAGTGTAATTTACAACCTAGGAACACGACTTCCAGAAAGGCTCTGCTGCCCTAGTACCCAGATTTGGGAATGGAGAAATGCTGCCTGCTTGAGGCCACTTCCCACAACATCACCTTTAAACCCATTGCTAAAGGTCACTAAATATTCACCAAACTTGCAGTTCGGGAAATGACACCTGCTCTCTAAAAAAATTCTGGTGTGGAAAACTGACCAAAAAACTAAACAGAGGGCAACCTTCCAAGAAGACAATTTGAAGAGTTGTATTGTACTACCAATTGTTTCCTTTTTTTAACAGAAAAGAAAATGACGGAGAAATATGAGGAGTTTTACGAATTTTTAGAGACATGCAAACCGAAATTATAAAAACCTAGCAGCTCACAGCAGCCAGAAGGGCCATTAGCATAAATGCTGCAAACAATAAATGCTGAAGCGATTATGGAGAAATGTGTACCCTCGATTCTAAAGGGGACGTGGTAAGAGCCACTAATGAAAACAAAAAGAAGGTGCTTTGAAAACGGAAAAACGGTGCTACCAGTCAATCAATCACACCCAGTGCTGGGCCTATCACCTGAGAAAATGAGAATCAAAAAGTCACAGGCTGGCAATCCTGCACTCCAACAATATTTACCATAGCCAACACTTGGAAGCATTGAAAATGTCCATCAACTGAGGAATGCACAAAGTAGAAGTGGTCCACGTACACAGTGGAAAATTACTCCAATAAAAAATAAAAATTACATTTAAAAATCCAACAAATGTAAAGAGACATCAGCTTGTGTGGGTTTGTCCAGGCACACTCCACTCTAATTTATAACCAAGAAACACCACAGGCCGCAAGGGCTTTCCCCTAGTTACAAGGGTGGGGAACATAGAAAGGCTGCCACCCTATGGCAGTTACCTGCAAAACCAGCTTTAAAGCCTGTGCTAATGGTCATTTCATAGGAAGAAGTAATGCAGGACTGTAAATGAAACCTGCCCTCAAAATGTCTTGAGGGAGGTAATGGCCAAAACATTTCAAAATGTGACACATACTTTAAGAGAACACTTTGAAGAACTAAGGGGTAATCACAGCTTGAAAAATAAAAAGGACTTGCCTTCAAGCTCAATTTCAATGGATTATGAGGCACGTGCGAATTCAACCACAAAGAGGTATCAGATCACACTTGTCAGAATAACCATCAGCAAGAAAACTACAAACAATAAATGCTGAAGGTGTTGTAGAGAAATGCATACCCTCAACTTCAAGGGGGACGTAACTTGGAAAGGGCCACGAAATAGAACAGAATGGAGGTGCATTAAAAAGGTCAACATTGAGCTACCATATGATCCAGCAGGCCCACTCCTCGACCTATAATCTAAGAAGAGAGAATTGGAAAGACACAGGCAGGCAAATCTGCATTGCACAGTATTACAATAGCCAAGATATGGAAGGAACCAAAAAGTCCACCAACAGATGGGTGGACACAGAAGAACTCCTCCATGTACAGATGGAATATTCGCTAGTGAAAAAAATGAAACAATGCCATTTGCAGCACCATAGATGAGTCTAGACGTAATCACGCCACCTGTAGTCAGTGAGAAAGCAAAAGACACATATCCTATCATATCACTTTTTGGAGTTACTTAACAATTGATACCAATGAAGATATTTCCACAGAGAAAGGCAATCACAGATTCATTAAAAAAACTTATGGTTCACCAAATAGAAAGGGATGAGGATTGGTTACATTACCATATTGGGGTTAACAAAGATATACAAACCATGTGAAACATATAACCACCAAAGACGTACGGAAGACCAAGAGAGAGACTGCTCAACATTGTGCCATCACCTACATGGGAAAAGGATGCGAGGAAGAATAGATACACGTATATGTGTGAAAGAACCACATCTTGCACACCTAGAGCAAACAAACCATTGTAAACAAATTTGCTGGGATAAAAAATAAAAAGTAAATTACAAATATGAACAAGAAGTAATGAGACATAAACGTAAAGGGCTTTTTCCTGGCATATTCCATTCTAATATACAACCTAGAACACCACTTCCATTAAGGCTCGGTTTCCCTAGTAAACGAAATTGGTAAAGGAGAAATGCTGCCACCTTGTGGCCGTTTCCTGCAAGAGCAGCTTTAAACTCACAGCTAATGGTCACTTAACATTCACAAGGACTCAGGGCTCTAAAGGACACTTGCCCTAAAAATTGGTGCTGAAGTAGGGAATGGACAAACAAATTCAAAACAGGCAAATGTTTCAAGAAGAGATTATGAAGAGTTAAGTTTTACTCACACTCTTTTTAAAAAAAAGGAAAATGGATAAAAGCTCAACCTCAGGGAGTGTTAGACGCATGCAATCTAATCTACAAAAAGTTTCAACTTACACCAGTCGACTGACCATCAGCAAAAAGTCTACAAACAATAAATGCTGAAGGGGTTTTACAGAACTGTGTACCCTCTACCTGCTGGTGAGACGTAAAGGGGTAACAGCCAATAATTAGAACAGAAAGGAGCTGTGTTGAAAAGTAAAAATGGAGGTACCATTCAATCCAGCCGGCGCACCATTGGACGTCTCACCGGAGAAGAAAAGAATCGAGAAGACACAGGCCGCAAAAGCTGCAGTGCAGCCTTATTCACAATAGCCAAGACAGTGAAGCAATCAAAATGTCCAACAACAGGTGAATGGATAAAGAAGAAGTGGTCCATGTACACAATGGAATATTAGCCATGGAAGACAATGAAGCATTGCTCTCTGAGGCACCACAATTGAGTCTGGAAATAATCACGAAACGTGAGGTAAGTCGGAAAGCAAAAGACCTATATTCTATGATATCACTTATAGGCGTTATCTAATAACTGACACAAATGAACATATTTCCTCAGAGAAAGACACTCACAGACTTAGAAAACAAACTATGCTCATCTAAAAGGAAAGGAGGGGGGAATGGATAAATTAAGATTAGTGTTACTATATGTATACAAACACATATTTTATACATATCTCAAAAAGACCGACCATATAGCAAGGGAGGTCTGCGGAACCCTCTGTAACATTTTACATGGGAAGAGGATCTGTACTTGAATAGACATATATAATGTACAAATGAACCAGATTGTGTACACCTAGGACAAACAATATTCTAAGCTTTACCCCAATTAAAAAGTTTTTAAAACCAAGAAGAAGTAATGATACATAAACTAATGGGGGTTTCTCCATGCATATTCCAGTGTAATTTACAACCTAGGAACACGACTTCCAGAAAGGCTCTGCTGCCCTAGTACCCAGATTTGGGAATGGAGAAATGCTGCCTGCTTGAGGCCACTTCCCACAACATCACCTTTAAACCCATTGCTAAAGGTCACTAAATATTCACCAAACTTGCAGTTCGGGAAATGACACCTGCTCTCTAAAAAAATTCTGGTGTGGAAAATTGACCAAAAAACTAAACAGAGGGCAACCTTCCAAGAAGACAATTTCAAGAGTTGTATTGTACTACCAATTGTTTCCTTTTTTTAACAGAAAAGAAAATGACGGAGAAATATGATGAGTTTTACGAATTTTTAGAGACATGCAAACCGAAATTATAAAAACCTAGCAGCTCACAGCAGCCAGAAGGGCCATTAGCATAAATGCTGCAAACAATAAATGCTGAAGCGATTATGGAGAAATGTGTACCCTCGATTCTAAAGGGGACGTGGTAAGAGCCACTAATGAAAACAAAAAGAAGGTGCTTTGAAAAGGGAAAAACGGTGCTACCAGTCAATCAATCACACCCAGTGCTGGGCCTATCACCTGAGAAAATGAGAATCAAAAAGTCACAGGCTGGCAATCCTGCACTCCAACAATATTTACCATAGCCAACACTTGGAAGCATTGAAAATGTCCATCAACTGAGGAATGCACAAAGTAGAAGTGGTCCACGTACACAGTGGAAAATTACTCCAATAAAAAATAAAAATTACATTTAAAAATCCAACAAATGTAAAGAGACATCAGCTTGTGTGGGTTTGTCCAGGCACACTCCACTCTAATTTATAACCAAGAAACACCACAGGCCGCAAGGGCTTTCCCCTAGTTACAAGGGTGGGGAACATAGAAAGGCTGCCACCCTATGGCAGTTACCTGCAAAACCAGCTTTAAAGCCTGTGCTAATGGTCATTTCATAGGAAGAAGTAATGCAGGACTGTAAATGAAACCTGCCCTCAAAATGTCTTGAGGGAGGTCATGGCCAAAACATTTCAAAATGTGACACATACTTTAAGAGAACACTTTGAAGAACTAAGGGGTAATCACAGCTTGAAAAATAAAAAGGACTTGCCTTCAAGCTCAATTTCAATGGATTCTGAGGCACGTGCGAATTCAACCACAAAGAGGTATCAGATCACACTTGTCAGAATAACCATCAGCAAGAAAACTACAAACAATAAATGCTGAAGGTGTTGTAGAGAAATGCATACCCTCAACTTCAAGGGGGACGTAACTTGGAAAGGGCCACGAAATAGAACAGAATGGAGGTGCATTAAAAAGGTCAACATTGAGCTACCATATGATCCAGCAGGCCCACTCCTCGACCTATAATCTAAGAAGAGAGAATTGGAAAGACACAGGCAGGCAAATCTGCATTGCACAGTATTACAATAGCCAAGATATGGAAGGAACCAAAAAGTCCACCAACAGATGGGTGGACACAGAAGAACTCCTCCATGTACAGATGGAATATTCGCTAGTGAAAAAAATGAAACAATGCCATTTGCAGCACCATAGATGAGTCTAGACGTAATCACGCCACCTGTAGTCAGTGAGAAAGCAAAAGACACATATCCTATCATATCACTTTTTGGAGTTACTTAACAATTGATACCAATGAAGATATTTCCACAGAGAAAGGCAATCACAGATTCATTAAAAAAACTTATGGTTCACCAAATAGAAAGGGCTGAGGATTGGTTACATTACCATATTGGGGTTAACAAAGATATACAAACCATGTGAAATATATAACCACCAAAGACGTACGGAAGACCAAGAGAGAGACTGCTCAACATTGTGCCATCACCTACATGGGAAAAGGATGCGAGGAAGAATAGATACACGTATATGTGTGAAAGAACCACATCTTGCACACCTAGAGCAAACAAACCATTGTAATCAAATTTGCTGGGATAAAAAATAAAAAGTAAATTACAAATATGAACAAGAAGTAATGAGACATAAACTTAAAGGGCTTTTTCCTGGCACATTCCAGTCTAATATACAACCTAGGACACCACTTCCATTAAGGCTCTGTTTCCCTAGTAAACAAAATTGGTAAAGGAGAAATGCTGCCACCTTGTGGCCGTTTCCTGCAAGAGCAGCTTTAAACTCACAGCTAATGGTCACTTAACATTCACGAGGACTCAGGGCTGTAAAGGACACTTGCCCTAAAAATTGGTGCTGAAGTAGGGAATGGACAAACAAATTCAAAACAGGCAAATGTTTCAAGAAGAGATTATGAAGAGTTAAGTTTTACTCACACTCTTTTTAAAAAAAAGGAAAATGGATAAAAGCTCAACCTCAGGGAGTGTTAGACGCATGCAATCTAATCTACAAAAAGTTTCAACTTACACCAGTCGACTGACCATCAGCAAAAAGTCTACAAACAATAAATGCTGAAGGGGTTTTACAGAACTGTGTACCCTCTACCTGCTGGTGAGACGTAAAGGGGTAACAGCCAATAATTAGAACAGAAAGGAGCTGTGTTGAAAAGTAAAAATGGAGGTACCATTCAATCCAGCCGGCGCACCATTGGACGTCTCACCGGAGAAGAAAAGCATCGAGAAGACACAGGCCGCAAAAGCTGCAGTGCAGCCTTATTCACAATAGCCAAGACAGTGAAGCAATCAAAATGTCCAACAAGAGGTGAATGGATAAAGAAGAAGTGGTCCATGTACACAATGGAATATTAGCCATGGAAGACAATGAAGCATTGCTCTCTGAGGCACCACAAATGAGTCTGGAAATAATCACGAAACGTGAGGTAAGTCGGAAAGCAAAAGACCTATATTCTATGATATCACTTATAGGCGTTATCTAATAACTGACACAAATGAACATATTTCCTCAGAGAAAGACACTCACAGACTTAGAAAACAAACTATGCTCATCTAAAAGGAAAGGAGGGGGGAATGGATAAATTAAGATTAGTGTTACTATATGTATACAAACACATATTTTATACATATCTCAAAAAGACCGACCATATAGCAAGGGAGGTCTGCGGAACCCTCTGTAACATTTTACATGGGAAGAGGATCTGTACTTGAATAGACATATATAATGTACAAATGAACCAGATTGTGTACACCTAGGACAAACAATATTCTAAGCTTTACCCCAATTAAAAAGTTTTTAAAACCAAGAAGAAGTAATGAGACATAAACTAATGGGGGTTTCTCCATGCATATTCCAGTGTAATTTACAACCTAGGAACACGACTTCCAGAAAGGCTCTGCTGCCCTAGTACCCAGATTTGGGAATGGAGAAATGCTGCCTGCTTGAGGCCACTTCCCACAACATCACCTTTAAACCCATTGCTAAAGGTCACTAAATATTCACCAAACTTGCAGTTCGGGAAATGACACCTGCTCTCTAAAAAAATTCTGGTGTGGAAAACTGACCAAAAAACTAAACAGAGGGCAACCTTCCAAGAAGACAATTTGAAGAGTTGTATTGTACTACCAATTGTTTCCTTTTTTTAACAGAAAAGAAAATGACGGAGAAATATGATGAGTTTTACGAATTTTTAGAGACATGCAAACCGAAATTATAAAAACCTAGCAGCTCACAGCAGCCAGAAGGGCCATTAGCATAAATGCTGCAAACAATAAATGCTGAAGCGATTATGGAGAAATGTGTACCCTCGATTCTAAAGGGGACGTGGTAAGAGCCACTAATGAAAACAAAAAGAAGGTGCTTTGAAAAGGGAAAAACGGTGCTACCAGTCAATCAATCACACCCAGTGCTGGGCCTATCACCTGAGAAAATGAGAATCAAAAAGTCACAGGCTGGCAATCCTGCACTCCAACAATATTTACCATAGCCAACACTTGGAAGCATTGAAAATGTCCATCAACTGAGGAATGCACAAAGTAGAAGTGGTCCACGTACACAGTGGAAAATTACTCCAATAAAAAATAAAAATTACATTTAAAAATCCAACAAATGTAAAGAGACATCAGCTTGTGTGGGTTTGTCCAGGCACACTCCACTCTAATTTATAACCAAGAAACACCACAGGCCGCAAGGGCTTTCCCCTAGTTACAAGGGTGGGGAACATAGAAAGGCTGCCACCCTATGGCAGTTACCTGCAAAACCAGCTTTAAAGCCTGTGCTAATGGTCATTTCATAGGAAGAAGTAATGCAGGACTGTAAATGAAACCTGCCCTCAAAATGTCTTGAGGGAGGTAATGGCCAAAACATTTCAAAATGTGACACATACTTTAAGAGAACACTTTGAAGAACTAAGGGGTAATCACAGCTTGAAAAATAAAAAGGACTTGCCTTCAAGCTCAATTTCAATGGATTCTGAGGCACGTGCGAATTCAACCACAAAGAGGTATCAGATCACACTTGTCAGAATAACCATCAGCAAGAAAACTACAAACAATAAATGCTGAAGGTGTTGTAGAGAAATGCATACCCTCAACTTCAAGGGGGACGTAACTTGGAAAGGGCCACGAAATAGAACAGAATGGAGGTGCATTAAAAAGGTCAACATTGAGCTACCATATGATCCAGCAGGCCCACTCCTCGACCTATAATCTAAGAAGAGAGAATTGGAAAGACACAGGCAGGCAAATCTGCATTGCACAGTATTACAATAGCCAAGATATGGAAGGAACCAAAAAGTCCACCAACAGATGGGTGGACACAGAAGAACTCCTCCATGTACAGATGGAATATTCGCTAGTGAAAAAAATGAAACAATGCCATTTGCAGCACCATAGATGAGTCTAGACGTAATCACGCCACCTGTAGTCAGTGAGAAAGCAAAAGACACATATCCTATCATATCACTTTTTGGAGTTACTTAACAATTGATACCAATGAAGATATTTCCACAGAGAAAGGCAATCACAGATTCATTAAAAAAACTTATGGTTCACCAAATAGAAAGGGATGAGGATTGGTTACATTACCATATTGGGGTTAACAAAGATATACAAACCATGTGAAACATATAACCACCAAAGACGTACGGAAGACCAAGAGAGAGACTGCTCAACATTGTGCCATCACCTACATGGGAAAAGGATGCGAGGAAGAATAGATACACGTATATGTGTGAAAGAACCACATCTTGCACACCTAGAACAAACAAAACATTGTAAACAAATTTGCTGGGATAAAAAATAAAAAGTAAATTACAAATATGAACAAGAAGTAATGAGACATAAACGTAAAGGGCTTTTTCCTGGCATATTCCATTCTAATATACAACCTAGAACACCACTTCCATTAAGGCTCGGTTTCCCTAGTAAACGAAATTGGTAAAGGAGAAATGCTGCCACCTTGTGGCCGTTTCCTGCAAGAGCAGCTTTAAACTCACAGCTAATGGTCACTTAACATTCACAAGGACTCAGGGCTCTAAAGGACACTTGCCCTAAAAATTGGTGCTGAAGTAGGGAATGGACAAACAAATTCAAAACAGGCAAATGTTTCAAGAAGAGATTATGAAGAGTTAAGTTTTACTCACACTCTTTTTAAAAAAAAGGAAAATGGATAAAAGCTCAACCTCAGGGAGTGTTAGACGCATGCAATCTAATCTACAAAAAGTTTCAACTTACACCAGTCGACTGACCATCAGCAAAAAGTCTACAAACAATAAATGCTGAAGGGGTTTTACAGAATTGTGTACCCTCTACCTGCTGGTGAGACGTAAAGGGGTAACAGCCAATAATTAGAACAGAAAGGAGCTGTGTTGAAAAGTAAAAATGGAGGTACCATTCAATCCAGCCGGCGCACCATTGGACGTCTCACCGGAGAAGAAAAGAATCGAGAAGACACAGGCCGCAAAAGCTGCAGTGCAGCCTTATTCACAATAGCCAAGACAGTGAAGCAATCAAAATGTCCAACAACAGGTGAATGGATAAAGAAGAAGTGGTCCATGTACACAATGGAATATTAGCCATGGAAGACAATGAAGCATTGCTCTCTGAGGCACCACAATTGAGTCTGGAAATAATCACGAAACGTGAGGTAAGTCGGAAAGCAAAAGACCTATATTCTATGATATCACTTATAGGCGTTATCTAATAACTGACACAAATGAACATATTTCCTCAGAGAAAGACACTCACAGACTTAGAAAACAAACTATGCTCATCTAAAAGGAAAGGAGGGGGGAATGGATAAATTAAGATTAGTGTTACTATATGTATACAAACACATATTTTATACATATCTCAAAAAGACCGACCATATAGCAAGGGAGGTCTGCGGAACCCTCTGTAACATTTTACATGGGAAGAGGATCTGTACTTGAATAGACATATATAATGTACAAATGAACCAGATTGTGTACACCTAGGACAAACAATATTCTAAGCTTTACCCCAATTAAAAAGTTTTTAAAACCAAGAAGAAGTAATGATACATAAACTAATGGGGGTTTCTCCATGCATATTCCAGTGTAATTTACAACCTAGGAACACGACTTCCAGAAAGGCTCTGCTGCCCTAGTACCCAGATTTGGGAATGGAGAAATGCTGCCTGCTTGAGGCCACTTCCCACAACATCACCTTTAAACCCATTGCTAAAGGTCACTAAATATTCACCAAACTTGCAGTTCGGGAAATGACACCTGCTCTCTAAAAAAATTCTGGTGTGGAAAATTGACCAAAAAACTAAACAGAGGGCAACCTTCCAAGAAGACAATTTCAAGAGTTGTATTGTACTACCAATTGTTTCCTTTTTTTAACAGAAAAGAAAATGACGGAGAAATATGATGAGTTTTACGAATTTTTAGAGACATGCAAACCGAAATTATAAAAACCTAGCAGCTCACAGCAGCCAGAAGGGCCATTAGCATAAATGCTGCAAACAATAAATGCTGAAGCGATTATGGAGAAATGTGTACCCTCGATTCTAAAGGGGACGTGGTAAGAGCCACTAATGAAAACAAAAAGAAGGTGCTTTGAAAAGGGAAAAACGGTGCTACCAGTCAATCAATCACACCCAGTGCTGGGCCTATCACCTGAGAAAATGAGAATCAAAAAGTCACAGGCTGGCAATCCTGCACTCCAACAATATTTACCATAGCCAACACTTGGAAGCATTGAAAATGTCCATCAACTGAGGAATGCACAAAGTAGAAGTGGTCCACGTACACAGTGGAAAATTACTCCAATAAAAAATAAAAATTAAATTTAAAAATCCAACAAATGTAAAGAGACATCAGCTTGTGTGGGTTTGTCCAGGCACACTCCACTCTAATTTATAACCAAGAAACACCACAGGCCGCAAGGGCTTTCCCCTAGTTACAAGGGTGGGGAACATAGAAAGGCTGCCACCCTATGGCAGTTACCTGCAAAACCAGCTTTAAAGCCTGTGCTAATGGTCATTTCATAGGAAGAAGTAATGCAGGACTGTAAATGAAACCTGCCCTCAAAATGTCTTGAGGGAGGTCATGGCCAAAACATTTCAAAATGTGACACATACTTTAAGAGAACACTTTGAAGAACTAAGGGGTAATCACAGCTTGAAAAATAAAAAGGACTTGCCTTCAAGCTCAATTTCAATGGATTCTGAGGCACGTGCGAATTCAACCACAAAGAGGTATCAGATCACACTTGTCAGAATAACCATCAGCAAGAAAACTACAAACAATAAATGCTGAAGGTGTTGTAGAGAAATGCATACCCTCAACTTCAAGGGGGACGTAACTTGGAAAGGGCCACGAAATAGAACAGAATGGAGGTGCATTAAAAAGGTCAACATTGAGCTACCATATGATCCAGCAGGCCCACTCCTCGACCTATAATCTAAGAAGAGAGAATTGGAAAGACACAGGCAGGCAAATCTGCATTGCACAGTATTACAATAGCCAAGATATGGAAGGAACCAAAAAGTCCACCAACAGATGGGTGGACACAGAAGAACTCCTCCATGTACAGATGGAATATTCGCTAGTGAAAAAAATGAAACAATGCCATTTGCAGCACCATAGATGAGTCTAGACGTAATCACGCCACCTGTAGTCAGTGAGAAAGCAAAAGACACATATCCTATCATATCACTTTTTGGAGTTACTTAACAATTGATACCAATGAAGATATTTCCACAGAGAAAGGCAATCACAGATTCATTAAAAAAACTTATGGTTCACCAAATAGAAAGGGATGAGGATTGGTTACATTACCATATTGGGGTTAACAAAGATATACAAACCATGTGAAATATATAACCACCAAAGACGTACGGAAGACCAAGAGAGAGACTGCTCAACATTGTGCCATCACCTACATGGGAAAAGGATGCGAGGAAGAATAGATACATGTATATGTGTGAAAGAACCACATCTTGCACACCTAGAGCAAACAAACCATTGTAATCAAATTTGCTGGGATAAAAAATAAAAAGTAAATTACAAATATGAACAAGAAGTAATGAGACATAAACGTAAAGGGCTTTTTCCTGACATATTCCATTCTAATATACAACCTAGAACACCACTTCCATTAAGGCTCTGTTTCCCTAGTAAACAAAATTGGTAAAGGAGAAATGCTGCCACCTTGTGGCCGTTTCCTGCAAGAGCAGCTTTAAACTCACAGCTAATGGTCACTTAACATTCACGAGGACTCAGGGCTGTAAAGGACACTTGCCCTAAAAATTGGTGCTGAAGTAGGGAATGGACAAACAAATTCAAAACAGGCAAATGTTTCAAGAAGAGATTATGAAGAGTTAAGTTTTACTCACACTCTTTTTAAAAAAAAGGAAAATGGATAAAAGCTCAACCTCAGGGAGTGTTAGACGCATGCAATCTAATCTACAAAAAGTTTCAACTTACACCAGTCGACAGACCATCAGCAAAAAGTCTAAAAACAATAAATGCTGAAGGGGTTTTACAGAACCTTGTACCCTCTACCTGCTGGTGAGACTTAAAGGGGTAACAGCCAATAATTAGAACAGAAAGGAGCTGTGTTGAAAAGTAAAAATGGAGGTACCATTCAATCCAGCCGGCGCACCATTGGACGTCTCACCGGAGAAGAAAAGAATCGAGAAGACACAGGCCGCAAAAGCTGCAGTGCAGCCTTATTCACAATAGCCAAGACAGTGAAGCAATCAAAATGTCCAACAAGAGGTGAATGGATAAAGAAGAAGTGGTCCATGTACACAATGGAATATTAGCCATGGAAGACAATGAAGCATTGCTCTCTGAGCCACCACAAATGAGTCTGGAAATAATCACGAAACATGAGGTAAGTCAGAAAGCAAAAGACCTATATTGTATTATATCACTTATAGGCGTTATCTAATAACTGACACAAATGAACATATTTCCTCAGAGAAAGACACTCACAGACTTAGAAAACAAACTATGCTCATCTAAAAGGAAAGGAGGGGGGAATGGATAAATTAAGATTAGTGTTACTATATGTATACAAACACATATTTTATACATATCTCAAAAAGACCGACCATATAGCAAGGGAGGTCTGCGGAACCCTCTGTAACATTTTACATGGGAAGAGGATCTGTACTTGAATAGACATATATAATGTACAAATGAACCAGATTGTGTACACCTAGGACAAACTATATTCTAAGCTTTACCCCAATTAAAAAGTTTTTAAAACCAAGAAGAAGTAATGAGACATAAACTAATTGTGGTTTCTCCATGCATATTCCAGTGTAATTTACAACCTAGGAACACGACTTCCAGAAAGACTCTGCTGCCCTAGTACCCAGATTTGGGAATGGAGAAATGCTGCCTGCTTGAGGCCACTTCCCACAACATCACCTTTAAACCCATTGCTAAAGGTCACTAAATATTCACCAAACTTGCAGTTCGGGAAATGACACCTGCTCTCTAAAAAAATTCTGGGGTGGAAAATTGACCAAAAAACTAAACAGAGGGCAACCTTCCAAGAAGACAATTTGAAGAGTTGTATTGTACTACCAATTGTTTCCTTTTTTTAACAGAAAAGAAAATGACGGAGAAATATGATGAGTTTTACGAATTTTTAGAGACATGCAAACCGAAATTATAAAAACCTAGCAGCTCACAGCAGCCAGAAGGGCCATTAGCATAAATGCTGCAAACAATAAATGCTGAAGCGATTATGGAGAAATGTGTACCCTCGATTCTAAAGGGGACGTGGTAAGAGCCACTAATGAAAACAAAAAGAAGGTGCTTTGAAAAGGGAAAAACGGTGCTACCAGTCAATCAATCACACCCAGTGCTGGGCCTATCACCTGAGAAAATGAGAATCAAAAAGTCACAGGCTGGCAATCCTGCACTCCAACAATATTTACCATAGCCAACACTTGGAAGCATTGAAAATGTCCATCAACTGAGGAATGCACAAAGTAGAAGTGGTCCACATACACAGTGGAAAATTACTCCAATAAAAAATAAAAATTAAATTTAAAAATCCAACAAATGTAAAGAGACATCAGCTTGTGTGGGTTTGTCCAGGCACACTCCACTCTAATTTATAACCAAGAAACACCACAGGCCGCAAGGGCTTTCCCCTAGTTACAAGGGTGGGGAACATAGAAAGGCTGCCACCCTATGGCAGTTACCTGCAAAACCAGCTTTAAAGCCTGTGCTAATGGTCATTTCATAGGAAGAAGTAATGCAGGACTGTAAATGAAACCTGCCCTCAAAATGTCTTGAGGGAGGTCATGGCCAAAACATTTCAAAATGTGACACATACTTTAAGAGAACACTTTGAAGAACTAAGGGGTAATCACAGCTTGAAAAATAAAAAGGACTTGCCTTCAAGCTCAATTTCAATGGATTATGAGGCACGTGCGAATTCAACCACAAAGAGGTATCAGATCACACTTGTCAGAATAACCATCAGCAAGAAAACTACAAACAATAAATGCTGAAGGTGTTGTAGAGAAATGCATACCCTCAACTTCAAGGGGGACGTAACTTGGAAAGGGCCACGAAATAGAACAGAATGGAGGTGCATTAAAAAGGTCAACATTGAGCTACCATATGATCCAGCAGGCCCACTCCTCGACCTATAATCTAAGAAGAGAGAATTGGAAAGACACAGGCAGGCAAATCTGCATTGCACAGTATTACAATAGCCAAGATATGGAAGGAACCAAAAAGTCCACCAACAGATGGGTGGACACAGAAGAACTCCTCCATGTACAGATGGAATATTCGCTAGTGAAAAAAATGAAACAATGCCATTTGCAGCACCATAGATGAGTCTAGACGTAATCACGCCACCTGTAGTCAGTGAGAAAGCAAAAGACACATATCCTATCATATCACTTTTTGGAGTTACTTAACAATTGATACCAATGAAGATATTTCCACAGAGAAAGGCAATCACAGATTCATTAAAAAAACTTATGGTTCACCAAATAGAAAGGGATGAGGATTGGTTACATTACCATATTGGGGTTAACAAAGATATACAAACCATGTGAAATATATAACCACCAAAGACGTACGGAAGACCAAGAGAGAGACTGCTCAACATTGTGCCATCACCTACATGGGAAAAGGATGCGAGGAAGAATAGATACACGTATATGTGTGAAAGAACCACATCTTGCACACCTAGAGCAAACAAACCATTGTAAACAAATTTGCTGGGATAAAAAATAAAAAGTAAATTACAAATATGAACAAGAAGTAATGAGACATAAACGTAAAGGGCTTTTTCCTGGCATATTCCATTCTAATATACAACCTAGAACACCACTTCCATTAAGGCTCGGTTTCCCTAGTAAACGAAATTTGTAAAGGAGAAATGCTGCCACCTTGTGGCCGTTTCCTGCAAGAGCAGCTTTAAACTCACAGCTAATGGTCACTTAACATTCACAAGGACTCAGGGCTCTAAAGGACACTTGCCCTAAAAATTGGTGCTGAAGTAGGGAATGGACAAACAAATTCAAAACAGGCAAATGTTTCAAGAAGAGATTATGAAGAGTTAAGTTTTACTCACACTCTTTTTAAAAAAAAGGAAAATGGATAAAAGCTCAACCTCAGGGAGTGTTAGACGCATGCAATCTAATCTACAAAAAGTTTCAACTTACACCAGTCGACTGACCATCAGCAAAAAGTCTACAAACAATAAATGCTGAAGGGGTTTTACAGAACTGTGTACCCTCTACCTGCTGGTGAGACGTAAAGGGGTAACAGCCAATAATTAGAACAGAAAGGAGCTGTGTTGAAAAGTAAAAATGGAGGTACCATTCAATCCAGCCGGCGCACCATTGGACGTCTCACCGGAGAAGAAAAGAATCGAGAAGACACAGGCCGCAAAAGCTGCAGTGCAGCCTTATTCACAATAGCCAAGACAGTGAAGCAATCAAAATGTCCAACAACAGGTGAATGGATAAAGAAGAAGTGGTCCATGTACACAATGGAATATTAGCCATGGAAGACAACGAAGCATTGCTCTCTGAGGCACCACAATTGAGTCTGGAAATAATCACGAAACGTGAGGTAAGTCGGAAAGCAAAAGACCTATATTCTATGATATCACTTATAGGCGTTATCTAATAACTGACACAAATGAACATATTTCCTCAGAGAAAGACACTCACAGACTTAGAAAACAAACTATGCTCATCTAAAAGGAAAGGAGGGGGGAATGGATAAATTAAGATTAGTGTTACTATATGTATACAAACACATATTTTATACATATCTCAAAAAGACCGACCATATAGCAAGGGAGGTCTGCGGAACCCTCTGTAACATTTTACATGGAAAGAGGATCTGTACTTGAATAGACATATATAATGTACAAATGAACCAGATTGTGTACACCTAGGACAAACAATATTCTAAGCTTTACCCCAATTAAAAAGTTTTTAAAACCAAGAAGAAGTAATGAGACATAAACTAATGGGGGTTTCTCCATGCATATTCCAGTGTAATTTACAACCTAGGAACACGACTTCCAGAAAGGCTCTGCTGCCCTAGTACCCAGATTTGGGAATGGAGAAATGCTGCCTGCTTGAGGCCACTTCCCACAACATCACCTTTAAACCCATTGCTAAAGGTCACTAAATATTCACCAAACTTGCAGTTCGGGAAATGACACCTGCTCTCTAAAAAAATTCTGGGGTGGAAAATTGACCAAAAAATTAAACAGAGGGCAACCTTCCAAGAAGACAATTTCAAGAGTTATATTGTACTACCAATTGTTTCCTTTTTTTAACAGAAAAGAAAACGGCGGAGAAATATGATGAGTTTTACGAATTTTTAGAGACATGCAAACCGAAATTATAAAAACCTAGCAGCTCACAGCAGCCAGAAGGGCCATTAGCATAAATGCTGCAAACAATAAATGCTGAAGCGATTGTGGAGAAATGTGTACCCTCGATTCTAAAGGGGACGTGGTAAGTGCCACTAATGAAAACAAAAAGAAGGTGCTTTGAAAAGGGAAAAACGGTGCTACCAGTCAGTCAATCACACCCAGTGCTGGGCCTATCACCTGAGAAAATGAGAATCAAAAAGTCACAGGCTGGCAATCCTGCACTCCAACAATATTTACCATAGCCAACACTTGGAAGCATTGAAAATGTCCATCAACTGAGGAATGCACAAAGTAGAAGTGGTCCACGTACACAGTGGAAAATTACTCCAATAAAAAATAAAAATTACATTTAAAAATCCAAAAAAAGTAAGGAGACATCAGCTTGTGTGGGTTTGTCCAGGCACAGTCCACTCTAATTTATAACTGAGAAACACCACAGACCGCAAGGGCTTTTCCCTAGTTACCAGGGTGGGGAATATACAAAGGCTGCCGCCCTATGGCAGTTACCTGCAAAACCAGCTTTAAAGCCTGTGCTAATGGTCATTTCATAGGAAGAAGTAATGCAGGACTGTAAATGAAACCTGCCCTCAAAATGTCTTGAGGGAGGTCATGGCCAAAACATTTCAAAATGTGACACATACTTTAAGAGAACACTTTGAAGAACTAAGGGGTAATCACAGCTTGCAAAATAAAAAGGACTTGCCTTCAAGCTCAGTTTCAAAGGATTATGAGGCACGTGCGAATTCAACCACAAAGAGGTATCAGATCACACTTGTCAGAATAACCATCAGCAAGAAAACTACAAACAATAAATGCTGAAGGTGTTGTAGAGAAATGCATACCCTCAACTTCAAGGGGGACGTAACTTGGAAAGGGCCACGAAATAGAACAGAATGGAGGTGCATTAAAAAGGTCAACATTGAGCTACCACATGATCCAGCAGGCCCACTCCTCGACCTATAATCTAAGAAGAGAGAATTGGAAAGACACAGGCAGGCAAATCTGCATTGCACAGTATTACAATAGCCAAGATATGGAAGGAACCAAAAAGTCCACCAACAGATGGGTGGACACAGAAGAACTCCTCCATGTACAGATGGAATATTCGCTAGTGAAAAAAATGAAACACTGCCATTTGCAGCATCATAGATGAGTCTAGACGTAATCACGCCACCTGTAGTCAGTGAGAAAGCAAAAGACACATATCCTATCATATCACTTTTTGGAGTTACTTAAAAATTGATACCAATGAAGATATTTCCACAGAGAAAGGCAATCACAGATTCATTAAAAAAACTTATGGTTCACCAAATAGAAAGGGCTGAGGATTGGTTACATTACCATATTGGGGTTAACAAAGATATACAAACCATGTGAAATATATAACCACCAAAGACGTACGGAAGACCAAGAGAGAGACTGCTCAACATTGTGCCATCACCTACATGGGAAAAGGATGCGAGGAAGAATAGATACACGTATATGTGTGAAAGAACCACATCTTGCACACCTAGAGCAAACAAATCATTGTAATCAAATTTGCTGGGATAAAAAATAAAAAGTAAATTACAAATATGAACAAGAAGTAATGAGACATAAACTTAAAGGGCTTTTTCCTGGCATATTCCAGTCTAATATACAACCTAGGACACCACTTCCATTAAGGCTCTGTTTCCCTAGTAAACAAAATTGGTAAAGGAGAAATGCTGCCACCTTGTGGCCGTTTCCTGAAAGAGCAGCTTTAAACTCACAGCTAATGGTCACTTAACATTCACGAGGACTCAGGGCTGTAAAGGACACTTGCCCTAAAAATTGGTGCTGAAGTAGGGAATGGACAAACAAATTCAAAACAGGCAAATGTTTCAAGAAGAGATTATGAAGAGTTAAGTTTTACTCACACTCTTTTTAAATAAAAGGAAAATGGATAAAAGCTCAACCTCAGGGAGTGTTAGACGCATGCAATCTAATCTACAAAAAGTTTCAACTTACACCAGTCGACTGACCATCAGCAAAAAGTCTACAAACAATAAATGCTGAAGGGGTTTTACAGAACTGTGTACCCTCTACCTGCTGGTGAGACGTAAAGGGGTAACAGCCAATAATTAGAACAGAAAGGAGCTGTGTTGAAAAGTAAAAATGGAGGTACCATTCAATCCAGCCGGCGCACCATTGGACGTCTCACCGGAGAAGAAAAGCATCGAGAAGACACAGGCCGCAAAAGCTGCAGTGCAGCCTTATTCACAATAGCCAAGACAGTGAAGCAATCAAAATGTCCAACAAGAGGTGAATGGATAAAGAAGAAGTGGTCCATGTACACAATGGAATATTAGCCATGGAAGACAATGAAGCATTGCTCTCTGAGGCACCACAAATGAGTCTGGAAATAATCACGAAACGTGAGGTAAGTCGGAAAGCAAAAGACCTATATTCTATGATATCACTTATAGGCGTTATCTAATAACTGACACAAATGAACATATTTCCTCAGAGAAAGACACTCACAGACTTAGAAAACAAACTATGCTCATCTAAAAGGAAAGGAGGGGGGAATGGATAAATTAAGATTAGTGTTACTATATGTATACAAACACATATTTTATACATATCTCAAAAAGACCGACCATATAGCAAGGGAGGTCTGCGGAACCCTCTGTAACATTTTACATGGGAAGAGGATCTGTACTTGAATAGACATATATAATGTACAAATGAACCAGATTGTGTACACCTAGGACAAACAATATTCTAAGCTTTACCCCAATTAAAAAGTTTTTAAAACCAAGAAGAAGTAATGAGACATAAACTAATGGGGGTTTCTCCATGCATATTCCAGTGTAATTTACAACCTAGGAACACGACTTCCAGAAAGGCTCTGCTGCCCTAGTACCCAGATTTGGGAATGGAGAAATGCTGCCTGCTTGAGGCCACTTCCCACAACATCACCTTTAAACCCATTGCTAAAGGTCACTAAATATTCACCAAACTTGCAGTTCGGGAAATGACACCTGCTCTCTAAAAAAATTCTGGGGTGGAAAATTGATCAAAAAATTAAACAGAGGGCAACCTTCCAAGAAGACAATTTCAAGAGTTATATTGTACTACCAATTGTTTCCTTTTTTTAACAGAAAAGAAAACGGCGGAGAAATATGATGAGTTTTACGAATTTTCAGAGACATGCAAACCCAAATCATAAAAACCTATCAGCTCACAGCAGCCAGAAGGGCCATTAGCATAAATGCTGCAAACAATAAATGCTGAAGCGATTGTGGAGAAATGTGTACCCTCGATTCTAAAGGGGACGTGGTAAGTGCCACTAATGAAAACAAAAAGAAGGTGCTTTGAAAAGAGAAAAACGGTGCTACCAGTCAGTCAATCACACCCAGTGCTGGGCCTATCACCTGAAAAAATGAGAATCAAAAAGTCACAGGCTGGCAATCCTGCACTCCAACAATATTTACCATAGCCAACACTTGGAAGCATTGAAAATGTCCATCAACTGAGGAATGCACAAAGTAGAAGTGGTCCACGTACACAGTGGAAAATTACTCCAATAAAAAATAAAAATTACATTTAAAAATCCAAAAAAAGTAAGGAGACATCAGCTTGTGTGGGTTTGTCCAGGCACAGTCCACTCTAATTTATAACTGAGAAACACCACAGACCGCAAGGGCTTTTCCCTAGTTACCAGGGTGGGGAATATAGAAAGGCTGCCGCCCTCTGGCAGTTACCTGCAAAAGCAGCTTTAAAGCCTGTGCTAATGGTCATTTCATAGGAACACGTACTGCAGAACTGTAAATGAAACCTGCCCTCAAAATGTCTTGAGGGAGGTAATGGCCAAAACATTTCAAAATGTGACACATACTTTAAGAGAACACTTTGAAGAACTAACGGGTAATCACAGCTTGAAAAATAAAAAGGACATGGCTTCAAGCTCAATTTCAACGGATTATGAGGCACGTGCGAATTCAACCACAAAGAGGTTTCAGATCACACTTGTCAGAATAACCATCAGCAAGAAAACTACAAACAATAAATGCTGAAGGTGTTGTAGAGAAATACATACCCTCAACTTCAAGGGGGACGTAAGTTGGAATGGGCCATGAACTAGAGCAGAATGGAGGTGCCTTAGAAAGGTAAACATTGAGCTAACATATGATCCAGCAGGCCCACTCCTCGACCTATAATCTAAGAAGAGAGAATTGGAAAGACACAGACAGGCAAATCTGCATTGCACAGTATTACAATAGCCAAGATATGGAAGGAACCAAAAAGTCCACCAACAGATGGGTGGACACAGAAGAACTCCTCCATGTACAGATGGAATATTCGCTAGTGAAAAAAATGAAACAATGCCATTTGCAGCACCATAGATGAGTCTAGACGTAATCACGCCACCTGTAGTCAGTGAGAAAGCAAAAGACACATATCCTATCATATCACTTTTTGAAGTTACTTAAAAATTGATACCAATGAAGATATTTCCACAGAGAAAGGCAATCACAGATTCATTAAAAAAACTTATGGTTCACCAAATAGAAAGGGATGAGGATTGGTTACATTACCATATTGGGGTTAACAAAGATATACAAACCATGTGAAATATATAACCACCAAAGACGTACGGAAGACCAGGAGAGAGACTGCTCAACATTGTGCCATCACCTACATGGGAAAAGGATGCGAGGAAGAATAGATACACGTATATGTGTGAAAGAACCACATCTTGCACACCTAGAGCAAACAAACCATTGTAATCAAATTTGCTGGGATAAAAAATAAAAAGTAAATTACAAATATGAACAAGAAGTAATGAGACATAAACTTAAAGGGCTTTTTCCTGGCATATTCCATTCTAATATACAACCTAGAACACCACTTCCATTAAGGCTCTGTTTCCCTAGTAAACGAAATTGGTAAAGGAGAAATGCTGCCACCTTGTGGCCGTTTCCTGCAAGAGCAGCTTTAAACTCACAGCTAATGGTCACTTAACATTCACAAGGACTCAGGGCTGTAAAGGACACTTGCCCTAAAAATTGGTGCTGAAGTAGGGAATGGACAAACAAATTCAAAACAGGCAAATGTTTCAAGAAGAGATTATGAAGAGTTAAGTTTTACTCACACTCTTTAAAAAAAAAAGGAAAATGGATAAAAGCTCAACCTCAGGGAGTGTTAGACGCATGCAATCTAATCTACAAAAAGTTTCAACTTACACCAGTCGACTGACCATCAGCAAAAAGTCTACAAACAATAAATGCTGAAGGGGTTTTACAGAACTGTGTACCCTCTACCTGCTGGTGAGACGTAAAGGGGTAACAGCCAATAATTAGAACAGAAAGGAGCTGTGTTGAAAAGTAAAAATGGAGGTACCATTCAATCCAGCCGGCGCACCATTGGACGGCTCACCGGAGAAGAAAAGAATCGAGAAGACACAGGCCGCAAAAGCTGCAGTGCAGCCTTATTCACAATAGCCAAGACAGTGAAGCAATCAAAATGTCCAACAACAGGTGAATGGATAAAGAAGAAGTGGTCCATGTACACAATGGAATATTAGCCATGGAAGACAACGAAGCATTGCTCTCTGAGGCACCACAATTGAGTCTGGAAATAATCACGAAACGTGAGGTAAGTCGGAAAGCAAAAGACCTATATTCTATGATATCACTTATAGGCGTTATCTAATAACTGACACAAATGAACATATTTCCTCAGAGAAAGACACTCACAGACTTAGAAAACAAACTATGCTCATCTAAAAGGAAAGGAGGGGGGAATGGATAAATTAAGATTAGTGTTACTATATGTATACAAACACATATTTTATACATATCTCAAAAAGACCGACCATATAGCAAGGGAGGTCTGCGGAACCCTCTGTAACATTTTACATGGGAAGAGGATCTGTACTTGAATAGACATATATAATGTACAAATGAACCAGATTGTGTACACCTAGGACAAACAATATTCTAAGCTTTACCCCAATTAAAAAGTTTTTAAAACCAAGAAGAAGTAATGAGACATAAACTAATGGGGGTTTCTCCATGCATATTCCAGTGTAATTTACAACCTAGGAACACGACTTCCAGAAAGGCTCTGCTGCCCTAGTACCCAGATTTGGGAATGGAGAAATGCTGCCTGCTTGAGGCCACTTCCCACAACATCACCTTTAAACCCATTGCTAAAGGTCACTAAATATTCACCAAACTTGCAGTTCGGGAAATGACACCTGCTCTCTAAAAAACTTCTGGGGTGGAAAATTGACCAAAAAATTAAACAGAGGGCAACCTTCCAAGAAGACAATTTCAAGAGTTATATTGTACTACCAATTGTTTCCTTTTTTTAACAGAAAAGAAAACGGCGGAGAAATATGATGAGTTTTACGAATTTTTAGAGACATGCAAACCGAAATTATAAAAACCTAGCAGCTCACAGCAGCCAGAAGGGCCATTAGCATAAATGCTGCAAACAATAAATGCTGAAGCGATTATGGAGAAATGTGTACCCTCGATTCTAAAGGGGACGTGGTAAGAGTCACTAATGAAAACAAAAAGAAGGTGCTTTGAAAAGGGAAACACGGTGCTACCAGTCAATCAATCACACCCAGTGCTGGGCCTATCACCTGAGAAAATGAGAATCAAAAAGTCACAGGCTGGCAATCCTGCACTCCAACAATATTTACCATAGCCAACACTTGGAAGCATTGAAAATGTCCATCAACTGAGGAATGCACAAAGTAGAAGTGGTCCACGTACACAGTGGAAAATTACTCCAATAAAAAATAAAAATTAAATTTAAAATCCAACGAATGTAAAGAGACATCAGCTTGTGTGGGTTTGTCCAGGCACACTCCACTCTAATTTATAAACGAGAAACACCACAGGCCGCAAGGGCTTTCCCCTAGTTACAAGGGTGGGGAACATAGAAAGGCTGCCACCCTATGGCAGTTACCTGCAAAACCAGCTTTAAAGCCTGTGCTAATGGTCATTTCATAGGAAGAAGTAATGCAGGACTGTAAATGAAACCTGCCCTCAAAATGTCTTGAGGGAGGTCATGGCCAAAACATTTCAAAATGTGACACATACTTTAAGAGAACACTTTGAAGAACTAAGGGGTAATCACAGCTTGAAAAATAAAAAGGACTTGCCTTCAAGCTCAATTTCAATGGATTATGAGGCACGTGCGAATTCAACCACAAAGAGGTATCAGATCACACTTGTCAGAATAACCATCAGCAAGAAAACTACAAACAATAAATGCTGAAGGTGTTGTAGAGAAATGCATACCCTCAACTTCAAGGGGGACGTAACTTGGAAAGGGCCACGAAATAGAACAGAATGGAGGTGCATTAAAAAGGTCAACATTGAGCTACCATATGATCCAGCAGGCCCACTCCTCGACCTATAATCTAAGAAGAGAGAATTGGAAAGACACAGGCAGGCAAATCTGCATTGCACAGTATTACAATAGCCAAGATATGGAGGTAACCAAAAAGTCCACCAACAGATGGGTGGACACAGAAGAACTCCTCCATGTACAGATGGAATATTCGCTAGTGAAAAAAATGAAACAATGCCATTTGCAGCACCATAGATGAGTCTAGACGTAATCACGCCACCTGTAGTCAGTGAGAAAGCAAAAGACACATATCCTATCATATCACTTTTTGGAGTTACTTAAAAATTGATACCAATGAAGATATTTCCACAGAGAAAGGCAATCACAGATTCATTAAAAAAACTTATGGTTCACCAAATAGAAAGGGATGAGGATTGGTTACATTACCATATTGGGGTTAACAAAGATATACAAACCATGTGAAATATATAACCACCAAAGACGTACGGAAGACCAGGAGAGAGACTGCTCAACATTGTGCCATCACCTACATGGGAAAAGGATGCGAGGAAGAATAGATACACGTATATGTGTGAAAGAACCACATCCTGCACACCTAGAGCAAACAAACCATTGTAATCAAATTTGCTGGGATAAAAAATAAAAAGTAAATTACAAATATGAACAAGAAGTAATGAGACATAAAATTAAACTGCTTTTTCCTGGCATATTCCATTCTAATATACAACCTAGAACACCACTTCCATTAAGGCTCTGCTTCCCTAGTAAACAAAATTGGTAAAGGAGAAATGCTGCCACCTTGTGGCCGTTTCCTGCAAGAGCAGCTTTAAACTCTCAGCTAATGGTCACTTAACATTCACGAGGACTCAGGGCTGTAAAGGACACTTGCCGTAAAAATTGGTGCTGAAGTAGGGAATGGACAAACAAATTCAAAACAGGCAAATGTTTCAAGAAGAGATTATGAAGAGTTAAGTTTTACTCACACTCTTTTTAAAAAAAAGGAAAATGGATAAAAGCTCAACCTCAGGGAGTGTTAGACGCATGCAATCTAATCTACAAAAAGTTTCAACTTACAACAGTCGACTGACCATCAGCAAAAAGTCTACAAACAATAAATGCTGAAGGGGTTTTACAGAACTGTGTACCCTCTACCTGCTGGTGAGACGTAAAGGGGTAACAGCCAATAATTAGAACAGAAAGGAGCTGTGTTGAAAAGTAAAAATGGAGGTACCATTCAATCCAGCCGGCGCACCATTGGACGTCTCACCGGAGAAGAAAAGAATCGAGAAGACACAGGCCGCAAAAGCTGCAGTGCAGCCTTATTCACAATAGCCAAGACAGTGAAGCAATCAAAATGTCCAACAACAGGTGAATGGATAAAGAACAAGTGGTCCATGTACACAATGGAATATTAGCCATGGAAGACAATGAAGCATTGCTCTCTGAGGCACCACAAATGAGTCTGGAAATAATCACGAAACATGAGATAAGTCAGAAAGCAAAAGACCTATATTCTATGATATAACTTATAGGCGTTATCTAATAACTGACACAAATGAACATATTTCCTCAGAGAAAGACACTCACAGACTTAGAAAACAAACTATGCTCATCTAAAAGGAAAGGAGGGGGGAATGGATAAATTAAGATTAGTGTTACTATATGTATACAAACACATATTTTATACATATCTCAAAAAGACCGACCATATAGCAAGGGAGGTCTGCGGAACCCTCTGTAACAGTTTACATGGGAAGAGGATCTGTACTTGAATAGACATATATAATGTACAAATGAACCAGATTGTGTACACCTAGGACAAACAATATTCTAAGCTTTACCCCAATTAAAAAGTTTTTAAAACCAAGAAGAAGTAATGAGACATAAACTATTTGTGGTTTCTCCATGCATATTCCAGTGTAATTTACAACCTAGGAACACGACTTCCAGAAAGGCTCTGCTGCCCTAGTACACAGATTTGGGAATGGAGAAATGCTGCCTGCTTGAGGCCACTTCCCACAACATCACCTTTAAACCCATTGCTAAAGGTCACTAAATATTCACCAAACTTGCAGTTCGGGAAATGACACCTGCTCTCTAAAAAAATTCTGGGGTGGAAAATTGACCAAAAAATTAAAGAGGGCAACCTTCCAAGAAGACAATTTCAACAGTTATACTGTACTACCAATTGTTTCCTTTTTTTAACAGAAAAGAAAACGACGGAGAAATATGATGAGTTTTACGAATTTTTAGAGACATGCAAACCGAAATTATAAAAACATAGCAGCTCACAGCAGCCAGAAGGGCCATTAGCATAAATGCTGCAAACAATAAATGCTGAAGCGATTGTGGAGAAATGTGTACCCTCGATTCTAAAGGGGACGTGGTAAGAGCCACTAATGAAAACAAAAAGAAGGCGCTTTGAAAAGGGAAAAACGGTGCTACCAGTCAATCAATCACACCCAGTGCTGGGCCTATCACCTGAGAAAATGAGAATCAAAAAGTCACAGGCTGGCAATCCTGCACTCCAACAATATTTACCATAGCCAACACTTGGAAGCATTGAAAATGTCCATCAACTGAGGAATGCACAAAGTAGAAGTGGTCCACGTACACAGTGGAAAATTACTCCAATAAAAAATAATAATTAAATTTAAAAATCCAACAAATGTAAAGAGACATCAGCTTGTGTGGGTTTGTCCAGGCACACTCCACTCTAATTTATAAACGAGAAACACCACAGGCCGCAAGGGCTTTCCCCTAGTTACAAGGGTGGGGAACATAGAAAGGCTGCCACCCTATGGCAGTTACCTGCAAAACCAGCTTTAAAGCCTGTGCTAATGGTCATTTCATAGGAAGAAGTAATGCAGGACTGTAAATGAAACCTGCCCTCAAAATGTCTTGAGGGAGGTCATGGCCAAAACATTTCAAAATGTGACACATACTTTAAGAGAACACTTTGAAGAACTAAGGGGTAATCACAGCTTGAAAAATAAAAAGGACTTGCCTTCAAGCTCAATTTCAATGGATTATGAGGCACGTGCGAATTCAACCACAAAGAGGTATCAGATCACACTTGTCAGAATAACCATCAGCAAGAAAACTACAAACAATAAATGCTGAAGGTGTTGTAGAGAAATGCATACCCTCAACTTCAAGGGGGACGTAACTTGGAAAGGGCCACGAAATAGAACAGAATGGAGGTGCATTAAAAAGGTCAACATTGAGCTACCATATGATCCAGCAGGCCCACTCCTCGACCTATAATCTAAGAAGAGAGAATTGGAAAGACACAGGCAGGCAAATCTGCATTGCACAGTATTACAATAGCCAAGATATGGAAGGAACCAAAAAGTCCACCAACAGATGGGTGGACACAGAAGAACTCCTCCATGTACAGATGGAATATTCGCTAGTGAAAAAAATGAAACAATGCCATTTGCAGCACCATAGATGAGTCTAGACGTAATCACGCCACCTGTAGTCAGTGAGAAAGCAAAAGACACATATCCTATCATATCACTTTTTGGAGTTACTTAAAAATTGATACCAATGAAGATATTTCCACAGAGAAAGACAATCACAGATTCATTAAAAAAACTTATGGTTCACCAAATAGAAAGGGCTGAGGATTGGTTACATTACCATATTGGGGTTAACAAAGATATACAAACCATGTGAAATATATAACCACCAAAGACGTACGGAAGACCAAGAGAGAGACTGCTCAACATTGTGCCATCACCTACATGGGAAAAGGATGCGAGGAAGAATAGATACACGTATATGTGTGAAAGAACCACATCTTGCACACCTAGAGCAAACAAACCATTGTAATCAAATTTGCTGGGATAAAAAATAAAAAGTAAATTACAAATATGAACAAGAAGTAATGAGACATAAACTTAAAGGGCTTTTTCCTGGCACATTCCAGTCTAATATACAACATAGGACACCACTTCCATTAAGGCTCTGTTTCCCTAGTAAACAAAATTGGTAAAGGAGAAATGCTGCCACCTTGTGGCCGTTTCCTGCAAGAGCAGCTTTAAACTCACAGCTAATGGTCACTTAACATTCACGAGGACTCAGGGCTGTAAAGGACACTTGCCCTAAAAATTGGTGCTGAAGTAGGGAATGGACAAACAAATTCAAAACAGGCAAATGTTTCAAGAAGAGATTATGAAGAGTTAAGTTTTACTCACACTCTTTTTAAAAAAAAGGAAAATGGATAAAAGCTCAACCTCAGGGAGTGTTAGACGCATGCAATCTAATCTACAAAAAGTTTCAACTTACACCAGTCGACTGACCATCAGCAAAAAGTCTACAAACAATAAATGCTGAAGGGGTTTTACAGAACTGTGTACCCTCTACCTGCTGGTGAGACGTAAAGGGGTAACAGCCAATAATTAGAACAGAAAGGAGCTGTGTTGAAAAGTAAAAATGGAGGTACCATTCAATCCAGCCGGCGCACCATTGGACGTCTCACCGGAGAAGAAAAGCATCGAGAAGACACAGGCCGCAAAAGCTGCAGTGCAGCCTTATTCACAATAGCCAAGACAGTGAAGCAATCAAAATGTCCAACAAGAGGTGAATGGATAAAGAAGAAGTGGTCCATGTACACAATGGAATATTAGCCATGGAAGACAATGAAGCATTGCTCTCTGAGGCACCACAAATGAGTCTGGAAATAATCACGAAACGTGAGGTAAGTCGGAAAGCAAAAGACCTATATTCTATGATATCACTTATAGGCGTTATCTAATAACTGACACAAATGAACATATTTCCTCAGAGAAAGACACTCACAGACTTAGAAAACAAACTATGCTCATCTAAAAGGAAAGGAGGGGGGAATGGATAAATTAAGATTAGTGTTACTATATGTATACAAACACATATTTTATACATATCTCAAAAAGACCGACCATATAGCAAGGGAGGTCTGCGGAACCCTCTGTAACATTTTACATGGGAAGAGGATCTGTACTTGAATAGACATATATAATGTACAAATGAACCAGATTGTGTACACCTAGGACAAACAATATTCTAAGCTTTACCCCAATTAAAAAGTTTTTAAAACCAAGAAGAAGTAATGAGACATAAACTAATGGGGGTTTCTCCATGCATATTCCAGTGTAATTTACAACCTAGGAACACGACTTCCAGAAAGGCTCTGCTGCCCTAGTACCCAGATTTGGGAATGGAGAAATGCTGCCTGCTTGAGGCCACTTCCCACAACATCACCTTTAAACCCATTGCTAAAGGTCACTAAATATTCACCAAACTTGCAGTTCGGGAAATGACACCTGCTCTCTAAAAAAATTCTGGTGTGGAAAACTGACCAAAAAACTAAACAGAGGGCAACCTTCCAAGAAGACAATTTGAAGAGTTGTATTGTACTACCAATTGTTTCCTTTTTTTAACAGAAAAGAAAATGACGGAGAAATATGATGAGTTTTACGAATTTTTAGAGACATGCAAACCGAAATTATAAAAACCTAGCAGCTCACAGCAGCCAGAAGGGCCATTAGCATAAATGCTGCAAACAATAAATGCTGAAGCGATTATGGAGAAATGTGTACCCTCGATTCTAAAGGGGACGTGGTAAGAGCCACTAATGAAAACAAAAAGAAGGTGCTTTGAAAACGGAAAAACGGTGCTACCAGTCAATCAATCACACCCAGTGCTGGGCCTATCACCTGAGAAAATGAGAATCAAAAAGTCACAGGCTGGCAATCCTGCACTCCAACAATATTTACCATAGCCAACACTTGGAAGCATTGAAAATGTCCATCAACTGAGGAATGCACAAAGTAGAAGTGGTCCACGTACACAGTGGAAAATTACTCCAATAAAAAATAAAAATTAAATTTAAAAATCCAACAAATGTAAAGAGACATCAGCTTGTGTGGGTTTGTCCAGGCACACTCCACTCTAATTTATAACCAAGAAACACCACAGGCCGCAAGGGCTTTCCCCTAGTTACAAGGGTGGGGAACATAGAAAGGCTGCCACCCTATGGCAGTTACCTGCAAAACCAGCTTTAAAGCCTGTGCTAATGGTCATTTCATAGGAAGAAGTAATGCAGGACTGTAAATGAAACCTGCCCTCAAAATGTCTTGAGGGAGGTCATGGCCAAAACATTTCAAAATGTGACACATACTTTAAGAGAACACTTTGAAGAACTAAGGGGTAATCACAGCTTGAAAAATAAAAAGGACTTGCCTTCAAGCTCAATTTCAATGGATTATGAGGCACGTGCGAATTCAACCACAAAGAGGTATCAGATCACACTTGTCAGAATAACCATCAGCAAGAAAACTACAAACAATAAATGCTGAAGGTGTTGTAGAGAAATGCATACCCTCAACTTCAAGGGGGACGTAACTTGGAAAGGGCCACGAAATAGAACAGAATGGAGGTGCATTAAAAAGGTCAACATTGAGCTACCACATGATCCAGCAGGCCCACTCCTCGACCTATAATCTAAGAAGAGAGAATTGGAAAGACACAGGCAGGCAAATCTGCATTGCACAGTATTACAATAGCCAAGATATGGAAGGAACCAAAAAGTCCACCAACAGATGGGTGGACACAGAAGAACTCCTCCATGTACAGATGGAATATTCGCTAGTGAAAAAAATGAAACACTGCCATTTGCAGCATCATAGATGAGTCTAGACGTAATCACGCCACCTGTAGTCAGTGAGAAAGCAAAAGACACATATCCTATCATATCACTTTTTGGAGTTACTTAACAATTGATACCAATGAAGATATTTCCACAGAGAAAGGCAATCACAGATTCATTAAAAAAACTTATGGTTCACCAAATAGAAAGGGCTGAGGATTGGTTACATTACCATATTGGGGTTAACAAAGATATACAAACCATGTGAAATATATAACCACCAAAGACGTACGGAAGACCAAGAGAGAGACTGCTCAACATTGTGCCATCACCTACATGGGAAAAGGATGCGAGGAAGAATAGATACACGTATATGTGTGAAAGAACCACATCTTGCACACCTAGAGCAAACAAATCATTGTAATCAAATTTGCTGGGATAAAAAATAAAAAGTAAATTACAAATATGAACAAGAAGTAATGAGACATAAACTTAAAGGGCTTTTTCCTGGCATATTCCAGTCTAATATACAACCTAGGACACCACTTCCATTAAGGCTCTGTTTCCCTAGTAAACAAAATTGGTAAAGGAGAAATGCTGCCACCTTGTGGCCTTTTCCTGAAAGAGCAGCTTTAAACTCACAGCTAATGGTCACTTAACATTCACGAGGACTCAGGGCTGTAAAGGACACTTGCCCTAAAAATTGGTGCTGAAGTAGGGAATGGACAAACAAATTCAAAACAGGCAAATGTTTCAAGAAGAGATTATGAAGAGTTAAGTTTTACTCACACTCTTTTTAAATAAAAGGAAAATGGATAAAAGCTCAACCTCAGGGAGTGTTAGACGCATGCAATCTAATCTACAAAAAGTTTCAACTTACACCAGTCGACTGACCATCAGCAAAAAGTCTACAAACAATAAATGCTGAAGGGGTTTTACAGAACTGTGTACCCTCTACCTGCTGGTGAGACGTAAAGGGGTAACAGCCAATAATTAGAACAGAAAGGAGCTGTGTTGAAAAGTAAAAATGGAGGTACCATTCAATCCAGCCGGCGCACCATTGGACGTCTCACCGGAGAAGAAAAGCATCGAGAAGACACAGGCCGCAAAAGCTGCAGTGCAGCCTTATTCACAATAGCCAAGACAGTGAAGCAATCAAAATGTCCAACAAGAGGTAAATGGATAAAGAAGAAGTGGTCCATGTACACAATGGAATATTAGCCATGGAAGACAATGAAGCATTGCTCTCTGAGGCACCACAAATGAGTCTGGAAATAATCACGAAACGTGAGGTAAGTCGGAAAGCAAAAGACCTATATTCTATGATATCACTTATAGGCGTTATCTAATAACTGACACAAATGAACATATTTCCTCAGAGAAAGACACTCACAGACTTAGAAAACAAACTATGCTCATCTAAAAGGAAAGGAGGGGGGAATGGATAAATTAAGATTAGTGTTACTATATGTATACAAACACATATTTTATACATATCTCAAAAAGACCGACCATATAGCAAGGGAGGTCTGCGGAACCCTCTGTAACATTTTACATGGGAAGAGGATCTGTACTTGAATAGACATATATAATGTACAAATGAACCAGATTGTGTACACCTAGGACAAACAATATTCTAAGCTTTACCCCAATTAAAAAGTTTTTAAAACCAAGAAGAAGTAATGAGACATAAACTAATGGGGGTTTCTCCATGCATATTCCAGTGTAATTTACAACCTAGGAACACGACTTCCAGAAAGGCTCTGCTGCCCTAGTACACAGATTTGGGAATGGAGAAATGCTGCCTGCTTGAGGCCACTTCCCACAACATCACCTTTAAACCCATTGCTAAAGGTCACTAAATATTCACCAAACTTGCAGTTCGGGAAATGACACCTGCTCTCTAAAAAAATTCTGGGGTGGAAAATTGATCAAAAAATTAAACAGAGGGCAACCTTCCAAGAAGACAATTTCAAGAGTTATATTGTACTACCAATTGTTTCCTTTTTTTAACAGAAAAGAAAACGGCGGAGAAATATGATGAGTTTTACGAATTTTCAGAGACATGCAAACCCAAATCATAAAAACCTATCAGCTCACAGCAGCCAGAAGGGCCATTAGCATAAATGCTGCAAACAATAAATGCTGAAGCGATTGTGGAGAAATGTGTACCCTCGATTCTAAAGGGGACGTGGTAAGTGCCACTAATGAAAACAAAAAGAAGGTGCTTTGAAAAGGGAAAAACGGTGCTACCAGTCAGTCAATCACACCCAGTGCTGGGCCTATCACCTGAAAAAATGAGAATCAAAAAGTCACAGGCTGGCAATCCTGCACTCCAACAATATTTACCATAGCCAACACTTGGAAGCATTGAAAATGTCCATCAACTGAGGAATGCACAAAGTAGAAGTGGTCCACGTACACAGTGGAAAATTACTCCAATAAAAAATAAAAATTACATTTAAAAATCCAAAAAAAGTAAGGAGACATCAGCTTGTGTGGGTTTGTCCAGGCACAGTCCACTCTAATTTATAACTGAGAAACACCACAGACCGCAAGGGCTTTTCCCTAGTTACCAGGGTGGGGAATATAGAAAGGCTGCCGCCCTCTGGCAGTTACCTGCAAAAGCAGCTTTAAAGCCTGTGCTAATGGTCATTTCATAGGAACACGTACTGCAGAACTGTAAATGAAACCTGCCCTCAAAATGTCTTGAGGGAGGTAATGGCCAAAACATTTCAAAATGTGACACATACTTTAAGAGAACACTTTGAAGAACTAACGGGTAATCACAGCTTGAAAAATAAAAAGGACATGGCTTCAAGCTCAATTTCAACGGATTATGAGGCACGTGCGAATTCAACCACAAAGAGGTTTCAGATCACACTTGTCAGAATAACCATCAGCAAGAAAACTACAAACAATAAATGCTGAAGGTGTTGTAGAGAAATACATACCCTCAACTTCAAGGGGGACGTAAGTTGGAATGGGCCATGAACTAGAGCAGAATGGAGGTGCCTTAGAAAGGTAAACATTGAGCTAACATATGATCCAGCAGGCCCACTCCTCGACCTATAATCTAAGAAGAGAGAATTGGAAAGACACAGACAGGCAAATCTGCATTGCACAGTATTACAATAGCCAAGATATGGAAGGAACCAAAAAGTCCACCAACAGATGGGTGGACACAGAAGAACTCCTCCATGTACAGATGGAATATTCGCTAGTGAAAAAAATGAAACAATGCCATTTGCAGCACCATAGATGAGTCTAGACGTAATCACGCCACCTGTAGTCAGTGAGAAAGCAAAAGACACATATCCTATCATATCACTTTTTGGAGTTACTTAACAATTGATACCAATGAAGATATTTCCACAGAGAAAGGCAATCACAGATTCATTAAAAAAACTTATGGTTCACCAAATAGAAAGGGATGAGGATTGGTTACATTACCATATTGGGGTTAACAAAGATATACAAACCATGTGAAATATATAACCACCAAAGACGTACGGAAGACCAGGAGAGAGACTGCTCAACATTGTGCCATCACCTACATGGGAAAAGGATGCGAGGAAGAATAGATACACGTATATGTGTGAAAGAACCACATCTTGCACACCTAGAGCAAACAAACCATTGTAATCAAATTTGCTGGGATAAAAAATAAAAAGTAAATTACAAATATGAACAAGAAGTAATGAGACATAAACTTAAAGGGCTTTTTCCTGGCATATTCCATTCTAATATACAACCTAGAACACCACTTCCATTAAGGCTCTGTTTCCCTAGTAAACGAAATTGGTAAAGGAGAAATGCTGCCACCTTGTGGCCGTTTCCTGCAAGAGCAGCTTTAAACTCACAGCTAATGGTCACTTAACATTCACAAGGACTCAGGGCTGTAAAGGACACTTGCCCTAAAAATTGGTGCTGAAGTAGGGAATGGACAAACAAATTCAAAACAGGCAAATGTTTCAAGAAGAGATTATGAAGAGTTAAGTTTTACTCACACTCTTTAAAAAAAAAAGGAAAATGGATAAAAGCTCAACCTCAGGGAGTGTTAGACGCATGCAATCTAATCTACAAAAAGTTTCAACTTACACCAGTCGACTGACCATCAGCAAAAAGTCTACAAACAATAAATGCTGAAGGGGTTTTACAGAACTGTGTACCCTCTACCTGCTGGTGAGACGTAAAGGGGTAACAGCCAATAATTAGAACAGAAAGGAGCTGTGTTGAAAAGTAAAAATGGAGGTACCATTCAATCCAGCCGGCGCACCATTGGACGGCTCACCGGAGAAGAAAAGAATCGAGAAGACACAGGCCGCAAAAGCTGCAGTGCAGCCTTATTCACAATAGCCAAGACAGTGAAGCAATCAAAATGTCCAACAACAGGTGAATGGATAAAGAAGAAGTGGTCCATGTACACAATGGAATATTAGCCATGGAAGACAACGAAGCATTGCTCTCTGAGGCACCACAATTGAGTCTGGAAATAATCACGAAACGTGAGGTAAGTCGGAAAGCAAAAGACCTATATTCTATGATATCACTTATAGGCGTTATCTAATAACTGACACAAATGAACATATTTCCTCAGAGAAAGACACTCACAGACTTAGAAAACAAACTATGCTCATCTAAAAGGAAAGGAGGGGGGAATGGATAAATTAAGATTAGTGTTACTATATGTATACAAACACATATTTTATACATATCTCAAAAAGACCGACCATATAGCAAGGGAGGTCTGCGGAACCCTCTGTAACATTTTACATGGGAAGAGGATCTGTACTTGAATAGACATATATAATGTACAAATGAACCAGATTGTGTACACCTAGGACAAACAATATTCTAAGCTTTACCCCAATTAAAAAGTTTTTAAAACCAAGAAGAAGTAATGAGACATAAACTAATGGGGGTTTCTCCATGCATATTCCAGTGTAATTTACAACCTAGGAACACGACTTCCAGAAAGGCTCTGCTGCCCTAGTACCCAGATTTGGGAATGGAGAAATGCTGCCTGCTTGAGGCCACTTCCCACAACATCACCTTTAAACCCATTGCTAAAGGTCACTAAATATTCACCAAACTTGCAGTTCGGGAAATGACACCTGCTCTCTAAAAAACTTCTGGGGTGGAAAATTGACCAAAAAATTAAACAGAGGGCAACCTTCCAAGAAGACAATTTCAAGAGTTATATTGTACTACCAATTGTTTCCTTTTTTTAACAGAAAAGAAAACGGCGGAGAAATATGATGAGTTTTACGAATTTTTAGAGACATGCAAACCGAAATTATAAAAACCTAGCAGCTCACAGCAGCCAGAAGGGCCATTAGCATAAATGCTGCAAACAATAAATGCTGAAGCGATTATGGAGAAATGTGTACCCTCGATTCTAAAGGGGACGTGGTAAGAGTCACTAATGAAAACAAAAAGAAGGTGCTTTGAAAAGGGAAACACGGTGCTACCAGTCAATCAATCACACCCAGTGCTGGGCCTATCACCTGAGAAAATGAGAATCAAAAAGTCACAGGCTGGCAATCCTGCACTCCAACAATATTTACCATAGCCAACACTTGGAAGCATTGAAAATGTCCATCAACTGAGGAATGCACAAAGTAGAAGTGGTCCACGTACACAGTGGAAAATTACTCCAATAAAAATTAAAAATTAAATTTAAAATCCAACAAATGTAAAGAGACATCAGCTTGTGTGGGTTTGTCCAGGCACACTCCACTCTAATTTATAAACGAGAAACACCACAGGCCGCAAGGGCTTTCCCCTAGTTACAAGGGTGGGGAACATAGAAAGGCTGCCACCCTATGGCAGTTACCTGCAAAACCAGCTTTAAAGCCTGTGCTAATGGTCATTTCATAGGAAGAAGTAATGCAGGACTGTAAATGAAACCTGCCCTCAAAATGTCTTGAGGGAGGTCATGGCCAAAACATTTCAAAATGTGACACATACTTTAAGAGAACACTTTGAAGAACTAAGGGGTAATCACAGCTTGAAAAATAAAAAGGACTTGCCTTCAAGCTCAATTTCAATGGATTATGAGGCACGTGCGAATTCAACCACAAAGAGGTATCAGATCACACTTGTCAGAATAACCATCAGCAAGAAAACTACAAACAATAAATGCTGAAGGTGTTGTAGAGAAATGCATACCCTCAACTTCAAGGGGGACGTAACTTGGAAAGGGCCACGAAATAGAACAGAATGGAGGTGCATTAAAAAGGTCAACATTGAGCTACCATATGATCCAGCAGGCCCACTCCTCGACCTATAATCTAAGAAGAGAGAATTGGAAAGACACAGGCAGGCAAATCTGCATTGCACAGTATTACAACAGCCAAGATATGGAGGTAACCAAAAAGTCCACCAACAGATGGGTGGACACAGAAGAACTCCTCCATGTACAGATGGAATATTCGCTAGTGAAAAAAATGAAACAATGCCATTTGCAGCACCATAGATGAGTCTAGACGTAATCACGCCACCTGTAGTCAGTGAGAAAGCAAAAGACACATATCCTATCATATCACTTTTTGGAGTTACTTAAAAATTGATACCAATGAAGATATTTCCACAGAGAAAGGCAATCACAGATTCATTAAAAAAACTTATGGTTCACCAAATAGAAAGGGATGAGGATTGGTTACATTACCATATTGGGGTTAACAAAGATATACAAACCATGTGAAATATATAACCACCAAAGACGTACGGAAGACCAGGAGAGAGACTGCTCAACATTGTGCCATCACCTACATGGGAAAAGGATGCGAGGAAGAATAGATACACGTATATGTGTGAAAGAACCACATCCTGCACACCTAGAGCAAACAAACCATTGTAAACAAATTTGCTGGGATAAAAAATAAAAAGTAAATTACAAATATGAACAAGAAGTAATGAGACATAAAATTAAAGGGCTTTTTCCTGGCATATTCCATTCTAATATACAACCTAGAACACCACTTCCATTAAGGCTCTGCTTCCCTAGTAAACAAAATTGGTAAAGGAGAAATGCTGCCACCTTGTGGCCGTTTCCTGCAAGAGCAGCTTTAAACTCTCAGCTAATGGTCACTTAACATTCACGAGGACTCAGGGCTGTAAAGGACACTTGCCGTAAAAATTGGTGCTGAAGTAGGGAATGGACAAACAAATTCAAAACAGGCAAATGTTTCAAGAAGAGATTATGAAGAGTTAAGTTTTACTCACACTCTTTTTAAAAAAAAGGAAAATGGATAAAAGCTCAACCTCAGGGAGTGTTAGACGCATGCAATCTAATCTACAAAAAGTTTCAACTTACACCAGTCGACTGACCATCAGCAAAAAGTCTACAAACAATAAATGCTGAAGGGGTTTTACAGAACTGTGTACCCTCTACCTGCTGGTGAGACGTAAAGGGGTAACAGCCAATAATTAGAACAGAAAGGAGCTGTGTTGAAAAGTAAAAATGGAGGTACCATTCAATCCAGCCGGCGCACCATTGGACGACTCACCGGAGAAGAAAAGAATCGAGAAGACACAGGCCGCAAAAGCTGCAGTGCAGCCTTATTCACAATAGCCAAGACAGTGAAGCAATCAAAATGTCCAACAACAGGTGAATGGATAAAGAACAAGTGGTCCATGTACACAATGGAATATTAGCCATGGAAGACAATGAAGCATTGCTCTCTGAGGCACCACAAATGAGTCTGGAAATAATCACGAAACATGAGATAAGTCAGAAAGCAAAAGACCTATATTCTATGATATAACTTATAGGCGTTATCTAATAACTGACACAAATGAACATATTTCCTCAGAGAAAGACACTCACAGACTTAGAAAACAAACTATGCTCATCTAAAAGGAAAGGAGGGGGGAATGGATAAATTAAGATTAGTGTTACTATATGTATACAAACACATATTTTATACATATCTCAAAAAGACCGACCATATAGCAAGGGAGGTCTGCGGAACCCTCTGTAACAGTTTACATGGGAAGAGGATCTGTACTTGAATAGACATATATAATGTACAAATGAACCAGATTGTGTACACCTAGGACAAACAATATTCTAAGCTTTACCCCAATTAAAAAGTTTTTAAAACCAAGAAGAAGTAATGAGACATAAACTAATGGGGGTTTCTCCATGCATATTCCAGTGTAATTTACAACCTAGGAACACGACTTCCAGAAAGGCTCTGCTGCCCTAGTACCCAGATTTGGGAATGGAGAAATGCTGCCTGCTTGAGGCCACTTCCCACAACATCACCTTTAAACCCATTGCTAAAGGTCACTAAATATTCACCAAACTTGCAGTTCGGGAAATGACACCTGCTCTCTAAAAAAATTCTGGGGTGGAAAATTGACCAAAAAATTAAAGAGGGCAACCTTCCAAGAAGACAATTTCAACAGTTATACTGTACTACCAATTGTTTCCTTTTTTTAACAGAAAAGAAAACGACGGAGAAATATGATGAGTTTTACGAATTTTTAGAGACATGCAAACCGAAATTATAAAAACATAGCAGCTCACAGCAGCCAGAAGGGCCATTAGCATAAATGCTGCAAACAATAAATGCTGAAGCGATTGTGGAGAAATGTGTACCCTCGATTCTAAAGGGGACGTGGTAAGAGCCACTAATGAAAACAAAAAGAAGGTGCTTTGAAAAGGGAAAAACGGTGCTACCAGTCAATCAATCACACCCAGTGCTGGGCCTATCACCTGAGAAAATGAGAATCAAAAAGTCACAGGCTGGCAATCCTGCACTCCAACAATATTTACCATAGCCAACACTTGGAAGCATTGAAAATGTCCATCAACTGAGGAATGCACAAAGTAGAAGTGGTCCACGTACACAGTGGAAAATTACTCCAATAAAAAATAAAAATTAAATTTAAAAATCCAACAAATGTAAAGAGACATCAGCTTGTGTGGGTTTGTCCAGGCACACTCCACTCTAATTTATAAACGAGAAACACCACAGGCCGCAAGGGCTTTCCCCTAGTTACAAGGGTGGGGAACATAGAAAGGCTGCCACCCTATGGCAGTTACCTGCAAAACCAGCTTTAAAGCCTGTGCTAATGGTCATTTCATAGGAAGAAGTAATGCAGGACTGTAAATGAAACCTGCCCTCAAAATGTCTTGAGGGAGGTCATGGCCAAAACATTTCAAAATGTGACACATACTTTAAGAGAACACTTTGAAGAACTAAGGGGTAATCACAGCTTGAAAAATAAAAAGGACTTGCCTTCAAGCTCAATTTCAATGGATTATGAGGCACGTGCGAATTCAACCACAAAGAGGTATCAGATCACACTTGTCAGAATAACCATCAGCAAGAAAACTACAAACAATAAATGCTGAAGGTGTTGTAGAGAAATGCATACCCTCAACTTCAAGGGGGACGTAACTTGGAAAGGGCCACGAAATAGAACAGAATGGAGGTGCATTAAAAAGGTCAACATTGAGCTACCATATGATCCAGCAGGCCCACTCCTCGACCTATAATCTAAGAAGAGAGAATTGGAAAGACACAGGCAGGCAAATCTGCATTGCACAGTATTACAATAGCCAAGATATGGAGGTAACCAAAAAGTCCACCAACAGATGGGTGGACACAGAAGAACTCCTCCATGTACAGATGGAATATTCGCTAGTGAAAAAAATGAAACAATGCCATTTGCAGCACCATAGATGAGTCTAGACGTAATCACGCCACCTGTAGTCAGTGAGAAAGCAAAAGACACATATCCTATCATATCACTTTTTGGAGTTACTTAAAAATTGATACCAATGAAGATATTTCCACAGAGAAAGGCAATCACAGATTCATTAAAAAAACTTATGGTTCACCAAATAGAAAGGGATGAGGATTGGTTACATTACCATATTGGGGTTAACAAAGATATACAAACCATGTGAAATATATAACCACCAAAGACGTACGGAAGACCAGGAGAGAGACTGCTCAACATTGTGCCATCACCTACATGGGAAAAGGATGCGAGGAAGAATAGATACACGTATATGTGTGAAAGAACCACATCCTGCACACCTAGAGCAAACAAACCATTGTAATCAAATTTGCTGGGATAAAAAATAAAAAGTAAATTACAAATATGAACAAGAAATAATGAGACATAAACGTAAAGGGCTTTTTCCTGGCATATTCCATTCTAATATACAACCTAGAACACCACTTCCATTAAGGCTCTGTTTCCCTAGTAAACAAAATTGGTAAAGGAGAAATGCTGCCACCTTGTGGCCGTTTCCTGCAAGAGCAGCTTTAAACTCACAGCTAATGGTCACTTAACATTCACGAGGACTCAGGGCTGTAAAGGACACTTGCCCTAAAAATTGGTGCTGAAGTAGGGAATGGACAAACAAATTCAAAACAGGCAAATGTTTCAAGAAGAGATTATGAAGAGTTAAGTTTTACTCACACTCTTTTTAAAAAAAAGGAAAATGGATAAAAGCTCAACCTCAGGGAGTGTTAGACGCATGCAATCTAATCTACAAAAAGTTTCAACTTACACCAGTCGACTGACCATCAGCAAAAAGTCTACAAACAATAAATGCTGAAGGGGTTTTACAGAACTGTGTACCCTCTACCTGCTGGTGAGACGTAAAGGGGTAACAGCCAATAATTAGAACAGAAAGGAGCTGTGTTGAAAAGTAAAAATGGAGGTACCATTCAATCCAGCCGGCGCACCATTGGACGTCTCACCGGAGAAGAAAAGAATCGAGAAGACACAGGCCGCAAAAGCTGCAGTGCAGCCTTATTCACAATAGCCAAGACAGTGAAGCAATCAAAATGTCCAACAACAGGTGAATGGATAAAGAACAAGTGGTCCATGTACACAATGGAATATTAGCCATGGAAGACAATGAAGCATTGCTCTCTGAGGCACCACAAATGAGTCTGGAAAAAATCACGAAACATGAGGTAAGTCAGAAAGCAAAAGACCTATATTCTATGATATCACTTATAGGCGTTATCTAATAACTGACACAAATGAACATATTTCCTCAGAGAAAGACACTCACAGACTTAGAAAACAAACTATGCTCATCTAAAAGGAAAGGAGGGGGGAATGGATAAATTAAGATTAGTGTTACTATATGTATACAAACACATATTATATACATATCTCAAAAAGACCGACAATATAGCAAGGGAGGTCTGCGGAACCCTCTGTAACATTTTACATGGGAAGAGGATCTGTACTTGAATAGACATATATAATGTACAAATGAACCAGATTGTGTACACCTAGGACAAACAATATTCTAAGCTTTACCCCAATTAAAAAGTTTTTAAAACCAAGAAGAAGTAATGAGACATAAACTAATGGGGGTTTCTCCATGCATATTCCAGTGTAATTTACAACCTAGGAACACGACTTCCAGAAAGGCTCTGCTGCCCTAGTACCCAGATTTGGGAATGGAGAAATGCTGCCTGCTTGAGGCCACTTCCCACAACATCACCTTTAAACCCATTGCTAAAGGTCACTAAATATTCACCAAACTTGCAGTTCGGGAAATGACACCTGCTCTCTAAAAAACTTCTGGGGTGGAAAATTGATCAAAAAATTAAACAGAGGGCAACCTTCCAAGAAGACAATTTCAAGAGTTATATTGTACTACCAATTGTTTCCTTTTTTTAACAGAAAAGAAAACGGCGGAGAAATATGATGAGTTTTACGAATTTTCAGAGACATGCAAACCCAAATCTTAAAAACCTATCAGCTCACAGCAGCCAGAAGGGCCATTAGCATAAATGCTGCAAACAATAAATGCTGAAGCGATTGTGGAGAAATGTGTACCCTCGATTCTAAAGGGGACGTGGTAAGAGCCACTAATGAAAACAAAAAGAAGGTGCTTTGAAAAGGGAAAAACGGTGCTACCAGTCAGTCAATCACACCCAGTGCTGGGCTTATCACCTGAGAAAATGAGAATCAAAAAGTCACAGGCTGGCAATCATGCACTCCAACAATATTTACCATAGCCAACATTTGGAAGCAATGAAAATGTCCATCAACCGAGGAATGCACAAAGTCGAAGTGGTCCACGTACACAGTGGAAAATTACTCCAATAAAAAATAAAAATTAAATTTAAAAATCCAACAAATGTAAAGAGACATCAGCTTGTGTGGGTTTGTCCAGGCACACTCCACTCTAATTTATAACTGAGAAACACCACAGGCCGCAAGGGCTTTCCCCTAGTTACAAGTGTGGGGAACATAGAAAGGCTGCCACCCTATGGCAGTTACCTGCAAAACCAGCTTTAAAGCCTGTGCTAATGGTCATTTCATAGGAAGAAGTAATGCAGGACTGTAAATGAAACCTGCCCTCAAAATGTCTTGAGGGAGGTAATGGCCAAAACATTTCAAAATGTGACACATACTTTAAGAGAACACTTTAAAGAACTAAGGGGTAATCACAGCTTGAAAAATAAAAAGGACTTGCCTTCAAGCTCAATTACAACGGATAATGAGGCACGTGTGAATTCAACCACAAAGAGGTATCAGATCACACTTGTCAGAATAACCATCAGCAAGAAAACTACAAACAATAAATGCTGAAGGTGTTGTAGAGAAATGCATACCCTCAACTTCAAGGGGGACGTAACTTGGAAAGGGCCACGAAATAGAACAGAATGGAGGTGCATTAAAAAGGTCAACATTGAGCTACCATATGATCCAGCAGGCCCACTCCTCGACCTATAATCTAAGAAGAGAGAATTGGAAAGACACAGGCAGGCAAATCTGCATGGCACAGTATTACAATAGCCAAGATATGGAGGTAACCAAAAAGTCCACCAACAGATGGGTGGACACAGAAGAACTCCTCCATGTACAGATGGAATATTCGCTAGTGAAAAAAATGAAACAATGCCATTTGCAGCACCATAGATGAGTCTAGACGTAATCACGCCACCTGTAGTCAGTGAGAAAGCAAAAGACACATATCCTATCATATCACTTTTTGGAGTTACTTAAAAATTGATACCAATGAAGATATTTCCACAGAGAAAGGCAATCACAGATTCATTAAAAAAACTTATGGTTCACCGAATAGAAAGGGATGAGGATTGGTTACATTACCATATTGGGGTTAACAAAGATATACAAACTATGTGAAATATATAACCACCAAAGACGTACGGAAGACCAGGAGAGAGACTGCTCAACATTGTGCCATAACCTACATGGGAAAAGGATGCGAGGAAGAATAGATACACGTATATGTGTGAAAGAACCACATCTTGCACACCTAGAGCAAACAAACCATTGTAATCAAATTTGCTGGGATAAAAAATAAAAAGTAAATTACAAATATGAACAAGAAGTAATGAGACATAAACTTAAAGGGCTTTTTCCTGGCATATTCCATTCTAATATACAACCTAGAACACCACTTCCATTAAGGCTCTGTTTCCCTAGTAAACAAAATTGGTAAAGGAGAAATGCTGCCACCTTGTGGCCGTTTCCTGCAAGAGCAGCTTTAAACTCACAGCTAATGGTCACTTAACATTCACAAGGACTCAGGGCTGTAAAGGACACTTGCCCTAAAAATTGGTGCTGAAGTAGGGAATGGACAAACAAATTCAAAACAGGCAAATGTTTCAAGAAGAGATTATGAAGAGTTAAGTTTTACTCACACTCTTTTTTAAAAAAAGGAAAATGGATAAAAGCTCAACCTCAGGGAGTGTTAGACGCATGCAATCTAATCTACAAAAAGTTTCAACTTACACCAGTCGACTGACCATCAGCAAAAAGTCTACAAACAATAAATGCTGAAGGGGTTTTACAGAACTGTGTACCCTCTACCTGCTGGTGAGACGTAAAGGGGTAACAGCCAGTAATTAAACAGAAAGGAGCTGTGTTTAAAAGTAAAAATGGAGGTACCATTCAATCCAGCCGGCGCACCATTGGACGTCTCACCTGAGAAGACAAGAATCGAGAAGACACAGGACTCAAAAGCTGCAGTGCAGCCTTATTCACAATAGCCAAGACAGTGAAGCAATCAAAATGTCCAACAACAGGTGAATGGATAAAGAAGAAGTGGTCCATGTACACAATGGAATATTAGCCATGGAAGACAATGAAGCGTTGCTCTCTGGGGCACCACAAATGAGTCTGGAAATAATCACGAAACATGAGGTAAGTCGGAAATCAAAAGACCTATATTCTATGATATCACTTATAGGCGTTATCTAATAACTGACACAAATGAACATATTTCCTCAGAGAAAGACACTCACAGACTTAGAAAATAAACTATGCTCATCTAAAAGGAAAGGAGGGGGGAATGGATAAATTAAGATTAGTGTTACTATATGTATACAAACACATATTTTATACATATCTCCAAAAGACCGACCATATAGCAAGGGAGGTCTGCGGAACCCTCTGTAACATTTTACATGGGAAGAGGATCTGTACTTGAATAGACATATATAATGTACAAATGAACCAGATTGTGTACACCTAGGACAAACAACATTCTAAGCTTTACCCCAATTAAAAAGTTTTTAAAACCAAGAAGAAGTAATGAGACATAAACTAATGGGGGTTTCTCCATGCATATTCCAGTGTAATTTACAACCTAGGAACACGACTTCCAGAAAGGCTCTGCTGCCCTAGTACCCAGATTTGGGAATGGAGAAATGCTGCCTGCTTGAGGCCACTTCCCACAACATCACCTTTAAACCCATTGCTAAAGGTCACTAAATATTCACCAAACTTGCAGTTCGGGAAATGACACCTGCTCTCTAAAAAAATTCTGGGGTGGAAAATTGACCAAAAAATTAAAGAGGGCAACCTTCCAAGAAGACAATTTCAACAGTTATATTGTACTACCAATTGTTTCCTTTTTTTTAACAGAAAAGAAAACGGCGGAGAAATATGATGAGTTTTACGAATTTTTAGAGACATGCAAACCGGAATTATAAAAACCTAGCAGCTCACAGCAGCCAGAAGGGCCATTAGCATAAATGCTGCAAACAATAAATGCTGAAGCGATTGTGGAGAAATGTGTACCCTCGATTCTAAAGGGGACGTGGTAAGTGCCACTAATGAAAACAAAAAGAAGGTGCTTTGAAAAGGGAAAAACGGTGCTACCAGTCAGTCAATCACACCCAGTGCTGGGCCTATCACCTGAGAAAATGAGAATCAAAAAGTCACAGGCTGGCAATCCTGCACTCCAACAATATTTACCATAGCCAACACTTGGAAGCATTGAAAATGTCCATCAACTGAGGAATGCACAAAGTAGAAGTGGTCCACGTACACAGTGGAAAATTACTCCAATAAAAAATAAAAATTACATTTAAAAATCCAAAAAAAGTAAGGAGACATCAGCTTGTGTGGGTTTGTCCAGGCACAGTTCACTCTAATTTATAACTGAGAAACACCACAGACCGCAAGGGCTTTTCCCTAGTTACCAGGGTGGGGAATATACAAAGGCTGCCGCCCTATGGCAGTTACCTGCAAAACCAGCTTTAAAGCCTGTGCTAATGGTCATTTCATAGGAACACGTACTGCAGAACTGTAAATGAAACCTGCCCTCAAAATGTCTTGAGGGAGGTAATGGCCAAAACATTTCAAAATGTGACACATACTTTAAGAGAACACTTTGAAGAACTAAGGGGTAATCACAGCTTGAAAAATAAAAAGGACATGGCTTCAAGCTCAATTTCAACGGATTATGAGGCACGTGCGAATTCAACCACAAAGAGGTTTCAGATCACACTTGTCAGAATAACCATCAGCAAGAAAACTACAAACAATAAATGCTGAAGGTGTTGTAGAGAAATACATACCCTCAACTTCAAGGGGGACGTAAGTTGGAATGGGCCATGAACTAGAGCAGAATGGAGGTGCCTTAGAAAGGTTAACATTGAGCTAAAATATGATCCAGCAGGCCCACTCCTCGACCTATAATCTAAGAAGAGAGAATTGGAAAGACACAGGCAGGCAAATCTGCATGGCACAGTATTACAATAGCCAAGATATGGAGGTAACCAAAAAGTCCACCAACAGATGGGTGGACACAGAAGAACTCCTCCATGTACAGATGGAATATTCGCTAGTGAAAAAAATGAAACAATGCCATTTGCAGCACCATAGATGAGTCTAGACGTAATCACACCACCTGTAGTAAGTGAGAAAGCAAAAGACATATATCCTATCATATCACTTTTTGGAGTTACTTAAAAATTGATACCAATGAAGATATTTCCACAGAGAAAGGCAATCACAGATTCATTAAAAAACTTATGGTTCACCAAATAGAAAGGGATGAGGATTGGATACATTACCAAATTGGGGTTAACAGAGATATAGAAACCATGTGAAATATATAATCACCTAAGACATACGGAAGACCAGGAGAAGACTACTCAACATTGTGCCATAACCTACATGGGAAAAGAATGTGAGGAAGAATAGATACACGTATATGTGTGAATGAACCACATTTGCACACCAAAACAAACAAACCATTGTAATGAAATTTGCTTGGATAAAAAATAAAAAGTAAATTATAAATATGAACAAGAAGTAATGAGACATAAACTTAAAGGGCTTTTTCCTGGCATATTCCATTCTAATATACAACCTAGAACACCACTTCCATTAAGGCTCTGTTTCCCTAGTAAACAAAATTGGTAAAGGAGAAATGCTGCAACCTTGTGGCCGTTTCCTGCAAGAGCAGCTTTAAACTCACAGCTAATGGTCACTTAACATTCACAAGGACTCAGGGCTGTAAAGGACACTTGCCCTAAAAATTGGTGCTGAAGTAGGGAATGGACAAACAAATTCAAAACAGGCAAATGTTTCAAGAAGAGATTATGAAGAGTTAAGTTTTACTCACACTCTTTAAAAAAAAAAGGAAAATGGATAAAAGCTCAACCTCAGGGAGTGTTAGACGCATGCAATCTAATCTACAAAAAGTTTCAACTTACACCAGTCGACTGACCATCAGCAAAAAGTCTACAAACAATAAATGCTGAAGGGGTTTTACAGAACTGTGTACCCTCTACCTGCTGGTGAGACGTAAAGGGGTAACAGCCAGTAATTAAACAGAAAGGAGCTGTGTTTAAAAGTAAAAATGGAGGTACCATTCAATCCAGCCGGCGCACCATTGGACGTCTCACCTGAGAAGACAAGAATCGAGAAGACACAGGACTCAAAAGCTGCAGTGCAGCCTTATTCACAATAGCCAAGACAGTGAAGCAATCAAAATGTCCAACAACAGGTGAATGGATAAAGAAGAAGTGGTCCATGTACACAATGGAATATTAGCCATGGAAGACAATGAAGCGTTGCTCTCTGGGGCACCACAAATGAGTCTGGAAATAATCACGAAACATGAGGTAAGTCGGAAATCAAAAGACCTATATTCTATGATATCACTTATAGGCGTTATCTAATAACTGACACAAATGAACATATTTCCTCAGAGAAAGACACTCACAGACTTAGAAAATAAACTATGCTCATCTAAAAGGAAAGGAGGGGGGAATGGATAAATTAAGATTAGTGTTACTATATGTATACAAACACATATTTTATACATATCTCCAAAAGACCGACCATATAGCAAGGGAGGTCTGCGGAACCCTCTGTAACATTTTACATGGGAAGAGGATCTGTACTTGAATAGACATATATAATGTACAAATGAACCAGATTGTGTACACCTAGGACAAACAACATTCTAAGCTTTACCCCAATTAAAAAGTTTTTAAAACCAAGAAGAAGTAATGAGACATAAACTAATGGGGGTTTCTCCATGCATATTCCAGTGTAATTTACAACCTAGGAACACGACTTCCAGAAAGGCTCTGCTGCCCTAGTACCCAGATTTGGGAATGGAGAAATGCTGCCTGCTTGAGGCCACTTCCCACAACATCACCTTTAAACCCATTGCTAAAGGTCACTAAATATTCACCAAACTTGCAGTTCGGGAAATGACACCTGCTCTCTAAAAAAATTCTGGGGTGGAAAATTGACCAAAAAATTAAAGAGGGCAACCTTCCAAGAAGACAATTTCAACAGTTATATTGTACTACCAATTGTTTCCTTTTTTTTAACAGAAAAGAAAACGGCGGAGAAATATGATGAGTTTTACGAATTTTTAGAGACATGCAAACCGGAATTATAAAAACCTAGCAGCTCACAGCAGCCAGAAGGGCCATTAGCATAAATGCTGCAAACAATAAATGCTGAAGCGATTGTGGAGAAATGTGTACCCTCGATTCTAAAGGGGACGTGGTAAGTGCCACTAATGAAAACAAAAAGAAGGTGCTTTGAAAAGGGAAAAACGGTGCTACCAGTCAGTCAATCACACCCAGTGCTGGGCCTATCACCTGAGAAAATGAGAATCAAAAAGTCACAGGCTGGCAATCCTGCACTCCAACAATATTTACCATAGCCAACACTTGGAAGCATTGAAAATGTCCATCAACTGAGGAATGCACAAAGTAGAAGTCGTCCACGTACACAGTGGAAAATTACTCCAATAAAAAATAAAAATTACATTTAAAAATCCAAAAAAAGTAAGGAGACATCAGCTTGTGTGGGTTTGTCCAGGCACAGTCCACTCTAATTTATAACTGAGAAACACCACAGACCGCAAGGGCTTTTCCCTAGTTACCAGGGTGGGGAATATAGAAAGGCTGCCGCCCTCTGGCAGTTACCTGCAAAAGCAGCTTTAAAGCCTGTGCTAATGGTCATTTCATAGGAACACGTACTGCAGAACTGTAAATGAAACCTGCCCTCAAAATGTCTTGAGGGAGGTAATGGCCAAAACATTTCAAAATGTGACACATACTTTAAGAGAACACTTTGAAGAACTAAGGGGTAATCACAGCTTGAAAAATAAAAAGGACATGGCTTCAAGCTCAATTTCAACGGATTATGAGGCACGTGCGAATTCAACCACAAAGAGGTTTCAGATCACACTTGTCAGAATAACCATCAGCAAGAAAACTACAAACAATAAATGCTGAAGGTGTTGTAGAGAAATACATACCCTCAACTTCAAGGGGGATGTAAGTTGGAATGGGCCATGAACTAGAGCAGAATGGAGGTGCCTTAGAAAGGTTAACATTGAGCTAACATATGATCCAGCAGGCCCACTCCTCGACCTATAATCTAAGAAGAGAGAATTGGAAAGACACAGGCAGGCAAATCTGCATGGCACAGTATTACAATAGCCAAGATATGGAGGTAACCAAAAAGTCCACCAACAGATGGGTGGACACAGAAGAACTCCTCCATGTACAGATGGAATATTCGCTAGTGAAAAAAATGAAACAATGCCATTTGCAGCACCATAGATGAGTCTAGACGTAATCACACCACCTGTAGTAAGTGAGAAAGCAAAAGACATATACCCTATCATATCACTTTTTGGAGTTACTTAAAAATTGATACCAATGAAGATATTTCCACAGAGAAAGGCAATCACAGATTCATTAAAAAACTTATGGTTCACCAAATAGAAAGGGATGAGGATTGGATACATTACCAAATTGGGGTTAAGAGAGATATACAAACCATGTGAAATATATAATCACCAAAGACATACGGAAGACCAGGAGAAGACTACTCAACATTGTGCCATAACCTACATGGGAAAAGAATGTGAGGAAGAATAGATACACGTATATGTGTGAATGAACCACATTTGCACACCAAAACAAACAAACCATTGTAATGAAATTTGCTTGGATAAAAAATAAAAAGTAAATTATAAATATGAACAAGAAGTAATGAGACATAAACTTAAAGGGCTTTTTCCTGGCATATTCCATTCTAATATACAACCTAGAACACCACTTCCATTAAGGCTCTGTTTCCCTAGTAAACAAATTTGGTAAAGGAGAAACCTGCCACCTTGTGGCCGTTTCCTGCAAGAGCGGCTTTAAACTCACAGCTAATGGTCACTTAACATTCACAAGGACTCAGGGCTGTAAAGGACACTTGCCCTAAAAATTGGTGCTGAAGTAGGGAATGGACAAAAAATTTCAAAACAGGCAAATGTTTCAAGAAGAGATTATGAGGAGTTAAGTTTTACTCACACTCTTTTTTAAAAAAAGGAAAATGGATAAAAGCTCAACCTCAGGGAGTGTTAGACGCATGCAATCTAATCTACAAAAAGTTTCAACTTACACCAGTCGACTGACCATCAGCAAAAAGTCTACAAACAATAAATGCTGAAGGGGTTTCAGAGAACTGTGTACCCTCTACCTGCTGGTGAGACGTAAAGGGGTAACAGCCAATAATGAGAAAAGAGAGAAGCTGTGTTTAAAAGTAAAAATGGAGGCACCATTCAATCCAGCAGGCGCATCATTGGACGTCTCACCTGAGAAGACAAGAATCGAGAAGACACAGGCCGCAAAAGCTGCAGTGCAGCCTTATTCACAATAGCCAAGACAGTGAAGCAATCAAAATGTCCAACAACAGGTGAATGGATAAAGAAGAAGTGGTCCATGTACACAATGGAATATTAGCCATGGAAGACAATGAAGCATTGCTCTCTGAGGCACCACAAATGAGTCTGGAAATAATCACGAAACATGAGGTAAGTCAGAAAGCAAAAGACCTATATTCTATGATATCACTTATAGGCGTTATCTAATAACTGACACAAATGAACATATTTCCTCAGAGAAAGACACTCACAGACTTAGAAAACAAACAATGCTCATCTAAAAGGAAAGGTGGGGGGAATGGATAAATTAAGATTAGTGTTACTATATGTATACAAACACATAGTTTATACATATCTCAAAAAGACCGACCGTATAGCAAGGGAGGTGTGCGGAACCCTCTGTAACATTTTACATGGGAAGAGGATCTGTACTTGAATAGACATATATAATGTACAAATGAACCAGATTGTGTACACCTAGGAGAAACAATATTCTAAGCTTTACCCCAATTAAAAAAATTTTTAAAACCAAGAAGAAATAATGAGACATAAACTTATGGGGGTTTCTCCATGCACATTCCAATGTAATTTACAACCTAGGAACACGACTTCCAGAAAGGCTCTGCTGACCTAGTACCCAGATTTGGGTATGGAGAAATGCTGCCTGCTTGAGGCCACCTCCCACAACATCACCTTTAAACCCATTGCTAAAGGTCACTGAATATTCACCAAACTTGCAGTTCGGTAAATGACACCTGCTCTCTAAAAAAATTCTGGGGTGGAAAATTGACCAAAAAATTAAACAGAGGGCAACCTTCCAAGAAGACAATTGCAAGAGTTATATTGTGTTCCCAATTGTTTCCTTTTTTTAACAGAAAGGAAAACGGCGGAGAAAAATGATGAGTTTTACGAAATTTCAGAGACATGCAAACCGAAATTATAAAAACCTAGCAGCTCACAGCAGCCAGAAGGGCCATTAGCATAAATGCTGCAAACAATAAATGCTGAAGCGATTGTGGAGAATTGCGTACCCTCGATTCTAAGGGGGACGTGGTAAGAGCCACTAATGAAAACACAAAGTAGGTGCTTGGAAAAGGGAAACACGGTGCTACCAGTCAATGAATCACACCCACTGCTGGGCCTATCACCTGAGAAAATGAGAATCAAAAAGTCACAGGCTTGCAATCATGCACTCCAACAATATTTACCATAGCCAACACTTGGAAGCAATGAAAATGTCCATCAACTGAGGAATGCACAAAGTAGAAGTGATCAACGTACACAGTGGAAAATGACTCCAATAAAAAATAAAAATTACATTTAAAAATCCAAAAAAAGTAAGGAGACATCAGCTTGTGGGGGTTTGTCCAGGCACACTCCACTCTAATTTAAAACCGAGAAACACCACAGACCGGCAGGGCTTTTCCCTAGTTACCAGGGTGGGGAACATAGAAAGGCTGCCACCCTATGGCAGTTACCTGCAAAACCAGCTTTAAAGCCTGTGCTAATGGTCATTTCATAGGAAGAAGTAATGCAGGACTGTAAATGAAACCTGCCTTCAAAATGTCTTGAGGGAGGTCATGGCCAAAACATTTCAAAATGTGACACATACTTTAAGAGAACACTTTGAAGAACTAAGGGGTAATCACAGCTTGAAAAATAAAAAGGACATGCCTTCAAGCTCAATTTCAACGGATTATGAGGCACGTGCGAATTCAACCACAAAGAGGTATCAGATCACACTTGTCAGAATAACCATCAGCAAGAAAACTACAAACAATAAATGCTGAAGGTGTTGTAGAGAAATGCATACCCTCAACTTCAAGGGGGACGTAAGTTGGAATGGGCCACGAACTAGAGCAGAATGGAGGTGCCTTAAAAAGGTAAACATTGAGCTACCATATGTTCCAGCAGGCCCACTCCTCGACCTATAATCTAAGAAGAGAGAATTGGAAAGACACAGGCAGGCAAATCTGCATGGCACAGTATTACAATAGCCAAGATATGGAGGTAACCAAAAAGTCCACCAACAGATGGGTGGACACAGAAGAACTCCTCCATGTACAGATGGAATATTCGCTAGTGAAAAAAATGAAACAATGCCATTTGCAGCACCATAGATGAGTCTAGACGTAATCACACCACCTGTACTAAGTGAGAAAGCAAAAGACACATATCCTATCATATCACTTTTTGGAGTTACTTAAAAATGGATACCAATGAAGATATTTCCACAGGGAAAGGCAATCACAGATTCATTAAAAAACTTATGGTTCACCAAATAGAAAGGGATGAGGATTGGATACATTACCATATTGGGGTTAACAGAGATATACAAACCATGTGAAATATATAATCACCAAAGACATAAGGAAGACCAGGAGAAGACTACTCAACATCGTGCCATAACCTACATGGGAAAAGAATGCGAGGAAGAATAGATACACGTATATGTGTGAAAGAACCACATTTGCACACCAGAACAAACAAACCATTGTAATCAAATTTGCTTGGATAAAAAATAAAAAGTAAATTATAAATATGAACAAGAAGTAATGAGACATAAACATAAAGGGCTTTTTCCTGGCACATTCCATTCTAATTTACAACCTAGAACACCACCTCCATTAAGGCTCTGTTTCCCCAGTTACCAAATTTGGTAAAGGAGAAATGATGCCACCTTGTGGCCGTTTCCTGCAAGAGCAGCTTTAAAATCACAGCTAATGGTCACTTAACATTCACAAGGACTCAGGGCTGTAAAGGACACCTGCCCTAAAAAATTGTGCTGAAGTAGGGAATGGACAAAAAAATTCAAAACAGGCAAATGTTTCAAGAAGAGCGTATGAAGAGTTACGTTTTACTCACGCTCTTTTGAAAAAAAAAGGAAAATGGATAAAAGCTCAAACTCAGGGAGTGTTAGACCCATGCAATCTAATCTACAAAAAGTTTCAACTTACACCAGTCGACTGACCATCAGCAAAAAGTCTACAAACAATAAATGCTGAAGGGGTTTTACAGAACTGTGTACCCTCTACCTGCTGGTGAGACGTAAAGGGGTAACAGCCAATAATTAGAACAGAAAGGAGCTGTGTTGAAAAGTAAAAATGGAGGTACCATTCAATCCAGCCGGTGCACCATTGGACGTCTCACCTGAGACGACAAGAATCGAGAAGACACAGGCCGCAAAAGCTGCAGTGCAGCCTTATTCACAATAGCCAAGACAGTGAAGCAATCAAAATGTCCAACAACAGGTGAATGGATAAAGAAGAAGTGGTCCATGTACACAATGGAATATTAGCCATGGAAGACAATGAAGCGTTGCTCTCTGAGGCACCACAAATGAGTCTGGAAATAATCACGAAACATGAGGTAAGTCGGAAAGCAAAAGACCTATATTCTATGATATCACTTATAGGCGTTATCTAATAACTGACACAAATGAACATATTTCCACAGAGAAAGACACTCACAGACTTAGAAAACAAACTATGCTCATCTAAAAGGAAAGGTGGGGGGAATGGATGAATTAAGATTAGTGTTACTATATGTATACAAACACATATTTTATACATATCTCAAAAAGACCGACCATATAGCAAGGGAGGTCTGCGGAACCCTCTGTAACATTTTACATGGGAAGAGGATCTGTACTTGAATAGACATATATAATGTACAAATGAACCAGATTGTGTACACCTAGGACAAACAATATTCTAAGCTTTACCCCAATTAAAAAGTTTTTAAAACCAAGAAGAAGTAATGAGACATAAACTAATGGGGGTTTCTCCATGCATATTCCAGTGTAATTTACAACCTAGGAACACGACTTCCAGAAAGGCTCTGCTGCCCTAGTACCCAGATTTGGGAATGGAGAAATGCTGCCTGCTTGAGGCCACTTCCCACAACATCACCTTTAAACCCATTGCTAAAGGTCACTAAATATTCACCAAACTTGCAGTTCGGGAAATGACACCTGCTCTCTAAAAAAATTCTGGGGTGGAAAATTGACCAAAAAATTAAACAGAGGGCAACCTTCCAAGAAGACAATTTCAAGAGTTATATTGTATTCCCAATTGTTTCCTTTTTTTAACAGAAAAGAAAACGGCGGAGAAATATGATGAGTTTTACGAATTTTCAGAGACATGCAAACCGAAATTATAAAAACCTAGCAGCTCACAGCAGCCAGAAGGGCCATTAGCATAAATGCTGCAAACAATAAATGCTGAAGCGATTGTGGAGAAATGTGTACCCTCGATTCTAAAGGGGACGTGGTAAGTGCCACTAATGAAAACAAAAAGAAGGTGCTTTGAAAAGGGAAAAACGGTGCTACCAGTCAGTCAATCACACCCAGTGCTGGGCCTATCACCTGAGAAAATGAGAATCAAAAAGTCACAGGCTGGCAATCCTGCACTCCAACAATATTTACCATAGCCAACATTTGGAAGCAATGAAAATGTCCATCAACCGAGGAATGCACAAAGTCGAAGTGGTCCACGTACACAGTGGAAAATTACTCCAATAAAAAATAAAAATTAAATTTAAAAATCCAACAAATGTAAAGAGACATCAGCTTGTGTGGGTTTGTCCAGGCACACTCCACTCTAATTTATAACCGAGAAACACCACAGGCCGCAAGGGCTTTCCCCTAGTTACAAGGGTGGAGAACATAGAAAGGCTGCCACCCTATGGCAGTTACCTGCAAAACCAGCTTTAAAGCCTGTGCTAATGGTCATTTCATAGGAACACGTACTGCAGAACTGTAAATGAAACCTGCCCTCAAAATGTCTTGAGGGAGGTAATGGCCAAAACATTTCAAAATGTGACACATACTTTAAGAGAACACTTTGAAGAACTAAGGGGTAATCACAGCTTGAAAAATAAAAAGGACTTGCCTTCAAGCTCAATTTCAACGGATTAAGAGGCACGTGCGAATTCAACCACAAAGAGGTATCAGATCACACTTGTCAGAGTAACCATCAGCAAGAAAACTACAAACAATAAATGCTGAAGGTGTTGTAGAGAAATGCATACCCTCAACTTCAAGGGGGACGTAACTTGGAAAGGGCCACGAAATAGAACAGAATGGAGGAGCATTGAAAAGGTCAACATTGAGCTACCATATGATCCAGCAGGCCCACTCCTCGACCTATAATCTAAGAAGAGAGAATTGGAAAGACACAGGCAGGCAAATCGGCATTGCACAGTATTACAATAGCCAAGATATGGAAGGAACCAAAAAGTCCACCAACAAATGGGTGGACACAGAAGAACTCCTCCATGTACAGATGGAATATTCGCTAGTGAAAAAAATGAAACAATGCCATTTGCAGCACCATAGAAGAGTCTAGACGGAATCACGCCACCTGTAGTCAGTGAGAAAGCAAAAGACACATATCCTATCATATCACTTTTTGGAGTTACTTAAAAATTGATACCAATGAAGATATTTCCACAGAGAAAGGCAATCACAGATTCATTAAAAAAACTTATGGTTCACCAAATAGAAAGGGATGAGGATTGGTTACATTACCATATTGGGGTTAACAAAGATATACAAAACATGTGAAATATATAACCACCAAAGACGTACGGAAGACCAGGAGAGAGACTGCTCAACATTGTGCCATCACCTACATGGGAAAAGGATGCGAGGAAGAATAGATACACGTATATGTGTGAAAGAACCACATCTTGCACACCTAGAGCAAACAAACCATTGTAATCAAATTTGCTGGGATAAAAAATAAAAAGTAAATTACAAATATGAACAAGAAGTAATGAGACATAAACTTAAAGGGCTTTTTCCTGGCATATTCCATTCTAATATACAACCGAGAACACCACTTCCATTAAGGCTCTGTTTCCCTAGTAAACAAATTTGGTAAAGGAGAAATGCTGCCACCTTGTGGCCGTTTCCTGCAAGAGCAGCTTTAAACTCACAGCTAATGGTCACTTAACATTCACAAGGACTCAGGGCTGTAAAGGACACTTGCCCTAAAATTTGGTGCTGAAGTAGGGAATGGACAAACAAATTCAAAACAGGCAAATGTTTCAAGAAGAGATTATGAAGAGTTAAGTTTTACTCACACTCTTTTTAAAAAAAAGGAAAATGGATAAAAGCTCAACCTCAGGGAGAGTTAGACGCATGCAATCAAATCTACAAATAGTTTCAACTTACAGCAGTCGACTGACCATCAGCAAAAAGTCTACAAACAATAAATGCTGAAGGGGTTTCCGAGAACTGTGTATCCTCTACATGCTGGTGAGACGTAAAGGGGTAACAGCCAATAATGAGAAAAGAAAGGAGCTGTGTTTAAAAGTAAAACTGGAGGCACCATTCAATCCAGCAGGCGCATCATTGGACGTCTCACCTGAGAAGACAAGAATCGAGAAGACACAGGCCGCAAAAGCTGCAGTGCAGCCTTATTCACAATAGCCAAGACAGTGAAGCAATCAAAATGTCCAACTACAGGTGAATGGATAAAGAAGAAGTCGCCCATGTACACAGTGGAATATTAGCCATCGAAGACAATGAAGCATTGCTCTCTGAGGCACCACAAATGAGTCTGGAAATAATCACGAAACATGAGGTAAGTCGGAAAGCAAAAGACCTATATTCTATGATATCACTTATAGGCGTTATCTAATAACTGACACAAATGAACATATTTCCTCAGAGAAAGACACTCACAGACTTAGAAAACAAACAATGCTCATCTAAAAGGAAAGGTGGGGGGAATGGATAAATTAAGATTAGTGTTACTATATGTATACAAACACATATTTTATACATATCTCAAAAAGACCGACCATATCGCAAGGGAGGTCTGCGGAACCTTCTGTAACATTTTACATGGGAAGAGGATCTGTACTTGAATAGACATATATAATGTACAAATGAACCAGATTGTGTACACCTAGGACAAACAATATTCTAAGCTTTACACCAATTAAAAAGTTTTTAAAACCAAGAAGAAATAATGAGACATAAACTAATGGGGGTTTCTCCATGCATATTCCAGTGTAATTTACAACCTAGGAACACGACTTCCAGAAAGGCTCTGCTGCCCTAGTACCCAGATTTGGGAATGGAGAAAGGCTGCCTGCTTGAGGCCACTTCCCACAACATCACCTTTAAACCCATTGCTAAAGGTCACTAAATATTCACCAAACTTGCAGTTCGGGAAATGACACCTGCTCTCTAAAAAAATTCTGGGGTGGAAAATTGACCAAAAAATTAAACAGAGGGCAACCTTCCAAGAAGACAATTTCAAGACTTATATTGTACTACCAATTGTTTCCTTTTTTTAACAGAAAAGAAAACGGCGGAGAAATATGATGAGTTTTACGAATTTTCAGAGACATGCAAACCGAAATTATAAAAACCTAGCAGCTCACAGCAGCCAGAAGGGCCATTAGCATAAATGCTGCAAACAATAAATGCTGAAGCGATTGTGGAGAAATGTGTACCCTCGATTCTAAATGGGACTTGGTAAGACCCACTAATGAAAACAAAAAGAAGGTGCTTTGAAAAGGGAAAAACGGTGCTACCAGTCAGTCAATCACACCCAGTGCTGGGCCTATCACCTGAGAAAACGAGAATCAAAAAGTCACAGGCTGGCAATCATGCACTCCAACAATATTTACCATAGCCAACATTTGGAAGCAATGAAAATGTCCATCAACCGAGGAATGCACAAAGTCGAAGTGGTCCACGTACACAGTGGAAAATTACTCCAATAAAAAATAAAAATTAAATTTAAAAATCCAACAAATGTAAAGAGACATCAGCTTGTGTGGGTTTGTCCAGGCACACTCCACTCTAATTTATAACCGAGAAACACCACAGGCTGCAAGGGCTTTCCCCTAGTTACAAGGGTGGGGAACATAGAAAGGCTGCCACCCTATGGCAGTTACCTGCAAAAGCAGCTTTAAAGCCTGTGCTAATGGTCATTTCATAGGAAGAAGTAATGCAGGACTGTAAATGAAACCTGCCCTCAAAATGTCTTGAGGGAGGTAATGGCCAAAACATTTCAAAATGTGACTCATACTTTAAGAGAACACTTTGAAGAACTAAGGGCTAATCACAGCTTGAAAAATAAAAAGGACTTGCCTTCAAGCTCAATTTCAATGGATTATGAGGCACGTGCGAATTCAACCACAAAGAGGTATCAGATCACACTTGTCAGAATAACCATCAGCAAGAAACCTACAAAAAATAAATGCTGAAGGTGTTGTAGAGAAATGCATACCCTCAACTTCAAGGGGGACGTCACTTGGAAAGGGCCACGAAATAGAACAGAATGGAGGTGCATTAAAAAGGTCAACATTGAGCTACCATATGATCCAGCAGGCCCACTCCTCGACCTATAATCTAAGAAGAGAGAATTGGAAAGACACAGGCAGGCAAATCTGCATGGCACAGTATTACAATAGCCAAGATGTGGAAGTAACCAAAAAGTCCACCAACAGATGGGTGGACACAGAAGAACTCCTCCATGTACAGATGGAATATTCGCTAGTGAAAAAAATGAAACAATGCCATTTGCAGCACCACAGATGAGTCTAGATGTAATCACGCCACCTGTAGTCAGTGAGAAAGCAAAAGACACATATCCTATCATATCACTTTTTGGAGTTACTTAAAAATTGATACCAATGAAGATATTTCCACAGAGAAAGGCAATCACAGATTCATTAAAAAAACTTATGGTTCACCAAACAGAAAGGGATGAGGATTGGTTACATTACCATATTGGGGTTAACAAAGATATACAAACCATGTGAAATATATAACCACCAAAGACGTACGGAAGACCAGGAGAGAGACTACTCAACATTGTGCCATAACCTACATGGGAAAAGGATGCGAGGAAAAATAGATACACGTATATGTGTGAAAGAACCACATCTTGCACACCTAGAGCAAACAAACCATTGTAATCAAATTTGCTGGGATAAAAAATAAAAAGTAAATTACAAATATGAACAAGAAGTAATGAGATATAAACTTAAAGGGCTTTTTCCTGGCATATTCCATTCTAATATACAACCGAGAACACCACTTCCATTAAGGCTCTGTTTCCCTAGTAAACAAAATTGGTAAAGGAGAAATGCTGCCACCTTGTGGCCGTTTCCTGCAAGAGCAGCTTTAAACTCACAGCTAATGGTCACTTAACATTCACAAGGACTCAGGGCTGTAAAGGACACTTGCCCTAAAAATTGGTGCTGAAGTAGGGAATGGACAAACAAATTCAAAACAGGCAAATGTTTCAAGAAGAGATTATGAAGAGTTAAGTTTTACTCACACTCTTTTTTAAAAAAAGGGAAATGGATAAAAGCTCAACCTCAGGGAGTGTTAGATGCATGCAATCTAATCTACAAAAAGTTTCAACATACACCAGTCGACTGACCATCAGCAAAAAGTCTACAAACAGTAAATGCTGAAGGGGTTTTACAGAACTGTGTACCCTCTACCTGCTGGTGAGACGTAAAGGGGTAACAGCCAATAATTAGAACAGAAAGGAGCTGTGTTGAAAAGTAAAAATGGAGGTACCATTCAATCCAGCCGGCGCACCATTGGACGTCTCACCTGAGAAGAAAAGAATCGAGAAGACACAGGCCGCAAAAGCTGCAGTGCAGCCTTATTCACAATAGCCAAGACAGTGAAGCAATCAAAATGTCCAACAACAGGTGAATGGATAAAGAAGAAGTGGTCCATGTACACAATGGAATATTAGCCATGGAAGACAATGAAACGTTGCTCTCTGAGGCACCACAAATGAGTATGGAAATAATCACGAAACATGAGGTAAGTCAGAAAGCAAAAGACCTATATTCTATCATATCACTTATAGGCGTTATCTAATAACTGACACAAATGAACATATTTCCACAGAGAAAGACACTCACAGACTTAGAAAACAAACAATGCTCATCTAAATGGAAAGGTGGGGGGAATGGATAAATTAAGATTAGTGTTACTATATGTATACAAACACATATTTTATACATATCTCAAAAAGACCGACCATATAGCAAGGGAGGTCTGCGGAACCCTCTGTAACATTTTACATGGGAAGAGGATCTGTACTTGAATAGACATATATAATGTACAAATGAACCAGATTGTGTACACCTAGGACAAACAATATTCTAAGCTTTACCCCAATTAAAAAGTTTTTAAAACCAAGAAGAAGTAATGAGACATAAACTAATGGGGGTTTCTCCATGCATATTCCAGTGTAATTTACAACCTAGGAACACGACTTCCAGAAAGGCTCTGCTGCCCTAGTACCCAGATTTGGGAATGGAGAAATGCTGCCTGCTTGAGGCCACTTCCCACAACATCACCTTTAAACCCATTGCTAAAGGTCACTAAATATTCACCAAACTTGCAGTTCGGGAAATGACACCTGCTCTCTAAAAAAATTCTGGGGTGGAAAATTGACCAAAAAATTAAACAGAGGGCAACCTTCCAAGAAGACAATTTCAAGAGTTATATTGTATTCCCAATTGTTTCCTTTTTTTAACAGAAAAGAAAACGGCGGAGAAATATGATGAGTTTCACGAATTTTCAGAGACATGCAAACCGAAATTATAAAAACCTAGCAGCTCACAGCAGCCAGAAGGGCCATTAGCATAAATGCTGCAAACAATAAATGCTGAAGCGATTGTGGAGAAATGTGTACCCTCGATTCTAAAGGGGACGTGGTAAGTGCCACTAATGAAAACAAAAAGAAGGTGCTTTGAAAAGGGAAAAACGGTGCTACCAGTCAGTCAATCACACCCAGTGCTGGGCCTATCACCTGAGAAAATGAGAATCAAAAAGTCACAGGCTGGCAATCATGCACTCCAACAATATTTACCATAGCCAACATTTGGAAGCAATGAAAATGTCCATCAACCGAGGAATGCACAAAGTCGAAGTGGTCCACGTACACAGTGGAAAATTACTCCAATAAAAAATAAAAATTAAATTTAAAAATCCAACAAATGTAAAGAGACATCAGCTTGTGTGGGTTTGTCCAGGCACACTCCACTCTAATTTATAACCGAGAAACACCACAGGCCGCAAGGGCTTTCCCCTAGTTACAAGGGTGGAGAACATAGAAAGGCTGCCACCCTATGGCAGTTACCTGCAAAACCAGCTTTAAAGCCTGTGCTAATGGTCATTTCATAGGAACACGTACTGCAGAACTGTAAATGAAACCTGCCCTCAAAATGTCTTGAGGGAGGTAATGGCCAAAACATTTCAAAATGTGACACATACTTTAAGAGAACACTTTGAAGAACTAAGGGGTAATCACAGCTTGAAAAATAAAAAGGACTTGCCTTCAAGCTCAATTTCAACGGATTAAGAGGCACGTGCGAATTCAACCACAAAGAGGTATCAGATCACACTTGTCAGAGTAACCATCAGCAAGAAAACTACAAACAATAAATGCTGAAGGTGTTGTAGAGAAATGCATACCCTCAACTTCAAGGGGGACGTAACTTGGAAAGGGCCACGAAATAGAACAGAATGGAGGAGCATTGAAAAGGTCAACATTGAGCTACCATATGATCCAGCAGGCCCACTCCTCGACCTATAATCTAAGAAGAGAGAATTGGAAAGACACAGGCAGGCAAATCGGCATTGCACAGTATTACAATAGCCAAGATATGGAAGGAACCAAAAAGTCCACCAACAGATGGGTGGACACAGAAGAACTCCTCCATGTACAGATGGAATATTCGCTAGTGAAAAAAATGAAACAATGCCATTTGCAGCACCATAGAAGAGTCTAGACGTAATCACGCCACCTGTAGTCAGTGAGAAAGCAAAAGACACATATCCTATCATATCACTTTTTGGAGTTACTTAAAAATTGATACCAATGAAGATATTTCCACAGAGAAAGGCAATCACAGATTCATTAAAAAAACTTATGGTTCACCAAATAGAAAGGGATGAGGATTGGTTACATTACCATATTGGGGTTAACAAAGATATACAAAACATGTGAAATATATAACCACCAAAGACGTACGGAAGACCAGGAGAGAGACTGCTCAACATTGTGCCATCACCTACATGGGAAAAGGATGCGAGGAAGAATAGATACACGTATATGTGTGAAAGAACCACATCTTGCACACCTAGAGCAAACAAACCATTGTAATCAAATTTGCTGGGATAAAAAATAAAAAGTAAATTACAAATATGAACAAGAAGTAATGAGACATAAACATAAAGGGCTTTTTCCTGGCATATTCCATTCTAATATACAACCGAGAACACCACTTCCATTAAGGCTCTGTTTCCCTAGTAAACAAATTTGGTAAAGGAGAAATGCTGCCACCTTGTGGCCGTTTCCTGCAAGAGCAGCTTTAAACTCACAGCTAATGGTCACTTAACATTCACAAGGACTCAGGGCTGTAAAGGACACTTGCCCTAAAATTTGGTGCTGAAGTAGGGAATGGACAAATAAATTCAAAACAGGCAAATGTTTCAAGAAGAGATTATGAAGAGTTAAGTTTTACTCACACTCTTTTTAAAAAAAAGGAAAATGGATAAAAGCTCAACCTCAGGGAGTGTTAGATGCATGCAATCTAATCTACAAAAAGTTTCAACATACACCAGTCGACTGACCATCAGCAAAAAGTCTACAAACAATAAATGCTGAAGGGGTTTTACAGAACTGTGTACCCTCTACCTGCTGGTGAGACGTAAAGGGGTAACAGCCAATAATTAGAACAGAAAGGAGCTGTGTTGAAAAGTAAAAATGGAGGTACCATTCAATCCAGCCGGCGCACCATTGGACGTCTCACCTGAGAAGAAAAGAATCGAGAAGACACAGGCCGCAAAAGCTGCAGTGCAGCCTTATTCACAATAGCCAAGACAGTGAAGCAATCAAAATGTCCAACAACAGGTGAATGGATAAAGAAGAAGTGGTCCATGTACACAATGGAATATTAGCCATGGAAGACAATGAAACGTTGCTCTCTGAGGCACCACAAATGAGTATGGAAATAATCACGAAACATGAGGTAAGTCAGAAAGCAAAAGACCTATATTCTATCATATCACTTATAGGCGTTATCTAATAACTGACACAAATGAACATATTTCCTCAGAGAAAGACACTCACAGACTTAGAAAACAAACTATGCCCATCTAAAAGGAAAGGTGGGGGGAATGGATAAATTAAGATTAGTGTTACTATATGTATACAAACACATATTTTATACATATCTCAAAAAGACCGACCATATAGCAAGGGAGGTCTGCGGAACCCTCTGTAACATTTTACATGGGAAGAGGATCTGTACTTGAATAGACATATATAATGTACAAATGAAACAGATTGTGTACACCTAGGACAAACAATATTCTAAGCTTTACCCCAATTAAAAAGTTTTTAAAACCAAGAAGAAGTAATGAGACATAAACTAATGGGGGTTTCTCCATGCATATTCCAGTGTAATTTACAACCTAGGAACACGACTTCCAGAAAGGCTCTGCTGCCCTAGTACCCAGATTTGGGAATGGAGAAATGCTGCCTGCGTGAGGCCACTTCCCACAATATCACCTTTAAACCCATTGGTAAAGGTCACTAAATATTCACCAAACTTGCAGTTCGGGAAATGACACCTGCTCTCTAAAAAAATTCTGGGGTGGAAAATTGACCAAAAAATTAAACAGAGGGCAACCTTCCAAGAAGACAATTTCAAGAGTTATATTGTACTACCAATTGTTTCCTTTTTTTAACAGAAAAGAAAACGGCGGAGAAATATGATGAGTTTTACGAATTTTCAGAGACATGCAAACCGAAATTATAAAAACCTAGCAGCTCACAGCAGCCAGAAGGGCCATTAGCATAAATGCTGCAAACAATAAATGCTGAAGCGATTGTGGAGAAATGCGTACCCTCGATTCTAAGGGGGACGTGGTAAGAGCCACTAATGAAAACACAAAGTAAGTGCTTTGAAAAGGGAAACACGGTGCTACCAGTCAATGAATCACACCCACTGCTGGGCCTATCACCTGAGAAAATGAGAATCAAAAAGTCACAGGCTGGCAAACCTGCACTCCAACAATATTTACCATAGCCAACAATTGGAAGCAATGAAAATGTCCATCAACCGAGGAATGCACAAAGTCGAAGTGGTCCACGTACACAGTGGAAAATTACTCCAATAAAAAATAAAAATTACATTTAAAAATCCAAAAAAAGTAAGGAGACATCAGCTTGTGTGAGTTTGTCCAGGCACACTCCACTCTAATTTAAAACCGAGAAACACCACAGACCGCAAGGGCTTTTCCCTAGTTACCAGGGTGGGGAACATAGAAAGGCTGCCGCCCTCTGGCAGTTACATGCAAAAGCAGATTTAAAGCCTGTGCTAATGGTCATTTCATAGGAAGAAGTAATGCAGAACTGTAAATGAAACCTGCCCTCAAAATATCTTGAGGGAGGTAATGGCCAAAACATTTCAAAATGTGACACATACTTTAAGAGAACACTTTGAAGAACTAAGGGGTAATCACAGCTTGAAAAATAAAAAGGACTTGCCTTCAAGCTCAATTTCAACGGATTATGAGGCACGTGCGAATTCAACCACAAAGAGGTATCAGATCACACTTGTCAGAGTAACCATCAGCAAGAAAACTACAAACAATAAATGCTGAAGGTGTTGTAGAGAAATGCATACCCTCAACTTCAAGGGGGACGTAACTTGGAAAGGGCCACGAAATAGAGCAGAATGGAGGAGCATTGAAAAGGTCAACATTGAGCTACCATATGATCCAGCAGGCCCACTCCTCGACCTATAATCTAAGAAGAGAGAATTGGAAAGACACAGGCAGGCAAATCGGCATTGCACAGTATTACAATAGCCAAGATATGGAAGGAACCAAAAAGTCCACCAACAGATGGGTGGACACAGAAGAACTCCTCCATGTACAGATGGAATATTCGCTAGTGAAAAAAATGAAACAATGCCATTTGCAGCACCATAGATGAGTCTAGACGTAATCACGCCACCTGTAGTCAGTGAGAAAGCAAAAGACACATATCCTATCATATCACTTTTTGGAGTTACTTAAAAATTGATACCAATGAAGATATTTCCACAGAGAAAGGCAATCACAGATTCATTAAAAAAACTTATGGTTCACCAAATAGAAAGGGATGAGGATTGGTTACATTACCGTATTGGGGTTAACAAAGATATACAAACCATGTGAAATATATAACCACCAAAGACGTACGGAAGACCAGGAGAGAGACTACTCAACATTGTGCCATAACCTACATGGGAAAAGGATGCGAGGAAGAATAGATACACGTATATGTGTGAAAGAACCACATCTTGCACACCTAGAGCAAACAAACCATTGTAATCAAATTTGCTTGGATAAAAAATAAAAAGTAAATTACAAATATGAACAAGAAGTAATGAGACATAAAATAAAGGGCTTTTTCCTGGCATATTCCATTCTAATATACAACCTAGAACACCACTTCCATTAAGGCTCTGTTTCCCTAGTAAACAAATTTGGTAAAGGAGAAAGGCTGCCACCTTGTGGCCGTTTCCTGCAAGAGCAGCTTTAAACTCACAGCTAATGGTCACTTAACATTCACAAGGACTCAGGGCTGTAAAGGACACTTGCCCTAAAAATTGGTGCTGAAGTAGGGAATGGACAAACAAATTCAAAACAGGCAAATGTTTCAAGAAGAGATTATGAAGAGTTAAGTTTTACTCACACTCTTTTTTAAAAAAAGGAAAATGGATAAAAGCTCAACCTCAGGGAGTGTTAGACGCATGCAATCTAATCTACAAAAAGTTTCAACTTACACCAGTCGACTGACCATCAGCAAAAAGTCTACAAACAATAAATGCTGAAGGGGTTTCAGAGAACTGTGTACCCTCTACCTGCTGGTGAGACGTAAAGGGGTAACAACCAATAATGAGAAAAGAGAGAAGCTGTGTTTAAAAGTAAAAATGGAGGCACCATTCAATCCAGCAGGCGCATCATTGGACGTCTCACCTAAGAAGACAAGAATCGAGAAGACACAGGCCTCAAAAGCTGCAGTGCAGCCTTATTCACAATAGCCAAGACAGTGAAGCAATCAAAATGTCCAACAACAGGTGAATGGATAAAGAAGAAGTGGTCCATGTACACAATGGAATATTAGCCATGGAAGACAATGAAGCATTGCTCTCTGAGGCACCACAAATGAGTCTGGAAATAATCACGAAACATGAGGTAAGTCGGAAAGCAAAAGACCTATATTCTATGATATCACTTATAGGCGTTATCTAATAACTGACACAAATGAACATACTTCCACAGAGAAAGACACTCACAGACTTAGAAAACATACAATGCTCATCTAAAAGGAAAGGTGGGGGGAATGGATAAATTAAGATTAGTGTTACTATATGTATACAAACACACAGTTTATACATATCTCAAAAAGACCGACCGTATAGCAAGGGAGGTGTGCGGAACCCTCTGTAACATTTTACATGGGAAGAGGATCTGTACTTGAATAGACATATATAATGTACAAATGAACCAGATTGTGTACACCTAGGAGAAACAATATTCTAAGCTTTACCCCAATTAAAAAAAATTTTAAAACCAAGAAGAAATAATGAGACATAAACTTATGGGGGTTTCTCCATGCACATTCCAATGTAATTTACAACCTAGGAACACGACTTCCAGAAAGGCTCTGCTGACCTAGTACCCAGATTTGGAAAGGGAGAAATGCTGCCTGCTTGAGGCCACCTCCCACAACATCACCTTTAAACCCATTGCTAAAGGTCACTAAATATTCACCAAACTTGCAGTTCGGTAAATGACACCTGCTCTCTAAAAAAATTCTGGGGTGGAAAATTGACCAAAAAATTAAACAGAGGGCAACCTTCCAAGAAGACAATTGCAAGAGTTATATTGTGTTCCCAATTGTTTGCTTTTTTTAACAGAAAGAAAAACGGCGAAGAAAAATGATGAGTTTTACGAATTTTCAGAGACATGCAAACCCAAAGTACAAAAACCTATCAGCTCACAACAGCCAGAAGGGCCATTAGCATAAATGCTGAAACAATAAATGCTGAAGCGATTGTGGAGAATTGCGTACCCTCGATTCTAAGGGGGACGTGGTAAGAGCCACTAATGAAAACACAAAGTAGGTGCTTGGAAAAGGGAAACACGGTGCTACCAGTCAATGAGTCACACCCACTGCTGGGCCTATCACCTGAGAAAATGAGAATCAAAAAGTCACAGGCTTGCAATCATGCACTCCAACAATATTTACCATAGCCAACACTTGGAAGCAATGAAAATGTACATCAACTGAGGAATGCACAAAGTAGAAGTGATCAACATACACAGTGGAAAATGACTCCAATAAAAAATAAAAATTACATTTAAAAATCCAAAAAAAGTAAGGAGACATCAGCTTGTGGGGGTTTGTCCAGGCACACTCCACTCTAATTTAAAACCGAGAAACACCACAGACCGCCAGGGCTTTTCCCTAGTTACCAGGGTGGGGAACATAGAAAGGCTGCCGCCCTCTGGCAGTTACCTGCAAAAGCAGCTTTAAAGCCTGTGCTAATGGTCATTTCATAGGAACAAGTACTGCAGAACTGTAAATGAAACATGCCTTCAAAATGTCTTGAGGGAGGTCATGGCCAAAACATTTCAAAATGTGACACATACTTTAAGAGAACACTTTGAAGAACTAAGGGGTAATCACAGCTTGAAAAATAAAAAGGACATGCCTTCAAGCTCAATTTCAACGGATTATGAGGCACGTGCGAATTCAACCACAAAGAGGTTTCAGATCACACTTGTCAGAATAACCATCAGCAAGAAAACTACAAACAGTAAATGCTGAAGGTGTTGTAGAGAAATGCATACCCTCAAATTCAAGGGGGACGTAAGTTGGAATGGGCCACGAACTAAAGCAGAATGGAGGTGCATTAAAAAGGTCAACATTGAGCTACCATATGATCCAGCAGGCCCACTCCTCGACCTATAATCTAAGAAGAGAGAATTGGAAAGACACAGGCAGGCAAATCTGCATGGCACAGTATTACAATAGCCAAGATATGGAAGGAACCAAAAAGTCCACCAACAGATGGGTGGACACAGAAGAACTCCTCCATGTACAGTTGGAATATTCGCTAGTGAAAAAAATGAAACAATGCCATTTGCAGCACCATAGATGAGTCTAGACGTACTCACTCCACCTGTAGTAAGTGAGAAAGCAAAAGACATATATCCTATCATATCACTTTTTGGAATTACTTAAAAATTGGTACCAATGAAGATATTTCCACAGGGAAAGGCAATCACAGATTCATTAAAGAACTTATGGTTCACCAAATAGAAAGGGATGAGGATTGGATACATTATCATATTAGGGTTAACAGAGATATACAAACCATGTGAAATATATAATCACCAAAGACATAAGGAAGACCAGGAGAAGACTACTCAATATTGTGCCATAACCTACATGGGAAAAGAATGCGAGGAAGAATAGATACACGTATATGTGTGAAAGAACCACATTTGCACATCGAACAAACAAACCATTGTAATCAAATTGGCTTGGATAAAAAACAAAAAGTAAATTATAAATATGAACAAGAAGTAATGAGACATAAACATAAAGGGCTTTTTCCTGCCACATTGCATTCTAATTTACAACCTAGAACACCACCTCCATTAAGGCTCTGTTTCCCCAGTTACCAAATTTGGTAAAGGGGAAATGATGCCACCTTGTGGCCGTTTCCTGCAAGAGCAGCTTTAAAATCACAGCTAATGGTCACTTAACATTCACAAGGACTCAGGGCTGTAAAGGACACCTGCCCTAAAAAATTGTGCTGAAGTAGGGAATGGACAAAAAAATTCAAAACAGGCAAATGTTTCAAGAAGAGATTATGAAGAGTTACGTTTTACTCACGCTCTTTTGAAAAAAAAAGGAAAATGGATAAAAGCTCAACCTCAGGGAGTGTTAGACCCATGCAATGTAATCTACAAAAAGTTTCAACTTACACCAGTCGACTGACCATCAGCAAAAAGTCTACAAACAATAAATGCTGAAGGGGTTTCAGAGAACTGTGTACCCTCTACCTGCTGGTGAGACGTAAAGGGGTAACAGCCAATAATGAGAAAAGAAAGGAGCTGTGTTTAAAAGTAAAAATGGAGGCACCATTCAATCCAGCAGGCGCGTCATTGGACGTCTCACCTGAGAAGACAAGAATCGAGGAGACACAGGCCGCAAAAGCTGCAGTGCAGCCTTATTCACAATAGCCAAGACAGTGAAGCAATCAAAATGTCCAACAACAGGTGAATGGATAAAGAAGAAGTGGTCCATGTACACAATGGAATATTAGCCATGGAAAACAATGAACCATTGCTCTTTGAGGCACCACAAATGAATCTGGAGATAATCACGAAACATGAGGTAAGTCCGAAAACAAAAGAACTATATTCTATGATATCACTTATAGGCGTTATCTAATAACTGACACAAATGAACATATTTCCACAGAGAAAGGCAATCACAGATTCATTAAAAAAACTTATGGTTCACCAAATAGAAAGGGATGAGGATTGGATACATTACCATATTGGGGTTAACAAAGATATACAAACCATGTGAAATATATAACCACCAAAGACGTACGGAAGACCAGGAGAGAGACTGCTCAACATTGTGCCATCACCTACATGGGAAAAGGATGCGAGGAAGAATAGATACACGTATATGTGTGAAAGAACCACATCTTGCACACCTAGAGCAAACAAACCATTGTAATCAAATTTGCTGGGATAAAAAATAAAAAGTAAATTACAAATATGAACAAGAAGTAATGAGATATAAACTTAAAGGGCTTTTTCCTGGCATATTCCATTCTAATATACAACCGAGAACACCACTTCCATTAAGGCTCTGTTTCCCTAGTAAACAAATTTGGTAAAGGAGAAATGCTGCCACCTTGTGGCCGTTTCCTGCAAGAGCAGCTTTAAACTCACAGCTAATGGTCACTTAACATTCACAAGGACTCAGGGCTGTAAAGGACACTTGCCCTAAAAATTGGTGCTGAAGTAGGGAATGGACAAACAAATTCAAAACAGGCAAATGTTTCAAGAAGAGATTATGAAGAGTTAAGTTTTACTCACACTCTTTTTTAAAAAAAGGAAAATGGATAAAAGCTCAACCTCAGAGAGTGTTAGACGCATGCAATCTAATCTACAAAAAGTTTCAACTTACACCAGTCGACTGACCATCAGCAAAAAGTCTACAAACAATAAATGCTGAAGGGGTTTTACAGAACTGTGTACCCTCTACCTGCTGGTGAGACGTAAAGGGGTAACAGCCAATAATTAGAACAGAAAGGAGCTGTGTTGAAAAGTAAAAATAGAGGTACCATTCATTGCAGCCGGCGCACCATTGGACGTCTCACCTGAGAAGAAAAGAATCGAGAAGACACAGGCCACAAAAGCTGCAGTGCAGCCTTATTCACAATAGCCAAGACAGTGAAGCAATCAAAATGTCCAACAACAGGTGAATGGATAAAGAAGAAGTGGTCCATGTACACAATGGAATATTAGCCATGGAAGACAATGAAGCATTGCTCTCTGAGGCACCACAAATGAGTCTGGAAATAATCACGAAACATGAGGTAAGTCGGAAAGCAAAAGACCTATATTCTATGATATCACTTATAGGCGTTATCTAATAACTGACACAAATGAACATATTTCCACAGAGAAAGACACTCACAGACTTAGAAAACAAACTATGCTCATCTAAAAGGAAAGGTTGGGGGAATGGATAAATTAAGATTAGTGTTAGTATATGTATACAAACACATATTATATATATATCACAAAAAGACCGACCATATAGCAAGGGAGGAGTGCGGAACCCTCTGTAACATTTTACATGGGAAGAGGATCTGTACTTGAATAGACATATATAATGTACAAATGAACCAGATTGTGTACACCTAGGAGAAACAATATTCTAAGCTTTACCCCAATTAAAAAAAAATTTAAAACCAAGAAGAAATAATGAGACATAAACTTATGCGGGTTTCTCCATGCACATTCCAATGTAATTTACAACCTAGGAACACGACTTCCAGAAAGGCTCTGCTGCCCTAGTACCCAGATTTGGAAAGGGAGAAATGCTGCCTGCTTGAGGCCACCTCCCACAACATCACCTTTAAACCCATTGCTAAAGGTCACTAAATATTCACCAAACTTGCAGTTCGGGAAATGACACCTGCTCTCTAAAAAAATTCTGGGGTGGAAAATTGACCAAAAAATTAAACAGAGGGCAACCTTCCAAGAAGACAATTTCAAGAGATATATTGTATTCCCAATTGTTTCCTTTTTTGAACAGAAAAGAAAACGGCGGAGAAAAATGATGAGTTTTACGAATTTTCAGAGACATGCAAACCCAAATTACAAAAACCTATCAGCTCACAGCAGCCAGAAGGGCCATTAGCATAAATGCTGCAAACAATAAATGCTGAAGCGATTGTGGAGAATTGCGTACCCTCGATTCTAAGGGGGACGTGGTAAGAGCCACTAATGAAAACACAAAGTAGGTGCTTTGAAAAGGGAAACACGGTGCTACCAGTCAATGAATCACACCCACTGCTGGGCCTATCACCTGAGAAAATGAGAATCAAAAAGTAACAGGCTGGCAATCCTGCACTCCAACAATATTTACCATAGCCAACACTTGGAAGCAATGAAAATGTCCATGAACCGAGGAATGCACAAAGTCGAAGTGGTCCACGTACACAGTGGAAAATTACTCCAATACAAAATAAAAATTAAATTTAAAAATCCAACAAAAGTAAAGAGACATCAACTTGTGTGGGTTTCTCCAGGCACACTCCACTCTAATTTATAACCGAGAAACACCACAGGCCGCAAGGGCTTTCCCCTAGTTACAAGTGTGGGGAACATAGAAAGGCTGCCACCCTATGGCAGTTACCTGCAAAACCAGCTTTAAAGCCTGTGCTAATGGTCATTTCATAGGAAGAAGTAATGCAGGACTGTAAATGAAACCTGCCCTCACAATGTCTTGAGGGAGGTAATGGCCAAAACATTTCAAAATGTGACTCATACTTTAAGAGAACACTTTGAAGAACTAAGGGGTAATCACAGCTTGAAAAATAAAAAGGACTTGCCTTCAAGCTCAATTTCAATGGATTATGAGGCACGTGCGAATTCAACCACAAAGAGGAATCAGATCACACTTGTCAGAATAACCATCAGCAAGAAACCTACAAAAAATAAATGCTGAAGGTGTTGTAGAGAAATACATACCCTCAACTTCAAGGGGGACGTAACTTGGAAAGGGCCACGAAATAGAACAGAATGGAGGTGCATTAAAAAGGTCAACATTGAGCTACCATATGATCCAGCAGGCCCACTCCTCGACCTATAATCTAAGAAGAGAGAATTGGAAAGACACAGGCAGGCAAATCTGCATGGCACAGTATTACAATAGCCAAGATATGGAAGTAACCAAAAAGTCCACCAACAGATGGGTGGACACAGAAGAACTCCTCCATGTACAGATGGAATATTCGCTAGTGAAAAAAATGAAACAATGCCATTTGCAGCACCATAGATGAGTCTAGACGTAATCACGCCACCTGTAGTCAGTGAGAAAGCAAAAGACACATATCCTATCATATCACTTTTTGGAGTTACTTAAAAATTGATACCAATGAAGATATTTCCACAGAGAAAGGCAATCACAGATTCATTAAAAAAACTTATGGTTCACCAAACAGAAAGGGATGAGGATTGGTTACATTACCATATTGGGGTTAACAAAGATATACAAACCATGTGAAATATATAACCACCAAAGACGTACGAAAGACCAGGAGAGAGACTACTCAACATTGTGCCATAACCTACATGGGAAAAGGATGCGAGGAAGAATAGATACACGTATATGTGTGAAAGAACCACATTTGCACACCTAGAGCAAACAAACCATTGTAATCAAATTTGCTGGGATAAAAAATAAAAAGTAAATTACAAATATGAAGAAGAAGTAATGAGACATAAACTTAAAGGGCTTTTTCCTGGCACATTCCATTCTAATTTACCACGTAGAACACCACTTCCTTTAAGGCTCTGTTTCCCCAGTAACCAAATTTGGTAAAGGAGAAATGCTGACACCTTCTGACCTTTCCCTGCAGGAGCAGCTTTAAACTCACAGCTAATGGTCACTTAACATTCACAAGGACTCAGGACTGTAAAGGACACCCGCCCTAAAAAATTGTGCTGAAGTAGGGAATGGACAAAAAAATTCAAAACAGGCAAATGTTTCATGAAGAGATTATGAAGAGTTAAGTTTTACTCACACTCTTTTTTAAAAAAAGGAAAATGGATAAAAGCTCAACCTCAGGGAGTGTTAGACGCATGCAATCTAATCTACAAAAAGTTTCAACTTACACCAGTCGACTGACCATCAGCAAAAAGTCTACAAACAATAAATGCTGAAGGGGTTTTACAGAACTGTGTACCCTCTACCTGCTGGTGAGACGTAAAGGGGTAACAGCCAATAATGAGAACAGAAAGGAGCTGTGTTTAAAAGTAAAAATGGAGGTACCATTCAATGCAGCAGGCGCACCATTGGACCTCTCACCTGAGAAGACAAGAATCGAGAAGACACAGGCTGCAAAAGTTGCAGTGCAGCCTTATTCACAATAGCCAAGACAGTGAAGCAATCCAAATGTCCAACAACACGTGAATGGATAAAGAAGAAGTGATCCATGTACACAATGGAATATTAGCCATGGAAGACAATGAACCATTGCTCTTTGAGGCACCACAAATGAGTCTGGAGATAATCACGAAACATGAGGTAAGTCGGAAAGCAAAAGACCTATATTCTATGATATCACTTATAGGCGTTATCTAATAACTGACACAAATGAACATATTTCCACAGAGAAAGACACTCACAGACTTAGAAAACAAACTATGCTCATGTAAAAGGAAAGGTGGGGGGAATGGATAAATTAAGATTAGTGTTACTATATGTATAGAAACACATATTATATACATATATCAAAAAGACCGACCATACAGCAAGGGAGGAGTGCGGAACCCTCTGTAACATTTTACATGGGAAGAGGTTCTGTACTTGAATAGACATATATAATGTAGAAAAGAACCAGATCGTGTACACCTAGGAGAAACAATATTCTAAGCTTTACCCCAATTAAAAAACATTTTTAAAACCAAGAAGAAATAATGAGACATAATCTTATGGGGGTTTCTCCATGCACATTCCAATGTAATTTACAACCTAGGAACACGACTTCCAGAAAGACTCTGCTGCCCTAGTACCCAGATTTGGGAATGGAGAAATGCTGCCTCCTTGAGGCCACTTCCCACAACAGCAGCTTTAAATCCATTGCCAAAGGTCACTAAATAGTCACCAAACTTGCAATTCGGTAAATGACACCTGCTCTCTAAAAAAATTCTGGGGTGGAAAATCGACCAAAAAATTCAAAAGAGGGCAACCTTCCAAGAAGACAATAGCAAGAGTTATATTGTACTCCCAATTGTTTCCTTTTTTAACAGAAAAGAAAACGGCAGAGAAAAATGATGAGTTTTACGAATTTTCAAAGACATGCAAACCCAAATTACAAAAACCTATCAGCTCACAGCAGCCAGAAGGGCCATTAGCATAAATGCTGCAAACAATAAATGCTGAAGCGATTGTGGAGAAATGCGTACCCTCGATTCTAAGGGGGACGTGGTAAGAGCCACTAATGAAAACACAAAGTAGGTGCTTTGAAAAGGGAAACACGGTGCTACCAGTCAATGAATCACACCCACTGCTGGGCCTATCACCTGAGAAAATGAGAATTAAAAAGTCACAGGCTGGCAATCCTGCACTCCAACAATATTTACCATAGCCAACACTTGGAAGCAATGAAAATGTCCATCAACCGAGGAATGCACAAAGTAGAAGTGGTCCACGTACACAGTGGAAAATTACTCCAATAAAAAATAAAAAGTAAATTTAAAAAACCAACAGAAGTAAGGAGACATCAGCTTCTGTGGGTTTGTCCGGGCACACTCCACTCTAATTTAAAATCGAGAAACACCACAGGCTGCAAGGGCTTTTCCCTAGGTACCAGGGTGGGGAACATAGAAAGGCTGCCACCCTATTGCAGTTACCTGCAAAACCATCTTTAAAGCCTGTGCTAATGGTCATTTCATAGGAACAAGTACTGCAGAACTGTAAATGAAACCTGCCCTCAAAATGTCTTGAGGGAGGTAATGGCCAAAACATTTCAAAATGTGACACATACTTTAAGAGAACACTTTGAAGAACTAAGGGGTAATCACAGCTTGAAAAGTAAAAAGGACATGCCCTAAAGCTCAATTTCAACGGATTATGTGGCACATGCGAATTCAACCACAAAGAGGTATCAGCTCACACTTGTGAAAATAACCATCAGCAAGAAATCTACAAACAATAAATGCTGAAGGTGTTGTGGAGGAATGCGTACCCTCAACTTTAAGTGGGATGTAACTTGGAAAGAGCCACTAAAGAGAACAGAATGGAGGTGCCTTAAAAATGTAAACATTGAGCTACCATATGACCCAGCAATCCCACTACTGGGTATACACCCAGAGAAAACCATAATTCAAAAATACACATGCACCCGAATGTTTATTACAGCACTATTTACAATAGCCAGGTCATGGAATCAACCTAAATGCCCATCAACAGACGAATGGATAAAGAAGTTGTGGTACATATATAGAATGGAATATTACTCAGCCACAAAAAGGAGCCAAACTGAGTCATTTGTTGAGACGTGGATGGATCTAGAGACTGTCATACAGAGTGAAGTAAGTCAGAAAGAGAAAAACAAATATCGTATATTAAAGCAGGTATGTGGAACCTAGAAAATTGGTACAGATGAGCCAGTTTGCAGGGCAGAAGTTGAGACACAGATGTAGAGTGCAGACATATGGACACCAAGGGGGGGAAAATGCGGTGGGGTGGGGATGGTGTTGTGCTGAATTGGGAGATTGGGATTGACATGTATACACTGATGTGTATAAAATTGATGACTGATAAGAACCTGCAGTAAAAAAAAAAACAAAACAAAACAACTAATACTAAACTTTCATTTGGTTATTTGTATGGAAATATGTTAATATAAATGTTTCAGACATTACATGAAATTTCTAAAAATCTCATATGTTCTGGTATAATGTTATAATTCATAATCCTAGTTATTACTTTAAAATGTATATCTCAGAAATTACTAATTTTCTTGTCAACTGCATTATTATAAACTTTCATCAAATCTTTAACCGTGGTCATTTTTAAGTCTTTTGTCATTTACAGACAGTTCTGGGTGTACTCTGATGCTTTTGCAAATATGTTCCTATAAAAGGGTTTCATCTTCATGAAATTCATTGAAAGGACTCTGACAAGTACAGGTTTCTGGTAACTCTACTGTACTGCTGAACTGAATGAATAAGCATTTTCAGAACTCTAATGATAAAACTAATGAACTCATAAAAGTGCTAACAAAAGATGAAGATGAAAAAAAAATTAATTACATGGGACTGAGTGAACTGATGACGATAAGTATAATTTTTGTTACTTTCTGTGTGAATTAAAAAAAAAATCCCACAAGGACTCAGAGGCAAAGAATATGCAAATCAATTTTCACTGCAAAGTAAAGCAGCTGCTACAGTGAAGGATTACTGGACTGAATGTCAATATTATGACATAGTATGAGTGTGTTTCATGTTTGGTAATTGCAATCATTGTTGCTTTTGTTGTGATCATCCATGTACAATGCTTGATGTCAGTCTATTTATCTCTTATAAAAATAAAATACAGTGTGGGTGTTAGGAAAAAAAAAACGAATAAGAACTAATGAGACATAAACTTATGGGGATTTCTCCTGGCAAACTCCATTCTAATTTACAACCTAAGACAATGTCTTCCAGAAAGGCTCTGCTGCTCTAGTACCTAGATTGGGGAATGGCGAAATGCTGCCTCCTTTTGGCCGTTGCCCACAACAGCAGCTTTAAACCCACTGCAAACGGTCACTAAATATTCACCAACTTGCAGTTCTGTAAATGACACCTGCCCTCCAAAAAAATTCTGGGGTCAAAAATCGAACAAAAAATTCAAAAGAGGGCAACCTTCGAAGAAGATAATTTCAAGAGGTATAATGTGCTCACAGATTTTTCTTTTGATAAAAGAAAAAGATGTGGAAAAATGATGAATTTTAGGAATTTTGAAAGATATGCAAACCCAAATTACAAATACCGATCAGATCACAGCAGTCAGAATGGCCATCAGTAAAAATGGTGCAAACAATAAATGCTGAAGCGATTGTGGAGAAATGCGTACCCTCGGTTCTAAGGGGGGCGTTGTAAAAGCCACTAATAAAAACACATTGGAGGTGCTTTGAAAAAGTAAACACTGAGTGACCAGTCCATCAGTCACACCCACTGCTGGGCCTATCACCAGAGAAAATGAGAATCAAAAAGTCACAGGCTGGCAATCCTGCACTCCAGCAATATTTACCATAGGCAACACTTGGAAGCAACGAAAATGTCCATCAACAGAGGAATGCACCAAGAAGTGGTCTATGTACAAAATAGAATATTAACTCCAATAATAAATATAAATTAAATTTAAAAATCCAACAAAAGTAAGGAGACATCAGCTTCTGTGGGTTTATCTGGGCACATTCTACTCTAATTTACAACAGAGGAACACCACTGGCCGTAAAGTCTGTTTCCCTAGTATCAGCGTGGGGAATGTAGAAAGGTAGCAGCCCTATGGCCGTTACCTGCAAAAGCAGTTTAAAGCCTGTGCTAATGGTCACTTCATATGAACAAGTACTGTAGGGCTGAAAATGAAACCTGCCCTCAAAATGTCTTGAGGGAGGTAATGGCCAAAACATTTCAAAATTTGACACATACTTTAAGAAACCACTTTGAAGAACTAAGCTGTAATTACAGCTTGAAAAATAAAAATGACTTGCCTTAAAGCTCAATTGCAACGGAATATGAGACACATGCAAATTCAACCGTAAAGAGGTGTCAGCTCACACCCGTCAGAATAACCATCAGCAAAAACTACAAAGAATAAATGCTGAAGGTGCTGTGGAGAAATGCATACCCTAAACTTTAAGTGGGATGTAACCTGGAAAGAGACACTAATGAAAACAGAATGGAGGTACCTTTAAAAGGTAAACACTGAGCTACCATATGACCTAGCAGACCTATTCCTGGACCTATAACCGACGAAGACAGAATTGGAAGAACACAGGCAGGCAAATCTGCAATGCATACTATTACAATAGCCAATATATGGAAGTAACCAAAAAGTCCACCGACAGATGGGTGGACAAAGAAGAACTGCTACCTGTACAGATGGAATATGAGCTAGTGAAAAAAATGAAACAATGCCATTTGCAGCACCATAGATGAGTCTAGAGGTAATCACACAACTTGTAGTAAGTGAGAAAGTGAAAGACACATATCCTATCATATCAGATATAGGTGTTACCTAAAAATTGATACAAACGAAGATATTTCCACAGAGAAAGGCAATCACAGATTCATTAAAGAAACTTATGGTTCACCAGATGGAAAGGTGTGAGGATTGGATACATTACCATATTGAGGTTAACAGAGACATACAAACACATGTGAAATGTATAATCACCAAAGACCTACAGAATACCAAGAGAAGACTACTCTACATTGTGTCATAACCTACATGGGAAAAGGATCTGAAGAAGAATAGATATATGCATATGTGTGAAAGAACCACATCTTGCACACCTAGAACAAAAAAACATTGTAATCAAGTTTGCTGTGAGAAAAAATAAAAATTAACTTAAAAATACGAACAAGTAGTAATGAGACATAAACTTAAAGGGCTTTTTCCTCGCACATTCCATTCTAATTTGCAACCTAGACCACCACTTCCGGTAAGGCTCTGTTGCCATAGTAACCAGATTTGGTAAAGGAGAAATGCTGCCGCCTTGTGGCCGTTTCCCGCAAGAGCGGCTTTAAACCCACAGCTAATGGTCACTTAAAATTCACAAGGACTCAGGGCTGTAAAGGACACCTGCCATCAAAAATTGTGCTGAGGTAGGGAACGGACAGAAAAATTTAATACAGGCAAATTTTTCAATAAAATACTATGAAGAGGTAAATATTACTCACTGTCTTTAAAAAAAAGGAGAATGGATTAAGGTTCAACCTCAGGAATTATTAGACTCATGCAATCTAATCAACAAAAAGGTTTCCAATCACACCAGTCGACTGACCATCAGCAAAAAGTCTACAAACCATAAATGCTGATGCGGTTGTAGAGAATTGTGTATCCTCTAGCTGCTGGTGAGATGCAAAGTGGTTAACAGCCAGTAATGAGAACAGAAAAGAGCTGCGTTTAAAAGTAAAAATTTAGGTACCATTCAATCCAGGAGGTGCACCATTGGACCTCTCACCTGAGAAGACAAGTATCGAGAAGACACAAGTTGCAAAAGCTGCAGTGCAGCATTATTCACAATAGCCAGGGCAGTGAAGCGATAAAAATGTCCATCAACAAGTGAATGGATATAGAATAAGTGGCCCAGGTACACAATGGAATATTAGCCATGGAAGACAATGAAACCCTGCTCTTTGAGGCACCACAAATGAGCCTGGAGACAATCACAAATCATGAGGTAAGTCGGAAAGCAAAAGACTTATATCCTATGATATCACTTATAGGCGTTATCTAATAACTGACACAAATGAACACAATTCACAGAGAAATACACTCACAAACTTAGAAAACCAACTTTGCTCATCTAAAGGGAAAGGTGGGGGGAATGGATAAATGAAGATTAGTGTTACTATATGATATGGATATGATCCAAATACATATTATATACATATTACAAAAAGACCGACCATATAACAAGGGAGGTCTACAGAACACTCTGTAATAATTTACATGGGAAGAGGATCTCTACATAAATAGATATAAATAATGTGTAAATGAACCAGAGTGTGTACACCGTGGACAAACAACATTCTAACCATTACCCTGATTTAAAAAATTAAAACAACGAAAAAGAATTAATCAGACATAAACTTATGGGGCGTTTTCCAGCCCATTCCATTCAAATTTACAACCTAGGAAAACGACTTCCAGAACGGCTCTGCTGCCCTAGTAACCAGATTTGGTAATGGAGAAATGCTGCTGCCTTGTGGCCATTTCGAACAACAGCAGCTTAAACCTAGTGCTAATGGTCCCTAAATATTCACACTCATTGCAGGCCTGTAAATGACACCTACATTTCAAAACAATCCTGGGGTTGAAAATTGACCAAAAAATTCAAAAGAGGGCAACGTTCCAGGAGGACACTTTCAAGACGGATATTGTACTCACACTTTTTTTTTTCTTTTAACAGAAAAGAAAAAGGCGTGGAAAAATGATGAATTTTAGAATATTTAACGACATGCATACCCATATTACAAATACCTATCAGCTCACAGCAGTCAGAATGGCCATTAGCAAAAATGCTGCAAAAAATAAATGCTGAAGGGATTGTGGAGAAATGCGTACCCTCGGTTGTAAGGGGGGGGCATGTTAAGAGTCACTAATGAAAGCACAATGTAGGTGCTTTGAAAAGGGAAACATTGAGCTACCAGTCAATCAATCAAAACCACTGCTGGACCTATCACCTGAGAAAATGAGAATCAAAAAGTCACAGGCTGGCAATCCTTCACTCCAGCAATATTTACCATAGCCAACACTTGGAAGCAATGAAAATGTCCATCAACCGAGGAATGCACCAAGAAGAAGTGGTCTATGTACACAATGGAATATTACTCCAATACTAAATATAAATTAAATTAAAAAAAAACAAACAAAAGTAAGGAGACATCAGCATTTGTGGGTTTATCCGGGCACACTGCACTCTAATTTATAACCGAGGAACACCACAGGCCGGAAGGTCTGTTTCCCTAGTTACCAGAGTGGGGAACGTAGAAAGGCTGCCGCCCTCTGGCCGTTACTTGCAAAAGCAGCTTTAAAGCCTGTGCTAATGGTCACTTCATATGAACAAGTAATGCAGGGCTGTAAATGAAAACTGCCCTCAAAATGTCTCGAGGGAGGTAATGGCCAAAAATTTTCAAAATGTGACACATACTTTAAGAAAACACCTTGAAGAACTAAGCTGTAATCACTGTTTGATAAATAAAAAGGACATGCTTTAAAGCTCAATTTCAACAGATTATGGGACACATGCAAATTCAACCACAAAGGGGTATCAGCTCACACCTGTCAGAATAACCCTCAGCAAGAAAACTACAAACAATAAATACTGAAGGTGTTTTGGAGAAATGCATACCCTCAACTTTAAGTTGGATGTAACCTGGAAAGAGCCACTAATGAGAACTGAATGGTGGTGCCTTTAAAACGTACACACTGAGTTACCATATGATACAGCAAGCCCACTCCTTGGACTATAACATAAGAAGATAGAACTGGAAAGACACAGGCAAGCAAATGTGTATTGCAGCAGTATTACAATAGCCAAGACATGGAGACAACCAAAAAGTCCATCAAGAGGTGCGTGGCCAAAGAAGAACTGGTACACGTACAGATGGAATATTAGCCAGGGAAAAAAATAAAACAATGCCATTTGCAGCACCATGTATGATTCTTGAGGTAATCAGGCAAATTGTACTAAGTCAGAAAGCAAAAGACACATATCCTATAATATCACTTATAGGTCTTAGCTAAAAATTGATACCAATGAAGATATTTCCACAGAGAAATGCAATCACAGATTCACTGAACTAACTTATGGTTCACCAATTGGAAAGGTGTGAGGATTGGATACATTAGGATATTGGGATTAACATAGATATAGAAACAAATGTGAAATGTGTAATCACCAAAGACCTACGTAATACCAGAAGAAGATTACTCAACATTGTATCATAACCTACATGGGAAAATGATCCAAAGAAGAATAGATATATGTATATGTTTAAAAGAACCACATCTTGCACACCTAGAAGAAACAAAACATTTTAATCAAATTTGCTCTGATAAAAAATAAAAATTAAATTAAAAAAAGAACAAGAAGTAATGAGAAATAAACTTAAGGGGCTTTTTGCTGGCACATTGCATTCTAATTTACAACCAGAACATGACTTCCATTAAGGCTCTGTCATCACTAATAAAGCAGCTTTATAATCAATGTTGAAGGTAGCTTAAAAGAAGTCTCACTAATTATTGATAGTAACAAGAAAACAAAGAAAAGTAAAAATCTCACTGCCAAAAGTATACATAGAGTAAGTCAAGGTAGATCAAACACTTATTAAACTTCTGTAAAGAATAAAAGACAACAGTAGTATGTTTTTTTTAAAAAGAGAGGGCCCAAATAAATCTGAAATGAAAGAGTTGATGTTACAACAGACCCCACAGAAATACAAAGTATCCTAAGATACACACAGGGTAACTCAGGGCTCAGATGGGACAGAGCCCACTCTCCAGTCCCCTGTACATGACTTACAGGAGCCTCAGGAACTGAGGAGGGGGTCCCTGAGGAGAGGCTCAAGATAGAATATGGTAGGCATTAACATGGCTCCATTCATCTTAAACATGCCTGAACTACATTCACACGAGATGATTTTGTCCTGTATGTACATCGGCACCTCTAGTCGGAACTGCAGATCTTTGGCTTCACCACCTCTACTGACAGCATTAGCTTCACCTGCTGTGGACCGTCTCCTATAGGATTTCTAGAACCACAAAGCATCGAAGCTTCACAGGACCCAGAGTCTGTGCGACTCCATGCAGAGTCTCAGAGTCTCAACTCCACTCAGATACTCCACTATTGGAGGGCACACACAAAGTAGTGAGCACATCAGAAACCAGGGGAAGGAGCAGTGACCCCGTAGGAGAATGACCAGAACTACCTGATAGTTTTAGAGGGTCTCCTGCAGAGGCAGGTGGTGGCTGTGGCTGTGGCTCACCGTGAGGACAACGACACTGGCAGCAGAAGTTCTGGGAAATACTCCTTGGTGTGAGCCCTCCCAGAGTCTGCCATTAACCCCACCAAGAGCAAGGTAGGCTCCAGTGCTGAGTCACCTCAGGCGAAACTACCAACAGGGAGGGAACCCAGCCCCATGCATCAGCAGATAAGTGGATTAAACTTTTTATTAAAGTTTTATTTAATCTGCAGACAAGCAGATTAAAGCTTTGCCCACCAAAGCAACACCCAGCTCTACCCACCACCAGTCCCCCCCATCAGGAAGCTTGCATAAGCCTCTAAGATAGACTCATCCACTGGAGAGCAGACAGCAGAAGCAAGAAGAACTACAATTCTGCAGCCTGTGGAAGGAAAACCACATTCACAGAAAGATAGACAAAATGAAAAGGCAGAGGACTTTATACCAGATTAAGGAACAAGATAAAACACTAGGAAAAAAAACGAAATGAGGTGGAGATAGGGAACCTTCCAGAAAAAGAATTCAGAATAATGATAGTGAACATGATCCAAGACCTTGGCAAAAGAATGGAGGCAAAGATCGAGAAGATGCAAGAAATGCTTAACAAAGACCTAGAAGAATTAAGGAGCAAACACCTAGAAGAATTAAAGAACAAACAAACAGAGGTGAACAATATAATAACTGAAATGAAAAATACACTAGAAGGAATCAGTAGCAGAATAACTGTGGCAGAAGAACGGATAAGTGACCTGGAAGACAGAAAGGTGGAAATCACTGCCATGGAACAGAATAAAGAAAAAGAATGAAAATAAATGAAGACACCCTAAGAGTCCTCTGGGACAACATTAAATGCAACAACATTCACATCATAGGGGTCCCAGAAGGAGAAGAGAGAGAGAAAGGACCCGAGAATACATTTGAAGAGATTATAGTCGAAAACTTCCCTAGCATGGGAAAAGAAATAGCCACCCAAGTCCAGGAAGTGCAGAGAGTCCCAGTCAGGATAAATCAAAGGAGAAAAATGCCAAGACACATAGTAACCAAATTGACAAAAATTGAAGACAAAGAAAAATTATTGAAAGCAACAAGGGAAAAATGACAAATAACATACAAGGGAACTCCCATAAGGATAACAGCTGATTTCTCAGCAGAAAATCTACAAGCCAGAAGGGAGTGGCATAAATTTAAAGTGATGAAAGGGAAGAATCTACAACCAAGAGTACTCCACCCAGCAAGGATCTCATTCAGATTTGACAGAGAAATCATAAGCCCTACAGACAAGCAAAAGCTAAGAGAATTCAGCACCATGAAACCAGCTCTACACCAAATGCTAAAGGAACTTCTCTAAGTGGGAAACACAAGAGAAGAAAAGGACCCACCAAGACAAACCCATAACAATTACGAAAACAGTAATAGGAACATACATATCAATAATTACCTTAAACGTGAATGGACTAAATGTTCCAACCAAAAGACACAGGCTCTCTGAATGGATACAAAAACAAGACCCATATATATGCTGTCTACAAGAGACCCATTTCAGACCTAGGGACACATACAGACTGAAAGTGAGGCGATGGAAAAATATATTCTATGCAAATGAAAATCAAAAGAAAGCTGGAGTAGCAATACTCATATCAGATAAAATAGACTTTAAAATAAAGAATGTTACAAGAGACAAGGAAATACACTACATAATGGTCAAGGGATCAATCCAAGAAGAAGATATAACAATTACAAATGTATATGTGCCCAACATAGGAGCACCTCAATACATAAGGCAACTGCTAACAGCTATAAAAGAGGAAATCAACAGTAACACAATAATAGCAGGGGACTTTAACAGCTCACTTACACCAGTGGAGATCATCCAGACAGAAAATTAATAAGGAAACACAAGTTTTAAATGACACAATAGACCAGATATAGTTAATTGATATTTATAAGACATTCGATCCAAAACAGCAGATTACACATTCTTCTCAACTGCACACGGAACATTCTCCAGGATAGATCACATCTTGAGTCACAAATAAAGCCTCAGTAAATTTAAGAACACTGAAATCATATCAAGCAGCTGTTCCGACCACAATGCTATGAGATTAGAAATCAATAACAGGGACAAAACCGTAAAAAACACAAACACATGGAGGCTAAACAATACGTTACTAAATAACCAAGAGATCACTGAAGAAATAAAAGAGGAAATCAAAAACTACCTAGAGACAAATGACAAGAAAAACACAATGATCCAAAACCTATGGGATGCAGCAAAAGCAGTTCTAAGAGGGAAGTTTATAGCAATACAAGCCTACCTCAAGAAACAAGAAAAATCTCAAATAAACAATCTAACCTTACACCTAGAGGAACTAGAGAAAGAAGAACAAAACCCAAAATTAGTAGAATGAAGGAAGTCATAAAGATCAAAGCAGAAATAAATGAAACAGAAGCAAAGAAAACGAAAGCAAAGATCAATAAAACTAAAAGCCGGTTCTTTGAGAAGATAAACAAAAATGATAAATCTTTAGCCAGACTCAAGAAAAAGAGGGAGAGGAATCAAATCAACAAAATTAGCAGTGAAAAAGGAGAAGTTACAACAGACACCACAGGAATACAAAGCATCCTAAGAGACTACTACAAGCAACTCTATGCCAATAAAATGGACAACCTGGAAGAAATGGACAAATTCTTAGAAAGGGATAACCTTCCAAGACTGAACCAGGAAGAAATAGAAAATATGAACAAACCTATCACAAGCAATGAAATTGAAACTGTGATTAAAAATCTTCCAACAAATATAAGATTTTTAGAAATTTCTTATATTTGTATTTGTATGGAATTATGTTAATATAACTGTTTCAGACATTACATGAAATTTCTAAAAATCTTATATTTGTATTTGTATGGAAATATGTATGGAAATATGTTAATATAAATGTTTCAGACATTGCATGAAATTTCTAAAAATCTTATATGTTCTGGTATAATGTTATAAGTAATAATCCTAGTTATTACTTTAAAATGTATATCTCAGAAATAACTAATTTTCTTGTCAAGTACATTATTATGAACTTTCATCAAATCTTTAACCGTGGTCATTTTTAAGTCTTTTGTCATTTACAGACAGTTCTGGGTGTACTCTGATGATTTTGCAAATATGTTCCTATAAAAGGGTTTCATCTTCAAGAAATTCATGGAAAACACTCTGACAAGTACAGGTTTCTGGTAACTGACTGTACTGCTGAACTGAATGAATAAGCATTTTCAGAACTCTAATGAAAAACTGATGAACTCATAAAAGTACTAACGAAAGATGAAGATAAAAAAAAATTAATTACATGGGACTGAGTGAACTGATGAGGATGAGTATAATTTGTGTGACTTTCTGTCTGAATTTAAAAAAAAAAATCCCACAAGGACTCAGAGGCAAAGAATATACAAATCAATTTTCACTGCAAAGTAAAGGAGCTATTACACTGAAGGATTACTGGACTGAATGTCAATATTATGACATAGTATGAGTGTGTTTCATGTTTGGTAATTGCAATCAGTGTTGCTTTTGTTGTGGTCATCCATGTACAATGCTTGGTGTCAGTCTATTTATCTCTTGTAAAAATAAAATACAGTGTGTGTGTGTGAAAAAAAAAAAATCTTCCAACAAACAAAAGTCCAGAACCAGATGGCATCACAGGTGAATTCTGTCAAACATTTAGAGAAGAGCTAACACCCAACCTTCTCAAATTCTTCAAAACAATTGCAGGGGAAGGAACACTCCCAAACTCATTCTATGAGACCACTGTCACCCTGATACCAAAACCAGACAAGGATACTACAAGGAAAGAAAATTATAGACCAATATCACTGATGAATATAGATGTAAAAATCCTCAACAAAATACTAGCAAACACAATCGAACAACACATTAAAAGGATCATATAACATGATCAAGTGGGGTTTATCCCAGGAATGCAAGGATTCTTCAATATACACAAATCAATGTGATACACCATATTAACAAATTGTAGAATAAAACCATATGATCATCTCAATAGATGCAGGAAAAGATTTTGAGAAAATTCAACACCCATTTATGATAAAAACTCTGCAGAGTGTGGGCATAGAGGGAAACTACCTCAACATAATAAAGGCCATATATGACAAACCCACAGCAAACATCATTCTCAACAGTGAAAAACTGAAAACGTTTCCTCTAAGATCAGGAACAAGACGAGGATGTCCACTCTCACCACTACTATTCAACATAGTTTTGGAAGTCCTAGCCATGGCAATCAGAGAAGAAAAAGAAATAAAAGAAATACAAAAAGGAAATGAAGAAGTAAAATTGTCACTGTTTGCAAATGACATCATATCATAGATAGAGAATCCTAAAGATGTCACCAGAAAACCACTGGAGCTAATCAATGAATTTGGTAAAGTTGCAGGATACAAAATTAATGCACAGAAATTGCTTGCATTCCTATACACTAACAATGAAAGAACAGAAAGAGAAATTAAGGAAACAATCCCATTACCACTGCAACAAAAATAAAATACCTAGGAATAAACCTACCTAAGGAAGTAAAAGACCTGTACTCAGAAAACTATAAGACACTGATGAAAGAAATCAAAGATGATATAAACAGATGGAGACATATACCATGTTCTTGGATTAGAAGAATCAATATTGTGAAAATGACTATACTACCCAAAGCAATCTACAGATTTAATGCAATCCCTATCAAAATACCTTTGGCATTTTCTACAGAACTAGAAAAAACAAATCTTAAAATTTGTAGGGAGACACAAAAGACCCCGGATAGCCAAAGCAGTCTTGAGGGGAAAAAAAAAGAGCTGGAGGAATCAGACTTCCAGACTTCAGACTATATTACAAAGCTACAGTAATCAAGATAATATGGTACTGGCACAAAAACAGAAATATAGATCAATAGAACAGGATAGAAAGCACAGAGATAAACCCACGTACCTACGGTCCACTAATCTATGACAAAGGAGGCAAGGGTATACAATGGAGAAAAGACAGTGTCTTCAGTAAGTGGTGCTGGGAAAACTGGACAGCTACATGTAAAAGAATGAAATTAGAACACTCCCTAACACCATACACAAAAATAAACTCAAAATGGATTAGAGACCTAAATGTAAGACCAGCCACTATAAAACTCTTAGAGGAAAACATAAGCAGAACAGTCTATGACATAAATCACAGCAAGATCCTTTTTGACCCACCTCCTAGAGAAATGGAAATAAAAACAAAAATTAAAAAATGGGACTTAATGAAATTTAAAATCTTTTGCACAGCAAAGGAAAACATAAGCAAAAGACAACCATCAGAATGGGAGAAAATATTTTCAAATGAAGCAAATGGCAAAGGATTAACCTCCAAAAAGCAGCTCCTGTAGCTCAATATCACAAAACCAAACAACCCAATCCAAAAATGGGCAGAAGACCTAAATAGACATTTCTCCAAAGAAGATATACAGGTTGCCAACAAACACATGAAAGGATGCTGAACATCACTAATTATTAGAGAAATGCAAATCAAAACTACAATGAGGTATCACCTCACACCAGTCAGAATGGCCATCATCAAAAAATCTACCAACAATAAATGTTGGAGAGGCATTTATTGGAGAAAAGGGAACCCTCTTGCACTGTTGGTGGGAATGTAAATTGATATAGCCACTAGGGAGAACGGTATGGGGGTTCCTTAAAAACTAAAAATAGAACAACCGTACAACCCAGCAATCCCACTACTGGACATTTACCCTGAGAAAACCATAATTCAAAAAGAGTCATGTACCACAATGTTCATTGTAGCTCTATTTACAATAGCCAGGACATGGAAGCAACCTAAGTGTCCATCAACAGATAACTGGATAAAGAAGATGTGGCACACATATACAATGGAACATTATTCAGCCATAAAAAGAAACGAAATTGAGTTATTTGTAGTGAGGTGGATGGATCTAGAATCTGTCCTACAGAGTGAAGTAAGTCAGAAAGAGAAAAACAAATACCGTATGCTAACACATATATATGGAATCTAAAAGAAAAAAAGTTTATGAAGAACCTAGGGGCAGGAAAGAATTAAGGACACAGACGTAGAGAAAGGACTTGAGGACATGGGGAGGGGGAAAGGTAAGCTGGGACAAAGTGAGAGAGTGGTATGGACATATATACACTACCAAATGTAAAATTGATAGCTACTGGGAGGCAGCCACATAGCACAGGGAGATCAGTTCGGTGCTTTGTGATGACCTAAAGGGGTAGGATAAGGGAGTGAGAGGGAGGTGCAAGAGGGAGGGGATATGGTGTTATATGTATACGTATAGCTGATTCACTTTTTTATACAGCAGAAACTAACACACAATTGTAAACCAATTATACTCCAATAAAGATGTAAAAGGAAAAAAAAGAAAGCCCAGAGATAAACCTACACACCTATGGTCCACTAATCTATGACAAAGGAGGCAAGGATATACAATGGAGAAAAGACACTCTCTTCAATAAGTGGTGCTGGGAAAAATGGACAGCTACATGTAAAAGAATGAAATTAGAACACTCCCTAACACCATACTCAAAAAATAAACTCAAAATGGATTAGAGACCGAAATGTAAGACCGGACACTATAAAACTCTTAGAAGAAAACATAGGAAGAATACTCTTTGACAAAAATCACAACAAGATCTTTTTTGATCCACCTACTAGAGTAATGGAATAAAAAACAAAAATAAACAAATGGGAGCAAATGAAACCTAAAAGCTTTTGCAAAGCAAAGGAAACTACAAACAAGACGAAAAGACAACCTCAGAATGGGAGAAAATATTTGCAAACGAATCAATGGACAAAGGATTAATCTCCAATATATATAAACAGCACATGCAGCTCAACAGTAAAAAAACAAACAACCCAATCCAAAAATGGGCAGATGACGTAAATAGACATTTGTCCCGAGAAGACATACAGATGGCCAAGAAGCACATGAAAAGCTGCTCAACATCACTAATTATTAGAGAAATATAAACCAAAACTACAATGAGGTATCACTTCACACAAGTTAGAATGGGCATCATCAGAAAATCTACAAACAACAAATGCTGGAGAGGGTGTGGAGAAAAGGGAACCCTCTTACACTATTTGTGGGGATATAAATTGATACAGTCACTATGGAGAACAGTATGGAGGTTCCTTAAAAAACTAAAAATAGAATTACCACATGACCCAGCAATCCCACTACTGGGCATATACCCAGAGAAAACCATAATTCAAAAAGATATTCACACAATGTTCATTGCAGCACTATTTACAATAGCCAGGTCATGGAAGCAACCTAAATGCCCATAGACAGACGAATGGAAAAGATGTGGTACATATATAAAATGGAATATTACTCAGCCATAAAAAGGAACGAAATTGGGTCATTTGTAGAGACATGGATAGATCTAGAGACTGTCATACAGAGTGAAGTAAGTCAGAAAGAGAAAAACAAATACCATATTTAAGCGCATACATGTGGAACCTAGAAAAGTGGTACAGATGAACCGGGTTGCAAGGCAGAAATAGAGACACAGATGTAGAGAACAAATGTATGGACACCAAGGGGGGAAAGTGGCAGGGTGGTGGTGGTGGGATGAATTGCGAGCCTGGGATCGACATATATACACTTATATGAATAAAATAGATAACCAATAAGAACCTGCTGTATAAAAAAATGAATAAAATTAAAAAATTAAAACATAAATAATATTAAAAAAAAATAAAACAGAAAAAAAGTTCTTTCCTTCCCAAAGACGTATTTATATGAATGAATTATTTCCATGCTTATATCTATAAATACAAAAAGAGGAATAAAACCTACCTTGAACCAAAAAAGAAAAAAAAAAAAACAGAACCCACTGGTCATACAGAGGAAATCCCTATCAGGGCACTTGCTCCAGTGGTACACAATTCTGAAGTTGGTCAGAGGTGGGGAATCGTCTCCCATGCAGCCAGCAGCCCCCCCGCAAGAAGCGTCCTCATTGCAAAGCTGGGGGACCGTGAGGAGGCGTCTCTGAGTATACGTGAGCTGAGCCCCAGGCCAGCTGCTGCTGAACTTTTCCCACCCTTCCCAGGTAAAACACCTGAATGTGTGCAAAGACTTTAAAGCCTAGAGGAAGGGGCTTGGAGTCACACCAGCGACAGCACGCAGGACAACTTAGTGCCTGCAGGTCAGCCAGGATGGTCCTGGCCCCAGGCGCTCTTCTGGAAGCTTTCCATTTCCCTGCCTGAGGTACCCCTCCTGTCCCGGCCCCCACTGCTTTTTTCCTTCCTCACCTCTGCCCGGGTAGAAATTCCAGCAGCAGGTGTGGGTGACACATCCTCTTCTTTAGCAGGTGGCAGCCCGGCAACTCCTGCAGAAAGTCCAGCAGAGCCCCACTCACACGGGGCCACACATAGAGCCCTGGGCCCTACTCCCTCCCACCAGCACAACCCCGAGACTGCTGACGGGGCAGAGAATATGGCGTCAGGCACAGCTGCAGAGGCTTTTGCTGCCTGGAGGGGTGTTTATATTGACCTCAACCCAGGCACACCTGGGAAGGGCTGGCCGGCCAGGTCAGGCTGCCCAGGTCAGCCAATCCTCGCCCCTCAGGGGCTCAGAGTTGCAGAAAATGGGCCTTGCTGCACCGGCCAGATCCAAGGAACAGGTGTAGGGTCCCGAGAGTCAGGATAGACAAGGGGCGGCAGCCCTGGTTTGTTTTCCAATCATTTTATCTGGTCCATGAGTGGAAGACAACTTCAAGAAGACCCTCTCCTAATGAGAGGAACCCAGGAGTCAGGGAGAGGAGGGTTGGTGGGTGGAGACAGAGGCCTGGTGCCCCGGCTGCAGTGGAAGCCCCTGGAAGACCAGGCGGAGGGAGGCCGCACAGAGAGAAGCCTAGGGTCACAGACCTGTCGGAGCTGATGTTTGTTAGTTCAAGCCCTGCTCTGAGGTGCTCTGTGTCAGCTCTGAGCGACAGGTGTGCTGGGGGTGCTCTGGAATGAGGGCTATGTGCACAGTTCCTGTGTGCCCAGCTCTGCCGGGGTACCTGTCCACGGGAGCTCCATATCCAGGGAGGGGCCTGCCCACGAGAGCCCCATGGGCTGCTGGGTACCTACCCAGGTGAGCTCCATATCCTGGGAGGGGCCTGCACATGAGAGCCCCGTGGGCTGCTGGGTACCTGCCCAGGTGAGCTCCATATCCTGGGAGGGGCCTGACCATGAGAGCCCCGTGGGCTGCTGGGTACCTGCACAGGTGAGCACCATATCTTGGGAGGGGCCTGACTATGAGAGCCCCGTGGGCTGCTGCGTACCTGCCCAGGTGAGTTCCATATCCTGGGAGGGGCCTGACCATGAGAGCCCTGTGGGCTGCTAGGGACATGGTAAAGGACGCCAGGACAGTCAGTGAAGCCACAGAGGATATACATCCAGTAGTTCCTAATTCCTATACCCTGCTGGTCATTCTACCATCCCCCAGGACATGGTATTCTGTATTAGACTTCAATGATGCCTTCTTCTGTATTCCATTAGTCCCAGAGTCACAGGAAATTTTGGCTATGAGTGGCAGGACTCAACGTACAAAAAAAACAATACTGCTGGGCCGTCCTGCCCCAGGGGTTCAAAAATTCCCACACCATCTTTGGGAAAACGTTAGCTAAAGCCCTAAAAGATCTACCTCGGGAGAAGGGAACCCTCCTTCAATATGCAGACGACATTCTGATCGCCAGGCCTACTAAGGAGGCCTCTGGACTACCTAGCCAATAAAAGATAGAAGGTGTCCAAGAAAAAGGCTCAAATATCACAGACTAAGGTGACCTGCCTGGGCTTCATTCTCACAGAAGATCAGAGAAGCCCATCCCAGGAAAGGGAAGAAGCCATTTGCAGCCTCACCCTTCCTAAAACTAGAAGACAGCTTAGGGGTTCCTGGGGAGACCGGGGTTTGCTGCATCTGGATCCCTAACTACAGTCTAATACCTGGGCCTCTATATGAAACACTGAAAGGAAAAGATGATGATCCTTTTGAATAGAATCCAGAAGTGGCCTTTCAAGAAAGGAAAGAGCAGTCAATTCAGACCCTTGCCATGGACCTCCCTAATTTAGCTAAACCCTTTGACCTTTACATTCCTGGTCGAAGGCAAATCGCCCTTGGAGTATTAGTGCAAAAACTGGGACCACTTGAAATGGAACAACGCAAGAATGCCCTCCAGGCATTGGCCAGCCACCCCATCTGACCAGGATACTGGGGGTATCTAAAAACCTGGAAATGAGCAGCACGCAAGGCCAGCTCCCTCCTAAGGGAAAAGGACGTCACTTGGTGTTCCTAACCACCCACCATGTCCTGAAGTTGCAGGGATCGCTCCGTGGGCACAATGACCTCGAGTGAGGAGGCCCTCCAACTCCAACCTCCAGAGAGACAACCTGGGGCAACAGGCCCCCATGACGACTCGCGTGACCATCACTTGACCTGGAGCTTCTCTCAGAAAACCACAAGAGTGTGCCCCAAAAGAACAGACTATTGCTTGCAGGACTTACTGCACCCAGAGCGGAGCTAATAAACTTGGCAGGGGAACCCTAAATAACGCTGCCACCATAGAAAAGCCTACAGACACCACTGTGACGGCGACCAATGAGACCAGCTGGACTCCCGGCTACTTCAAAAAGCCGTTGACTGAGTGGCCGTCATGGTCCTGGATCACCACCGGCCCTGGACTGTCTGGGAGTTGAGCAGGCAGGGCTCTGACACCTGGTGCTGTTTGTACGTTAATTCAGTGGCCTAACTGAAGAAAACACAGACTACTGGTCAGAGCATCTAGGCTGGCAGAAACCGTCAGCCTAAGGGGGCCGAACCAATGTGGAGCAGGGTAAAACCGGCCCCCCCAGCGTCCCTGCGCATCTCTTTCCTGGACCCTTAAAGGTCATTAGAATCTAAAAAACTTCCAACGCTGGTGCTCAGGCAGACGAGCAGTGAGGGAGGAGGCCTGGGGACAATCAACCTCACCTGGAGGCTGCTGGGGAGAAGTCCTGCCCCTCCCCCCGGGTATGAGGACACCCAACTCAGCACGAAGCATTTACAGAAGAGGTGTCTGCACCCTCAGGGCCCCAAGAATGTGGAATGGGACAAGAGGCAGAGGAGGGGTTTGTCACCGGCAAAGCCCATTAAAAATTCCTGGGAGATAAAAATAGAATCTGGGCAATAAAATAAAGTCTAACCTTTTTTTCCTTTGTGCTTTTTCTAATTTCACTTGTTCCTAGGTTTCCACAGGCAGAGGTCCCACACCCGGCACTTCAGACCCGATTTCCTAGTGCAAGATGGCTGGGCCGACACCTCAGCTCTCCGGGCCCCGTGCAGACTCTGCCACATACAGCCTGAGCTCCAGCCAACCCGGCCCTCGAGAGCTCCGCCCCGTCCCTCCCGCTGACGCTGACGGGATCCCTACACAGCAGCCCGGCCCACAGCCCGCGGGGGAGCGCACGCTCTCACCTCTCCATTCTCTGATCAAAATATAAAGTTTTCCTTTGCTTCTGAACCAAACTCAGTCTCGATCTGTTGGCTCCAATGACACTGGGCAGGGGGACCCTTGTTGGGGCCCACTCTGCAGGATCAGTAACAGAATTTGAGAACATTGTAACTTCAAAGAATAGATGCGTGAGCCAAACTGTTATTAACATAGAGCAGTGTATAAGGCTCGTGTAAAATAAGATGTTTCTAACACTTCCATTTGATATTTCCATCACTTTATTATAAGCAAGTTCAGTGGAGGGGTTTGTCGTATTTGTCAGGTCAACATTAGAGAAATGCAGTAATTTCTTTCCAAGGATGTGGATCTACTAATCTTGGCTGAAGGTTCAATCTTGTTTTGAATCATTTTCCGTTGAAAATGATACCTCTCTTTCAGCTCCTGGATTTCTACGAAGTATAAAATCTTATATATTTTATTACCAAAGGGTCAAGGTGGGAGGAGAGATAAATTAACAGTTTCGGATTAACATATACACACTTCTATGTATAAAATATATCATCAACAAGGAACTACTGTATAGCACAGGGAACAATACTCAATATTTTGTAATAACCCCTAAGGGGAAATAATCTGAAAAACAATAGATATCTATATCGACATCATGTATCAACTACAGATAAAAAGGAACATAAAGGAGGCCGATGGCGAGCGTTTCTGACCCTGAAGACTTCACTCACCTAAATTTCGGACTCTGCTTACGGCCAAAGTCCCTTAATGAACATACATGTACCAGTGGCTTAAAAATTCGCCAGATTGGGGCTTCCCTGGTGGCGCAGTGGTTGAGAGTCTGCCTGCCGATGCAGGGGACACGGGTTCGAGCCCTGGTCTGGGAAGATCCCACGTGCCGCAGAGCGGCTGGGCCCGTGAGCCACAACTACTGAGCCTGCGCGTCTGAAGCCTGTGCTCCGCAACAGGAGAGGCCGCGATGGTGAGAGGCCCGCGCACCGCGATGAGGAGTGGCCCCCGCTTGCCGCTGCTGGAGGAAGCCCTCCCACAGAGGAGAGGACCCAACACAGCCAATAAATAAATAAATGAATAAATAAATAAATAAAATTAAAAAAATAATTCGTCAGATTGGGGTTCGGGGAGACACTGATTTGGAAAAATCCCTGGTGTTCTCCTTACATACATGGGAACTTTCCTACAGCTAAAATATGCCTGTGACACCCAGAAGATGGTACACGGTTGGATCAGGAAGATTTTGGAAAAGGCACCTCATCTCTTAATCTCATGGTGGTCGAGTTCACCCCACCAGCCTCTTTCCTAACAATCTCCCCACTTGAGGATGTCAGCACCTTCTATGTCCTGTTGCACAGAGTTGGGAATTTGTCCACAGGATTAAGGGGAAGGAGGAGAAACAATGAGAGACAAGCCCTAGATGTTCGGACAGGCAAAAGTCACTCTAATTTCCAATCAGGAAGAAAAATTAACCAAAGGCTTAGCCTGCCGCCCGAAACCACAGTAGGGGCAGAAGCACACCACCAGTTTTGCGGCCAGCTTCCAAAAAAGTGAGTTGACAAATGAAGCTCAGGAAACTTCAATTCAGAAATATGCAGAATTATAAATTATGACTCTCCAAGCAAGCCAGAAATGCAAATCAGCAAAACAAAGAAGTCTCACTTCCCATCGGTCAAAGGGGACCATGCTGAAAAAATTGTAAAAACCAGAAATGCAGGACAGGCCATGGAGAAAAGGGAGCCTTGTTAGGCTGATGGGGGGGATGTAAACTGCCAACGGCCACTCTGGAGAAGTGTATGGTGTTTCCTAAAACATCTAAAAAACACAGCTAGAGAGCATAGGGCACTTACACTCATGGGCGTATAAATTGGGAAATCTAAAAATCAACAAGACACGGGCACCCCAAAGATTAGGGCTGCTCTGTTGACAAGAAACTACAATTCGGTACACCTTAAATATCCCAGGAAAGAGAAAAATGGATAAAGAAGTTGTGGTAATTAGGTACAATGGAATATCACTCAGCCATGTAATAAATGTTATAAGGCTAGTAGCAGCATGCTGACTGGATTTACGTACGACGTTTAGAAGTGAAATAAGTCACACAAAAAAAGACACTTATCATAAGATATCACTTATAGAGGGAATGTAAAAATCGCTACACAGGACATTTATTACAAAACAGAATAGAGCCACACATTTAGAGAACACACCATGGCTGCTTAACGGAAAGGTGAGGTGGGGTGAGGCATAAAACAAGGGTTTGAAATTAGCACAGATAGCGTTCCATAAACCACATATGTAACAGACAAGCCCTATTCCTTGCTCAGTGAACTGGACTCCAAACCCCCTATTCAACGCACAAAAAATATATCTGACTAGTAAGAATCTTAAAACCTATGTATTGATATCTCTCTGTAAGTGAATCAAGTGGGTGTAAAATGGTATAAACACAGCATTGAAAATCAGCTAAACCCCAGTATAAAAATAAATTTCAAAAAAAAAAAAAACAACAAAGACACTGAAAGAGAGAGAAATTCTTACAGAGATCGTTCAGGGGCTTTGAAGCAACCTGGATTGACCATATCTAGACCCACAGCTGGATTAGAAATAAGTCTGGAAACTGTTGGGACTGAGAGGATTGGTGAGATTGGGTGAACAAACGAAGACACTTTAAAGTAATACTGCGTGGTACCCATTCCATTTGTTCCAAATCTCCAAGTTCAAGGGAATCATCCTACAGCGAAAACATGCATGGGAAACCGAAATGATGATACACCGTGTGATCTGGAAAGGTTTCTAAAACGCACCTCATTTCACATCTCCTGGTGCTCGGATTCCCCCAATCCAGCTGCTTGACTAACAATCTAACCACTTGGAGAATCAGCACCTTTAACCTATTGTTTCATACAGGTTGCAATTTGTCCTGAGGATGGACGGGATGAGGGGGAACCCATGAGAGACTAGCTCGAGGAGTTGGGAAAGGCACAGGTCACTCTATTTTCCCATCAGGAAGAAGAATTAACCACAGGCTCAGCCTGCCGCCCGGAGCCAGAATAGGGCCAGAAGCAATCCTGCGCTTTTGCGGCCAGGTCCCAAGAAAGCGAGTTGAAAAATGGAGCACAGGGGCACTGCAATTCACAAACCTGCAGAATTAGAAATGATAACTCTCGTCCACAAATATATTGAGGGAAGGCAACGAAGAGGATTTGAAAGCAAGGCAGAATTGCAGGAAACAGATTTCAGGAGATAGATTCGAATCGCCTTTAAAGCACAGGAGAAGCGGCAAAACGTCGACAATGAGGCCTTGGCCAAAAAGGGCGTATGCGTTTTTTCCTGAATATATTCAGGAAAAAACGCATACGCCCTTTTTGGCCAACCAAGCAACCTGGAAAGGCAAATCAGCACTACAAAAAGTTTCGCTTCCCATCGGTCAAAAGGGCCATGCTGAAAATATTGTCAAAACCAGATATGCAGAACAGGCCATGGAGAAATGGGAGCCTTGCTACGCTGATGGGCGGGATGTAAATTGCCAACAGCCACTCTGGAGAAGTGTACAGTGTGTCCTGAAACATCTAAAAAACTCAGCCTAGAGAGCATAGGGCACTTCCACTCATGGGCGTATAAATTGGGAAAACTAAAAATCAACAAGACACAGGCACCCCAAAGTTTAGGGCTGCTCAGTTGACAAGAACCTCCACTTTGTTACACCTTAAATATCAGAGGAAAGAGAAGAATGGATAAAGAAGTTGTGGTCCTTATGTACAATGGAATATCACTCAGCCATGAAATCAACGTCATAAGGCTAGGAGCAGCATGATGAGTGGATTTAGGTACGACGATTCTAAGTGAAATAAGTCACACAGAAAAAGACACTTATCATAAGATATCACTTACAGAGGGAATGTAAAAACCGCTACCCTTGAACTGAATTACAAAACAGAACAGAGTCGCACGTTTAGAAAACACACTATGGCTGCTTAACGGGAAAGGTGAGGTGGGGTGATGCATAAAACAAGGGTTTCAAATTAGCTCAGATACCGTTCCATAAACCCAATATGTAATAGACAAGACCTACTCCTTGCTCAGTGAACTGGACTCAACACCCCCTATTCACCGCCCAAGAGTATATCTGATTAGTATGAATCTTAAAACCTATGTATTGATATCTCTCTGTAAGTGAGTCAAGTGGGTGTAAAGCGGCATAAACACAGCAGTGAAAAGCAGCTAAACCCCATTCTAAAAATCAATTACATTTAAAAACCCGTGAAACAAAGACAGTGAAAGAGAGAGAAATTCTTACAAAATTCGTTCAGGGGCTGTGATGCCACCTGGATTGACCATATCTAGACCCACAGATGATTGAGACATAAGCGTTGACACTCTTGCGGCTGAGAGGTTTGGTGAGGTTGGGTGAGCTAACGCAGACCCTGTAAAGTAATACGCCGTGGTACCCATCCCATGGGTCCCAAATCTCCAGGTTCAAGGGCATCTTCCTACATCGAAAACATGCATGAGAAACCCATAAGATGGTACACCGTGTGATCGGGAAAGGTTTCTAAAACGCACCTCATTTCTCATCTCCTTGGCTCCGGTTCGCCATTCCAGCCGCTTTACTAGCAATCTCCCTCCTTGGAGAATCAGCACCTTTAACCTCCTGTTCCGTACACGTTGCAATTTGTCCTGAGGATGAACGGGAAGAAGGGGAGCCAATGAGAGACTAGCTCTAGGTGTTGGGACAGGCACAGGTCACTCTATTTTCCCATCAAGAAGAAGAATTAACCACAGGCTCAGCCTGCCGCCCGGAGCCAGAATAGGGCCTGAAGCAATCCTGCGCTTTTGCGGACAGCTCCCAAGAAAGCGAGTTGAAAAATGGAGCTCAGGGGCACTGCAATTCACAAACCTGCAGAGTTAGAAATGATAACTCTCGTCCACAAATATATTGAGGGAAGGCAACGAAGAGGATTTGAAAGCAAGGCAGAATTGCAGAAAACAGGTTTCAGGAGGTAGATTCGAATCGACTTTAAAGAACAGGAAAAGCGGCAAAACCTCGACAATGATGCCCTTGGCCAAAAAGGGCGTATGCGTTTTTTCCTGAATATATTCAGGAAAAAACGCATACGCCCTTTTTGGCCAACCAAGCAACCTGGAAAGGCAAATCAGCGCTACAAAGAAGCCTCGCTTCCCATCGGTCAAAAGGGCCATGCTGAATAAAGTGTCAAAACCAGAAATGCAGGACAGGCCATGGAGAAATGGGAGACTTGCTACGCTGATGGGCGGGATGTAAATTGCCAACAGCCACTCTGGAGAAGTGTACGGTGTGTCCTGAAACATCTAAAAAACTCAGCTTAGAGAGCATAGGGCACTTCCACTCATGGGCGTATAAATTGGGAAAACTAAAAATCAGCAAGACACAGGCACCCCAAAGTTTAGGGCTGCTCTGTTGACAAGAACCTCCACTTCGTTACACCTTAAATATCCCAGGAAAGAGAAGAATGGATAAAGAAGTCGTGGTCCTTATGTACAATGGAATATCACTCAGCCATGAAATCAAAGTCATAAGGCTAGTAGCAGCATGATGAGTGGATTTAGGTACGACGATTCTAAGTGAAATAAGTCACACAGAAAAAGACACTTATCATAAGATATCACTTATAGAGGGAATGTAAAAACCGCTACCCTTGAACTGAATTACAAAACAGAACAGAGTCACACGTTTAGAAAACACACTATGGCTGCTTAACGGGAAAGGTGAGGTGGGGTGATGCATAAAACAAGGGTTTCAAATTAGCTCAGATACCGTTCCATAAACCCAATATGTAATAGACAAGACCTACTCTTGCTCAGTGAACTGGACACAACACCCCCTATTCACCGCCCAAGAGTATATCTGACTAGTAAGAATCTTAAAACCTATGTATTGATATCTCTCTGTAAGTGAGTCAAGTGGGTGTAAAGCGGCATAAACACAGGAGTGAAAAGCAGCTAAAGTCCATTATAAAAATCAATGACTTTTAAAACCCGTGAAACAAAGACCGTGAAAGAGAGAGAAATTCTTACATAATTCGTTCAGGGGCTGTGATGCCACCTGGATTGACCATATCTAGACCCACAGATGATTGAGACATAAGCGTTGACACTCTTGCGGCTGAGAAGTTTGGTGAGGTTGGGTGAGCTAACGCATACCCTTTAAAGTAATACGCCGTGGTACCCATCCCATGGGTCCCAAATCTCCAGGTTCAAGGGCATCTTCCTACATCGAAAACATGCATGAGAAACCCAGAAGATGGTACACCGTGTGATCGGGAAAGGTTTCTAAAACGCACCTCATTTCTCATCTCCTTGTGCTCCGGTTCGCCATTCCAGCCCCTTTACTAGCAATCTCCCTCCTTGGAGAATCAGCACCTTTAACCTCCTGTTCCGTACACGTTGCAATTTGTCCTGAGGATGAACGGGAAGAGGGGGAACCAATGAGAGACTAGCTCTAGGTGTTGGGACAGGCACAGGTCACTCTATTTTCCCATCAGGAAGAAGAATTAACCACAGGCTCAGCCTGCCGCCCAGAGCCAGAATAGGGCCTGAAGCAATCCTGCGCTTTTGCGGCCAGCTCCCAAGAAAGCGAGTTGAAAAATGGAGCTCAGGGGCACTGCAATTCACAAACCTGCAGAGGTAGAAATGATAACTCTCGTCCACAAATATATTGAGGGAAGGCAACGAAGAGGATTTGAAAGCAAGGCAGAATTGCAGGAAACAGATATCAGGAGGTAGATTCGAATCGCCTTTAAAGCACAGGAAAAGCGGCAAAACCTCGACAATGATGCCCTTGGCCAAAAGGGCGTATGCGTTTTTTCCTGAATATATTCAGGAAAAAACGCATACGCCCTTTTGAGTCAACCAAGCAACCTGGAAAGGCAAATCAGCGCTACAAAGAAGTCTCGCTTCCCATCGGTCAAAAGGGCCCTGCTGAATAAAGTGTCAAAACCAGAAATGCAGGACAGGCCATGGAGAAATGGGAGCCTTGCTACGCTGATGGGCGGGATGTAAATTGCCAACAGCCACTCTGGAGAAGTGTACGGTGTGTCCTGAAACATCTAAAAAACTCAGCTGGGCTTCCCTGGTGGCGCAGTGGTTGAGAGTCTGCCTGCCAATGCAGGGGACACGGGTTCGAGCCCTGGTCTGGGAAGATCCCACATGCCGCGGAGCAACTGGGCCCGTGAGCCACAACTACTGAGCCTGCGCGTCTGGAGCCCGTGCTCCGCAACGGGAGAGGCCGCGATAGTGAGAGGCCCGAGCACCGCGATGAAGAATGGCACCCGCTTGCCGCAACTGGAGAAAGCCCTCGCACAGAAACGAAGACCCAACACAGCTAAAAATAAATAAATAAATAAAAAACTCAGCTTAGAGAGCATAGGGCACTTCTACTCATGGGCGTATAAATTGGGAAAACTAAAAATCAGCAAGGCACAGGCACCCCAAAGTTTAGGGCTGCTCTGTTGACAAGAACCTCCACTTCGTTACACCTTAAATATTCCAGGAAAGAGAAGAATGGATAAAGAAGTTGTGGTCCTTATATACAATGGAATATCACTCAGCCATGAAATCAACGTCATAAGGCTAGTAGCAGCATGATGAGTGGATTTAGGTACGTCGATTCTAAGTGAAATAAGTCACACAGAAATAGACACTTATCATAAGATATCACTTATAGAGGGAACGTAAAAACCGCTACCCTTGAACTGAATTACAAAATAGAACAGAGTCACACGTTTAGAAAACACACTATGGCTGCTTAACGGGAAATGTGAGGTGGGGTGATGCATAAAACAAGGGTTTCAAATTAGCTCAGATACCGTTCCATAAACCCAATATGTAATAGACAAGACCTACTCCTTGCTCAGTGAACTGGACTCAACACCCCCTATTCACCGCCCAAGAATATATCTGACTAGTAAGAATCTTAAAACCTATGTATTGATATCTCTCTGTAAGTGAGTCAAGTGAGTGTAAAGCGGCATAAACACAGTAGTGAAAAGCAGCTAAACCCCATTATACAAATCTATTACTTTTAAAAACCCGTGAAACAAAGACAGTGAAAGAGAGAGAAATTCTTACAATATTCATTCACGGGCTGTGATGCCACCTGGATTGACCATATCTAGACCCACAGCTGATTGAGACATAAGGGTGGACACTCTTTAGGCTAAGAGGTTTGGGGAGGTTGGGTGAGCTAAGGCAGACCCTTTAAAGTAATACGGCGTGGTACCCATCCCATGGGTCCCAAATCTCCAGGTTCAAGGGCATCTTCCTCCATCGAAAACATGCATGAGAAACCCAGAAGATGGTACACCGTGTGATCGGGAAAGGTTTCTAAAACGCACCTCATTTCTCATCTCCTTGTACTCCGGTTCGCCATTCCAGCCGCTTTACTAGCAATCTCCCTCCTTGGAGAATCAGCACCTTTAGCCTCCTGTTCCGTACACGTTGCAATTTGTCCTGAGGATGAACGGGAAGAGGGGGAGCCAATGAGAGACTAGCTCTAGGTGTTGGGACAGGCACAGGTCACTCTATTTTCCCATCAGGAAGAAGAATTAACCACAGGCTCAGCCTGCCGCCCAGAGCCAGAATAGGGCCTGAAGCAATCCTGCGCTTTTGCGGCCAGCTCCCAAGAAAGCGAGTTGAAAAATGGAGCTCAGGGGCACTGCAATTCATAAACCTGCAGAGTAAGAAATGATAACTCTCGTCCACAAATATATTGAGGGAAGGCAACGAAGAGGATTTGAAAGCAAGGCAGAATTGCAGGAAACAGATTTCAGGAGGTAGATTCGAATCGCCTTTAAAGCACAGGAGAAGCGGCAAAACCTCGACAATCATGCCCTTGGCCAAAAAGGGCGTATGCGTTTTTTCCTGAATATATTCAGGAAAAAACGCATACGCCCTTTTTGGCCAACCAAGCAACCTGAAAAGGCAAATCAGCGCTACAAAGAAGCCTCGCTTCCCATGGGACAAAACGGCCATGCTGAATAAAGTGTCAAAACCAGAACTGCAGGACAGGCCATGGAGAAATGGGAGACTTGCTACGCTGATGGGCGGGCTGTAAATTGCCAACAGCCACTCTGGAGAAGTGTACGGTGTGTCCTGAAATATCTAAAAAACTCAGCTTAGAGAGCATAGGGCACTTCCACTCATGGGCGTATACATTGGGAAAACTAAAACTCAGCAAGACACAGGCACCCCAAAGTTTAGGGCTGCTCTGTTGACAAGAACCTCCACTTCGTTACACCTGAAATATCCCAGGAAAGAGAAGAATGGATAAAGAATTTGTGGTTCTTATGTACAATGGAATATCACTCAGCCATGAAATCAACGTCATAAGGCTAGTAGCAGCATGATGAGTGGATTTAGGTACGACGATTCTAAGTGAAATAAGTCACACAGAAAAAGACACTTATCATAAGATATCACTTATAGAGGGAATGTAAAAACCGCTACCCTTGAACTGAATTACAAAACAGAACAGAGTCGCACGTTTAGAAAACACACTATGGCTGCTTAACGGGAAAGGTGAGGTGGGGTGATGCATAAAGCAAGGGTTTCAAATTAGCTCAGATACCGTTCCATAAACCCAATATGTAATAGACAAGACCTACTCCTTGCTCAATGAACTGGACTCAACACCCCCTATTCACCGCCCAAGAATATATCTGACTAGTAAGAATCTTAAAACCTATGTATTGATATCTCTCTGTAGTGAGTCTAGTGGGTGTAAAGCGGCATAAACACAGCAGTGAAAAGCAGCTAAACCCCATTATAAAAATCAATTACTTTTAAAAATCCGTGAAACAAAGACAGTGAAAGAGAGAGAAATGCTTACAAAATTCGTTCAGGGGCTGTGATGCCACCTGGATTGACCATATCTAGACCCACAGCTGATTGAGACATAAGGGTGGACACTCTTGGGGCTAAGAGGTTTGGGGAGGTTGGGTGAGCTAACGCAGACCCTTTAAAGTAATACGGCGTGGTACCCATCCCATGGGTCCCAAATCTCCAGGTTCAAGGGCATCTTCCTACATCGAAAACATGCATGAGAAACCCAGAAGATGGTACACCGTGTGATCGGGAAAGGTTTCTAAAACGCACCTCATTTCTCATCTCCTTGTACTCCGGTTCGCCATTCCAGCCGCTTTACTAGCAATCTCCCTCCTTGGAGAATCAGCACCTTTAACCTCCTGTTCCGTACACGTTGCAATTTGTCCTGAGGATGAACGGGAAGAGGGGGAGCCAATGAGAGACTAGCTCTAGGTGTTGGGACAGGCACAGGTCACTCTATTTTCCCATCAGGAAGAAGAATTAACCACAGGCTCAGCCTGCCGCCCAGAGCCAGAATAGGGCCTGAAGCAATCCTGCGCTTTTGCGGCCAGCTCCCAAGAAAGCGAGTTGAAAAATGGAGCTCAGGGGCACTGCAATTCATAAACCTGCAGAGTAAGAAATGATAACTCTCGTCCACAAATATATTGAGGGAAGGCAACGAAGAGGATTTGAAAGCAAGGCAGAATTGCAGGAAACAGATTTCAGGAGGTAGATTCGAATCGCCTTTAAAGCACAGGAGAAGCGGCAAAACCTCGACAATCATGCCCTTGGCCAAAAAGGGCGTATGCGTTTTTTCCTGAATATATTCAGGAAAAAACGCATACGCCCTTTTTGGCCAACCAAGCAACCTGGAAAGGCAAATCAGCGCTACAAAGAAGCCTCGCTTCCCATGGGACAAAAGGGCCTTGCTGAATAAAGTGTCAAAACCAGAACTGCAGGACAGGCCATGGAGAAATGGGAGCCTTGCTACGCTGATGGGCGGGCTGTAAATTGCCAACAGCCACTCTGGAGAAGTGTACGGTGTGTCCTTAAACATCTAAAAAACTCAGCTTAGAGAGCATAGGGCACTTCCACTCATGGGCGTATACATTGGGAAAACTAAAACTCAGCAAGACACAGGCACCCCAAAGTTTAGGGCTGCTCTGTTGACAAGAACCTCCACTTCGTTACACCTGAAATATCCCAGGAAAGAGAAGAATGGATAAAGAAGTTGTGGTCCTTATGTACAATGGAATATCACTCAGCCATGAAATCAACGTCATAAGGCTAGTAGCAGCATGATGAGTGGATTTAGGTACGCCGATTCTAAGTGAAATAAGTCACACAGAAAAAGACACTTATCATAAGATATCACTTATAGAGGGAATGTAAAAACCGCTACCCTTGAACTGAATTACAAAACAGAACAGAGTCGCACGTTTAGAAAACACACTATGGCTGCTTAACGGGAAAGGTGAGGTGGGGTGATGCATAAAGCAAGGGTTTCAAATTAGCTCAGATACCGTTCCATAAACCCAATATGTAATAGACAAGACCTACTCCTTGCTCAATGAACTGGACTCAACACCCCCTATTCACCGCCCAAGAATATATCTGACTAGTAAGAATCTTAAAACCTATGTATTGATATCTCTCTGTAGTGAGTCTAGTGGGTGTAAAGCGGCATAAACACAGCAGTGAAAAGCAGCTAAACCCCATTATAAAAATCAATTACTTTTAAAAATCCGTGAAACAAAGACAGTGAAAGAGAGAGAAATGCTTACAAAATTCGTTCAGGGGCTGTGATGCCACCTGGATTGACCATATCTAGACCCACAGCTGATTGAGACATAAGGGTGGACACTCTTGGGGCTAAGAGGTTTGGGGAGGTTGGGTGAGCTAACGCAGACCCTTTAAAGTAATACGGCGTGGTACCCATCCCATGGGTCCCAAATGTCCAGGTTCAAGGGCGTCTTCCTACATAGAAAACATGCATGAGATACCGAAAAGATGGTACACCGTGTGATCGGGAAAGGTTTCTAAAACGCACCTCATTTCTCATCTCCTTGTGCTCCTGTTCGCCATTCCAGCCGCTTTACTAGCAATCTCCCTCCTTGGCGAATCAGCACCTTTAACCTCCTGTTCCGTACAGGTTGCAGTTTGTCCTGAAGATGAACGGGAAGAGGGGCAACCAATGAGAGACTATCTCTAGGTGTTGGGACAGGCACAGGTCACTCTATCTTCCCATCAGGAAGAAGAATTAACCACAGGCCCAGCCTGCCGCCCGGAGCCAGAATAGGGCCTGAAGCAATCCTGCGCTTTTGCGGCCAGCTCCCAAGAAAGCGAGTTGAAAAATGGAGCTCAGGGGCACTGCAATTAACAAAACTGCAGAGGTAGAAATGATAACTCTCGTCCACAAATATATTGAGGGAAGGCAACGAAGAGGATTTGAAAGCAAGGCAGAATTGCAGAAAACAGGTTTCAGGAGGTAGATTCGAATCGAGTTTAAAGAACAGGAAAAGCGGCAAAAGCTCGACAATGATGCCCTTGGCCAAAAAGGGCGTATGCGTTTTTTCCTGAATATATTCAGAAAAAAACGCATACGCCCTTTTTGGCCAACCAAGCAACCTGGAAAGGCAAATCAGCGCTACAAAGAAGCCTCGCTTCCCATCGGTCAAAAGGGCCATGCTGAATAAAGTGTCAAAACCAGAAATGCAGGACAGGCCATGGAGAAATGGGAGACTTGCTACGCTGATGGGCGGGATGTAAATTGCCAACAGCCACTCTGGAGAAGTGTACGGTGTGTCCTGAAACATCTAAAAAACTCAGCTTAGAGAGCATAGGGCACTTCCACTCATGGGCGTATAAATTGGGAAAATTAAAAATCAGCAAGACACAGGCACCCCAAAGTTTAGGGCTGCTCTGTTGACAAGAACCTCCACTTCGTTACACCTGAAATATCCCAGGAAAGAGAAGAATGGATAAAGAAGTCGTGGTCCTTATGTACAATGGAATATCACTCAGCCATGAAATCAAAGTCATAAGGCTAGTAGCAGCATGATGAGTGGATTTAGGTACGACGATTCTAAGTGAAATAAGTCACACAGAAAAAGACACTTATCATAAGATATCACTTATAGAGGGAATGTAAAAACCGCTACCCTTGAACTGAATTACAAAACAGAACAGAGTCACACGTTTAGAAAACACACTATGGCTGCTTAACGGGAAAGGTGAGGTGGGGTGATGCATAAAACAAGGGTTTCAAATTAGCTCAGATACCGTTCCATAAACCCAATATGTAATAGACAAGACCTACTCCTTGCTCAGTGAACTGGACACAACACCCCCTATTCACTGCCCAAGAGTATATCTGACTAGTAAGAATCTTAAAACCTATGTATTGATATCTCTCTGTAAGTGAGTCAAGTGGGTGTAAAGCGGCATAAACACAGGAGTGAAAAGCAGCTAAATCCCATTATAAAAATCAATTACTTTTAAAACCCGTGAAACAAAGACAGTGAAAGAGACAGAAATTCTTACATAATTCGTTCAGGGGCTGTGATGCCACCTGGATTGACCATATCTAGACCCACAGATGATTGAGACATAAGCGTGGACACTCTTGCGGCTGAGAAGTTTGGTGAGGTTGGGTGAGCTAACGCAGACCCTTTAAAGTAATACGCCGTGGTACCCATCCCATGGGTCCCAAATCTCCAGGTTCAAGGGCATCTTCCTCCATCGAAAACATGCATGAGAAACCCAGAAGATGGTACACCGTGTGATCGGGAAAGGTTTCTAAAACGCACCTCATTTCTCATCTCCTTGTACTCCGGTTCGCCATTCCAGCCGCTTTACTAGCAATCTCCCTCCTTGGAGAATCAGCACCTTTAACCTCCTGTTCCGTACACGTTGCAATTTGTCCTGAGGATGAACGGGAAGAGGGGGAGCCAATGAGAGACTAGCTCTAGGTGTTGGGACAGGCACAGGTCACTCTATTTTCCCATCAGGAAGAAGAATTAACCACAGGCTCAGCCTGCCGCCCAGAGCCAGAATAGGGCCTGAAGCAATCCTGCGCTTTTGCGGCCAGCTCCCAAGAAAGCGAGTTGAAAAATGGAGCTCAGGGGCACTGCAATTCATAAACCTGCAGAGTAAGAAATGATAACTCTCGTCCACAAATATATTGAGGGAAGGCAACGAAGAGGATTTGAAAGCAAGGCAGAATTGCAGGAAACAGATTTCAGGAGGTAGATTCGAATCGCCTTTAAAGCACAGGAGAAGCGGCAAAACCTCGACAATCATGCCCTTGGCCAAAAAGGGCGTATGCGTTTTTTCCTGAATATATTCAGGAAAAAACGCATACGCCCTTTTTGGCCAACCAAGCAACCTGGAAAGGCAAATCAGCGCTACAAAGAAGCCTCGCTTCCCATGGGACAAAAGGGCCATGCTGAATAAAGTGTCAAAACCAGAACTGCAGGACAGGCCATGGAGAAATGGGAGACTTGCTACGCTGATGGGCGGGCTGTAAATTGCCAACAGCCACTCTGGAGAAGTGTACGGTGTGTCCTGAAACATCTAAAAAACTCAGCTTAGAGAGCATAGGGCACTTCCACTCATGGGCGTATACATTGGGAAAACTAAAACTCAGCAAGACACAGGCACCCCAAAGTTTAGGGCTGCTCTGTTGACAAGAACCTCCACTTCGTTACACCTGAAATATCCCAGGAAAGAGAAGAATGGATAAAGAATTTGTGGTTCTTATGTACAATGGAATATCACTCAGCCATGAAATCAACGTCATAAGGCTAGTAGCAGCATGATGAGTGGATTTAGGTACGACGATTCTAAGTGAAATAAGTCACACAGAAAAAGACACTTATCATAAGATATCACTTATAGAGGGAATGTAAAAACCGCTACCCTTGAACTGAATTACAAAACAGAACAGAGTCGCACGTTTAGAAAACACACTATGGCTGCTTAACGGGAAAGGTGAGGTGGGGTGATGCATAAAGCAAGGGTTTCAAATTAGCTCAGATACCGTTCCATAAACCCAATATGTAATAGACAAGACCTACTCCTTGCTCAATGAACTGGACTCAACACCCCCTATTCACCGCCCAAGAATATATCTGACTAGTAAGAATCTTAAAACCTATGTATTGATATCTCTCTGTAGTGAGTCTAGTGGGTGTAAAGCGGCATAAACACAGCAGTGAAAAGCAGCTAAACCCCATTATAAAAATCAATTACTTTTAAAAATCCGTGAAACAAAGACAGTGAAAGAGAGAGAAATGCTTACAAAATTCGTTCAGGGGCTGCGATGCCACCTGGATTGACCATATCTAGACCCACAGCTGATTGAGACATAAGGGTGGACACTCTTGGGGCTAAGAGGTTTGGGGAGGTTGGGTGAGCTAACGCAGACCCTTTAAAGTAATACGGCGTGGTACCCATCCCATGGGTCCCAAATCTCCAGGTTCAAGGGCATCTTCCTACATCGAAAACATGCATGAGAAACCCAGAAGATGGTACACCGTGTGATCGGGAAAGGTTTCTAAAACGCACCTCATTTCTCATCTCCTTGTACTCCGGTTCGCCATTCCAGCCGCTTTACTAGCAATCTCCCTCCTTGGAGAATCAGCACCTTTAACCTCCTGTTCCGTACACGTTGCAATTTGTCCTGAGGATGAACGGGAAGAGGGGGAGCCAATGAGAGACTAGCTCTAGGTGTTGGGACAGGCACAGGTCACTCTATTTTCCCATCAGGAAGAAGAATTAACCACAGGCTCAGCCTGCCGCCCAGAGCCAGAATAGGGCCTGAAGCAATCCTGCGCTTGTGCGGCCAGCTCCCAAGAAAGCGAGTTGAAAAATGGAGCTCAGGGGCACTGCAATTCATAAACCTGCAGAGTAAGAAATGATAACTCTCGTCCACAAATATATTGAGGGAAGGCAACGAAGAGGATTTGAAAGCAAGGCAGAATTGCAGGAAACAGATTTCAGGAGGTAGATTCGAATCGCCTTTAAAGCACAGGAGAAGCAGCAAAACCTCGACAATCATGCCCTTGGCCAAAAAGGGCGTATGCGTTTTTTCCTGAATATATTCAGGAAAAAACGCATACGCCCTTTTTGGCCAACCAAGCAACCTGGAAAGGCAAATCAGCGCTACAAAGAAGCCTCGCTTCCCATGGGACAAAAGGGCCTTGCTGAATAAAGTGTCAAAACCAGAACTGCAGGACAGGCCATGGAGAAATGGGAGCCTTGCTACGCTGATGGGCGGGCTGTAAATTGCCAACAGCCACTCTGGAGAAGTGTACGGTGTGTCCTGAAACATCTAAAAAACTCAGCTTAGAGAGCATAAGGCACTTCCACTCATGGGCGTATACATTGGGAAAACTAAAACTCAGCAAGACACAGGCACCCCAAAGTTTAGGGCTGCTCTGTTGACAAGAACCTCCACTTCGTTACACCTGAAATATCCCAGGAAAGAGAAGAATGGATAAAGAAGTTGTGGTTCTTATGTACAATGGAATATCACTCAGCCATGAAATCAACGTCATAAGGCTAGTAGCAGCATGATGAGTGGATTTAGGTACGCCGATTCTAAGTGAAATAAGTCACAAAGAAAAAGACACTTATCATAAGATATCACTTATAGAGGGAATGTAAAAACCGCTACCCTTGAACTGAATTACAAAACAGAACAGAGTCGCACGTTTAGAAAACACACTATGGCTGCTTAACGGGAAAGGTGAGGTGGGGTGATGCATAAAGCAAGGGTTTCAAATTAGCTCAGATACCGTTCCATAAACCCAATATGTAATAGACAAGACCTACTCCTTGCTCAATGAACTGGACTCAACACCCCCTATTCACCGCCCAAGAATATATCTGACTAGTAAGAATCTTAAAACCTATGTATTGATATCTCTCTGTAGTGAGTCTAGTGGGTGTAAAGCGGCATAAACACAGCAGTGAAAAGCAGCTAAACCCCATTATAAAAATCAATTACTTTTAAAAATCCGTGAAACAAAGACAGTGAAAGAGAGAGAAATGCTTACAAAATTCGTTCAGGGGCTGTGATGCCACCTGGATTGACCATATCTAGACCCACAGCTGATTGAGACATAAGGGTGGACACTCTTGGGGCTAAGAGGTTTGGGGAGGTTGGGTGAGCTAACGCAGACCCTTTAAAGTAATACGGCGTGGTACCCATCCCATGGGTCCCAAATGTCCAGGTTCAAGGGCGTCTTCCTACATAGAAAACATGCCTGAGATACCGAAAAGATGGTACACCGTGTGATCGGGAAAGGTTTCTAAAACGCACCTCATTTCTCATCTCCTTGTGCTCCTGTTCGCCATTCCAGCCGCTTTACTAGCAATCTCCCTCCTTGGCGAATCAGCACCTTTAACCTCCTGTTCCGTACAGGTTGCAGTTTGTCCTGAAGATGAACGGGAAGAGGGGCAACCAATGAGAGACTATCTCTAGGTGTTGGGACAGGCACAGGTCACTCTATCTTCCCATCAGGAAGAAGAATTAACCACAGGCCCAGCCTGCCGCCCGGAGCCAGAATAGGGCCTGAAGCAATCCTGCGCTTTTGCGGCCAGCTCCCAAGAAAGCGAGTTGAAAAATGGAGCTCAGGGGCACTGCAATTAACAAAACTGCAGAGGTAGAAATGATAACTCTCTTCCACAAATATATTGAGGGAAGGCAACGAAGAGGATTTGAAAGCAAGGCAGAATTGCAGAAAACAGGTTTCAGGAGGTAGATTCGAATCGAGTTTAAAGAACAGGAAAAGCGGCAAAAGCTCGACAATGATGCCCTTGGCCAAAAAGGGCGTATGCGTTTTTTCCTGAATATATTCAGAAAAAAACGCATACGCCCTTTTTGGCCAACCAAGCAACCTGGAAAGGCAAATCAGCGCTACAAAGAAGCCTCGCTTCCCATCGGTCAAAAGGGCCATGCTGAATAAAGTGTCAAAACCAGAAATGCAGGACAGGCCATGGAGAAATGGGAGACTTGCTACGCTGATGGGCGGGATGTAAATTGCCAACAGCCACTCTGGAGAAGTGTACGGTGTGTCCTGAAACATCTAAAAAACTCAGCTTAGAGAGCATAGGGCACTTCCACTCATGGGCGTATAAATTGGGAAAATTAAAAATCAGCAAGACACAGGCACCCCAAAGTTTAGGGCTGCTCTGTTGACAAGAACCTCCACTTCGTTACACCTGAAATATCCCAGGAAAGAGAAGAATGGATAAAGAAGTCGTGGTCCTTATGTACAATGGAATATCACTCAGCCATGAAATCAAAGTCATAAGGCTAGTAGCAGCATGATGAGTGGATTTAGGTACGACGATTCTAAGTGAAATAAGTCACACAGAAAAAGACACTTATCATAAGATATCACTTATAGAGGGAATGTAAAAACCGCTACCCTTGAACTGAATTACAAAACAGAACAGAGTCACACGTTTAGAAAACACACTATGGCTGCTTAACGGGAAAGGTGAGGTGGGGTGATGCATAAAACAAGGGTTTCAAATTAGCTCAGATACCGTTCCATAAACCCAATATGTAATAGACAAGACCTACTCCTTGCTCAGTGAACTGGACACAACACCCCCTATTCACTGCCCAAGAGTATATCTGACTAGTAAGAATCTTAAAACCTATGTATTGATATCTCTCTGTAAGTGAGTCAAGTGGGTGTAAAGCGGCATAAACACAGGAGTGAAAAGCAGCTAAATCCCATTATAAAAATCAATTACTTTTAAAACCCGTGAAACAAAGACAGTGAAAGAGACAGAAATTCTTACATAATTCGTTCAGGGGCTGTGATGCCACCTGGATTGACCATATCTAGACCCACAGATGATTGAGACATAAGCGTGGACACTCTTGCGGCTGAGAAGTTTGGTGAGGTTGGGTGAGCTAACGCAGACCCTTTAAAGTAATACGCCGTGGTACCCATCCCATGGGTCCCAAATCTCCAGGTTCAAGGGCATCTTCCTCCATCGAAAACATGCACGAGAAACCCAGAAGATGGTACACCGTGTGATCGGGAAAGGTTTCTAAAACGCACCTCATTTCTCATCTCCTTGTACTCCGGTTCGCCATTCCAGCCGCTTTACTAGCAATCTCCCTCCTTGGAGAATCAGCACCTTTAACCTCCTGTTCCGTACACGTTGCAATTTGTCCTGAGGATGAACGGGAAGAGGGGGAGCCAATGAGAGACTAGCTCTAGGTGTTGGGACAGGCACAGGTCACTCTATTTTCCCATCAGGAAGAAGAATTAACCACAGGCTCAGCCTGCCGCCCAGAGCCAGAATAGGGCCTGAAGCAATCCTGCGCTTTTGCGGCCAGCTCCCAAGAAAGCGAGTTGAAAAATGGAGCTCAGGGGCACTGCAATTCATAAACCTGCAGAGTAAGAAATGATAACTCTCGTCCACAAATATATTGAGGGAAGGCAACGAAGAGGATTTGAAAGCAAGGCAGAATTGCAGGAAACAGATTTCAGGAGGTAGATTCGAATCGCCTTTAAAGCACAGGAGAAGCGGCAAAACCTCGACAATCATGCCCTTGGCCAAAAAGGGCGTATGCGTTTTTTCCTGAATATATTCAGGAAAAAACGCATACGCCCTTTTTGGCCAACCAAGCAACCTGGAAAGGCAAATCAGCGCTACAAAGAAGCCTCGCTTCCCATGGGACAAAAGGGCCATGCTGAATAAAGTGTCAAAACCAGAACTGCAGGACAGGCCATGGAGAAATGGGAGACTTGCTACGCTGATGGGCGGGCTGTAAATTGCCAACAGCCACTCTGGAGAAGTGTACGGTGTGTCCTGAAACATCTAAAAAACTCAGCTTAGAGAGCATAGGGCACTTCCACTCATGGGCGTATACATTGGGAAAACTAAAACTCAGCAAGACACAGGCACCCCAAAGTTTAGGGCTGCTCTGTTGACAAGAACCTCCACTTCGTTACACCTGAAATATCCCAGGAAAGAGAAGAATGGATAAAGAATTTGTGGTTCTTATGTACAATGGAATATCACTCAGCCATGAAATCAACGTCATAAGGCTAGTAGCAGCATGATGAGTGGATTTAGGTACGACGATTCTAAGTGAAATAAGTCACACAGAAAAAGACACTTATCATAAGATATCACTTATAGAGGGAATGTAAAAACCGCTACCCTTGAACTGAATTACAAAACAGAACAGAGTCGCACGTTTAGAAAACACACTATGGCTGCTTAACGGGAAAGGTGAGGTGGGGTGATGCATAAAGCAAGGGTTTCAAATTAGCTCAGATACCGTTCCATAAACCCAATATGTAATAGACAAGACCTACTCCTTGCTCAATGAACTGGACTCAACACCCCCTATTCACCGCCCAAGAATATATCTGACTAGTAAGAATCTTAAAACCTATGTATTGATATCTCTCTGTAGTGAGTCTAGTGGGTGTAAAGCGGCATAAACACAGCAGTGAAAAGCAGCTAAACCCCATTATAAAAATCAATTACTTTTAAAAATCCGTGAAACAAAGACAGTGAAAGAGAGAGAAATGCTTACAAAATTCGTTCAGGGGCTGCGATGCCACCTGGATTGACCATATCTAGACCCACAGCTGATTGAGACATAAGGGTGGACACTCTTGGGGCTAAGAGGTTTGGGGAGGTTGGGTGAGCTAACGCAGACCCTTTAAAGTAATACGGCGTGGTACCCATCCCATGGGTCCCAAATCTCCAGGTTCAAGGGCATCTTCCTACATCGAAAACATGCATGAGAAACCCAGAAGATGGTACACCGTGTGATCGGGAAAGGTTTCTAAAACGCACCTCATTTCTCATCTCCTTGTACTCCGGTTCGCCATTCCAGCCGCTTTACTAGCAATCTCCCTCCTTGGAGAATCAGCACCTTTAACCTCCTGTTCCGTACACGTTGCAATTTGTCCTGAGGATGAACGGGAAGAGGGGGAGCCAATGAGAGACTAGCTCTAGGTGTTGGGACAGGCACAGGTCACTCTATTTTCCCATCAGGAAGAAGAATTAACCACAGGCTCAGCCTGCCGCCCAGAGCCAGAATAGGGCCTGAAGCAATCCTGCGCTTTTGCGGCCAGCTCCCAAGAAAGCGAGTTGAAAAATGGAGCTCAGGGGCACTGCAATTCATAAACCTGCAGAGTAAGAAATGATAACTCTCGTCCACAAATATATTGAGGGAAGGCAACGAAGAGGATTTGAAAGCAAGGCAGAATTGCAGGAAACAGATTTCAGGAGGTAGATTCGAATCGCCTTTAAAGCACAGGAGAAGCAGCAAAACCTCGACAATCATGCCCTTGGCCAAAAAGGGCGTATGCGTTTTTTCCTGAATATATTCAGGAAAAAACGCATACGCCCTTTTTGGCCAACCAAGCAACCTGGAAAGGCAAATCAGCGCTACAAAGAAGCCTCGCTTCCCATGGGACAAAAGGGCCTTGCTGAATAAAGTGTCAAAACCAGAACTGCAGGACAGGCCATGGAGAAATGGGAGCCTTGCTACGCTGATGGGCGGGCTGTAAATTGCCAACAGCCACTCTGGAGAAGTGTACGGTGTGTCCTGAAACATCTAAAAAACTCAGCTTAGAGAGCATAAGGCACTTCCACTCATGGGCGTATACATTGGGAAAACTAAAACTCAGCAAGACACAGGCACCCCAAAGTTTAGGGCTGCTCTGTTGACAAGAACCTCCACTTCGTTACACCTGAAATATCCCAGGAAAGAGAAGAATGGATAAAGAAGTTGTGGTTCTTATGTACAATGGAATATCACTCAGCCATGAAATCAACGTCATAAGGCTAGTAGCAGCATGATGAGTGGATTTAGGTACGCCGATTCTAAGTGAAATAAGTCACAAAGAAAAAGACACTTATCATAAGATATCACTTATAGAGGGAATGTAAAAACCGCTACCCTTGAACTGAATTACAAAACAGAACAGAGTCGCACGTTTAGAAAACACACTATGGCTGCTTAACGGGAAAGGTGAGGTGGGGTGATGCATAAAGCAAGGGTTTCAAATTAGCTCAGATACCGTTCCATAAACCCAATATGTAATAGACAAGACCTACTCCTTGCTCAATGAACTGGACTCAACACCCCCTATTCACCGCCCAAGAATATATCTGACTAGTAAGAATCTTAAAACCTATGTATTGATATCTCTCTGTAGTGAGTCTAGTGGGTGTAAAGCGGCATAAACACAGCAGTGAAAAGCAGCTAAACCCCATTATAAAAATCAATTACTTTTAAAAATCCGTGAAACAAAGACAGTGAAAGAGAGAGAAATGCTTACAAAATTCGTTCAGGGGCTGTGATGCCACCTGGATTGACCATATCTAGACCCACAGCTGATTGAGACATAAGGGTGGACACTCTTGGGGCTAAGAGGTTTGGGGAGGTTGGGTGAGCTAACGCAGACCCTTTAAAGTAATACGGCGTGGTACCCATCCCATGGGTCCCAAATGTCCAGGTTCAAGGGCGTCTTCCTACATAGAAAACATGCCTGAGATACCGAAAAGATGGTACACCGTGTGATCGGGAAAGGTTTCTAAAACGCACCTTATTTCTCATCTCCTTGTGCTCCTGTTCGCCATTCCAGCCGCTTTACTAGCAATCTCCCTCCTTGGCGAATCAGCACCTTTAACCTCCTGTTCCGTACAGGTTGCAGTTTGTCCTGAAGATGAACGGGAAGAGGGGCAACCAATGAGAGACTATCTCTAGGTGTTGGGACAGGCACAGGTCACTCTATCTTCCCATCAGGAAGAAGAATTAACCACAGGCCCAGCCTGCCGCCCGGAGCCAGAATAGGGCCTGAAGCAATCCTGCGCTTTTGCGGCCAGCTCCCAAGAAAGCGAGTTGAAAAATGGAGCTCAGGGGCACTGCAATTAACAAAACTGCAGAGGTAGAAATGATAACTCTCTTCCACAAATATATTGAGGGAAGGCAACGAAGAGGATTTGAAAGCAAGGCAGAATTGCAGAAAACAGGTTTCAGGAGGTAGATTCGAATCGAGTTTAAAGAACAGGAAAAGCGGCAAAAGCTCGACAATGATGCCCTTGGCCAAAAAGGGCGTATGCGTTTTTTCCTGAATATATTCAGAAAAAAACGCATACGCCCTTTTTGGCCAACCAAGCAACCTGGAAAGGCAAATCAGCGCTACAAAGAAGCCTCGCTTCCCATCGGTCAAAAGGGCCATGCTGAATAAAGTGTCAAAACCAGAAATGCAGGACAGGCCATGGAGAAATGGGAGACTTGCTACGCTGATGGGCGGGATGTAAATTGCCAACAGCCACTCTGGAGAAGTGTACGGTGTGTCCTGAAACATCTAAAAAACTCAGCTTAGAGAGCATAGGGCACTTCCACTCATGGGCGTATAAATTGGGAAAATTAAAAATCAGCAAGACACAGGCACCCCAAAGTTTAGGGCTGCTCTGTTGACAAGAACCTCCACTTCGTTACACCTGAAATATCCCAGGAAAGAGAAGAATGGATAAAGAAGTCGTGGTCCTTATGTACAATGGAATATCACTCAGCCATGAAATCAAAGTGATAAGGCTAGTAGCAGCATGATGAGTGGATTTAGGTACGACGATTCTAAGTGAAATAAGTCACACAGAAAAAGACACTTATCATAAGATATCACTTATAGAGGGAATGTAAAAACCGCTACCCTTGAACTGAATTACAAAACAGAACAGAGTCACACGTTTAGAAAACACACTATGGCTGCTTAACGGGAAAGGTGAGGTGGGGTGATGCATAAAACAAGGGTTTCAAATTAGCTCAGATACCGTTCCATAAACCCAATATGTAATAGACAAGACCTACTCCTTGCTCAGTGAACTGGACACAACACCCCCTATTCACTGCCCAAGAGTATATCTGACTAGTAAGAATCTTAAAACCTATGTATTGATATCTCTCTGTAAGTGAGTCAAGTGGGTGTAAAGCGGCATAAACACAGGAGTGAAAAGCAGCTAAATCCCATTATAAAAATCAATTACTTTTAAAACCCGTGAAACAAAGACAGTGAAAGAGACAGAAATTCTTACATAATTCGTTCAGGGGCTGTGATGCCACCTGGATTGACCATATCTAGACCCACAGATGATTGAGACATAAGCGTTGACACTCTTGTGGCTGAGAAGTTTGGTGAGGTTGGGTGAGCTAACGCAGACCCTTTAAAGTAATACGCCGTGGTACCCATCCCATGGGTCCCAAATCTCCAGGTTCAAGGGCATCTTCCTCCATCGAAAACATGCATGAGAAACCCAGAAGATGGTACACCGTGTGATCGGGAAAGGTTTCTAAAACGCACCTCATTTCTCATCTCCTTGTACTCCGGTTCGCCATTCCAGCCGCTTTACTAGCAATCTCCCTCCTTGGAGAATCAGCACCTTTAACCTCCTGTTCCGTACACGTTGCAATTTGTCCTGAGGATGAACGGGAAGAGGGGGAGCCAATGAGAGACTAGCTCTAGGTGTTGGGACAGGCACAGGTCACTCTATTTTCCCATCAGGAAGAAGAATTAACCACAGGCTCAGCCTGCCGCCCAGAGCCAGAATAGGGCCTGAAGCAATCCTGCGCTTTTGCGGCCAGCTCCCAAGAAAGCGAGTTGAAAAATGGAGCTCAGGGGCACTGCAATTCATAAACCTGCAGAGTAAGAAATGATAACTCTCGTCCACAAATATATTGAGGGAAGGCAACGAAGAGGATTTGAAAGCAAGGCAGAATTGCAGGAAACAGATTTCAGTAGGTAGATTCGAATCGCCTTTAAAGCACAGGAGAAGCGGCAAAACCTCGACAATCATGCCCTTGGCCAAAAAGGGCGTATGCGTTTTTTCCTGAATATATTCAGGAAAAAACGCATACGCCCTTTTTGGCCAACCAAGCAACCTGGAAAGGCAAATCAGCGCTACAAAGAAGCCTCGCTTCCCATGGGACAAAAGGGCCATGCTGAATAAAGTGTCAAAACCAGAACTGCAGGACAGGCCATGGAGAAATGGGAGACTTGCTACGCTGATGGGCGGGCTGTAAATTGCCAACAGCCACTCTGGAGAAGTGTACGGTGTGTCCTGAAACATCTAAAAAACTCAGCTTAGAGAGCATAGGGCACTTCCACTCATGGGCGTATACATTGGGAAAACTAAAACTCAGCAAGACACAGGCACCCCAAAGTTTAGGGCTGCTCTGTTGACAAGAACCTCCACTTCGTTACACCTGAAATATCCCAGGAAAGAGAAGAATGGATAAAGAATTTGTGGTTCTTATGTACAATGGAATATCACTCAGCCATGAAATCAACGTCATAAGGCTAGTAGCAGCATGATGAGTGGATTTAGGTACGACGATTCTAAGTGAAATAAGTCACACAGAAAAAGACACTTATCATAAGATATCACTTATAGAGGGAATGTAAAAACCGCTACCCTTGAACTGAATTACAAAACAGAACAGAGTCGCACGTTTAGAAAACACACTATGGCTGCTTAACGGGAAAGGTGAGGTGGGGTGATGCATAAAGCAAGGGTTTCAAATTAGCTCAGATACCGTTCCATAAACCCAATATGTAATAGACAAGACCTACTCCTTGCTCAATGAACTGGACTCAACACCCCCTATTCACCGCCCAAGAATATATCTGACTAGTAAGAATCTTAAAACCTATGTATTGATATCTCTCTGTAGTGAGTCTAGTGGGTGTAAAGCGGCATAAACACAGCAGTGAAAAGCAGCTAAACCCCATTATAAAAATCAATTACTTTTAAAAATCCGTGAAACAAAGACAGTGAAAGAGAGAGAAATGCTTACAAAATTCGTTCAGGGGCTGCGATGCCACCTGGATTGACCATATCTAGACCCACAGCTGATTGAGACATAAGGGTGGACGCTCTTGGGGCTAAGAGGTTTGGGGAGGTTGGGTGAGCTAACGCAGACCCTTTAAAGTAATACGGCGTGGTACCCATCCCATGGGTCCCAAATCTCCAGGTTCAAGGGCATCTTCCTACATCGAAAACATGCATGAGAAACCCAGAAGATGGTACACCGTGTGATCGGGAAAGGTTTCTAAAACGCACCTCATTTCTCATCTCCTTGTACTCCGGTTCGCCATTCCAGCCGCTTTACTAGCAATCTCCCTCCTTGGAGAATCAGCACCTTTAACCTCCTGTTCCGTACACGTTGCAATTTGTCCTGAGGATGAACGGGAAGAGGGGGAGCCAATGAGAGACTAGCTCTAGGTGTTGGGACAGGCACAGGTCACTCTATTTTCCCATCAGGAAGAAGAATTAACCACAGGCTCAGCCTGCCGCCCAGAGCCAGAATAGGGCCTGAAGCAATCCTGCGCTTTTGCGGCCAGCTCCCAAGAAAGCGAGTTGAAAAATGGAGCTCAGGGGCACTGCAATTCATAAACCTGCAGAGTAAGAAATGATAACTCTCGTCCACAAATATATTGAGGGAAGGCAACGAAGAGGATTTGAAAGCAAGGCAGAATTGCAGGAAACAGATTTCAGGAGGTAGATTCGAATCGCCTTTAAAGCACAGGAGAAGCGGCAAAACCTCGACAATCATGCCCTTGGCCAAAAAGGGCGTATGCGTTTTTTCCTGAATATATTCAGGAAAAAACGCATACGCCCTTTTTGGCCAACCAAGCAACCTGGAAAGGCAAATCAGCGCTACAAAGAAGCCTCGCTTACCATGGGACAAAAGGGCCTTGCTGAATAAAGTGTCAAAACCAGAACTGCAGGACAGGCCATGGAGAAATGGGAGCCTTGCTACGCTGATGGGCGGGCTGTAAATTGCCAACAGCCACTCTGGAGAAGTGTACGGTGTGTCCTGAAACATCTAAAAAACTCAGCTTAGAGAGCATAGGGCACTTCCACTCATGGGCGTATACATTGGGAAAACTAAAACTCAGCAAGACACAGGCACCCCAAAGTTTAGGGCTGCTCTGTTGACAAGAACCTCCACTTCGTTACACCTGAAATATCCCAGGAAAGAGAAGAATGGATAAAGAAGTTGTGGTTCTTATGTACAATGGAATATCACTCAGCCATGAAATCAACGTCATAAGGCTAGTAGCAGCATGATGAGTGGATTTAGGTACGACGATTCTAAGTGAAATAAGTCACACAGAAAAAGACACTTATCATAAGATATCACTTATAGAGGGAATGTAAAAACCGCTACCCTTGAACTGAATTACAAAACAGAACAGAGTCGCACGTTTAGAAAACACACTATGGCTGCTTAACGGGAAAGGTGAGGTGGGGTGATGCATAAAGCAAGGGTTTCAAATTAGCTCAGATACCGTTCCATAAACCCAATATGTAATAGACAAGACCTACTCCTTGCTCAATGAACTGGACTCAACACCCCCTATTCACCGCCCAAGAATATATCTGACTAGTAAGAATCTTAAAACCTATGTATTGATATCTCTCTGTAGTGAGTCTAGTGGGTGTAAAGCGGCATAAACACAGCAGTGAAAAGCAGCTAAACCCCATTATAAAAATCAATTACTTTTAAAAATCCGTGAAACAAAGACAGTGAAAGAGAGAGAAATGCTTACAAAATTCGTTCAGGGGCTGTGATGCCACCTGGATTGACCATATCTAGACCCACAGCTGATTGAGACATAAGGGTGGACACTCTTGGGGCTAAGAGGTTTGGGGAGGTTGGGTGAGCTAACGCAGACCCTTTAAAGTAATACGGCGTGGTACCCATCCCATGGGTCCCAAATCTCCAGGTTCAAGGGCATCTTCCTACATCGAAAACATGCATGAGAAACCCAGAAGATGGTACACCGTGTGATCGGGAAAGGTTTCTAAAACGCACCTCATTTCTCATCTCCTTGTACTCCGGTTCGCCATTCCAGCCGCTTTACTAGCAATCTCCCTCCTTGGAGAATCAGCACTTTTAACCTCCTGTTCCGTACACGTTGCAATTTGTCCTGAGGATGAACGGGAAGAGGGGGAGCCAATGAGAGACTAGCTCTAGGTGTTGGGACAGGCACAGGTCACTCTATTTTCCCATCAGGAAGAAGAATTAACCACAGGCTCAGCCTGCCGCCCAGAGCCAGAATAGGGCCTGAAGCAATCCTGCGCTTTTGCGGCCAGCTCCCAAGAAAGCGAGTTGAAAAATGGAGCTCAGGGGCACTGCAATTCATAAACCTGCAGAGTAAGAAATGATAACTCTCGTCCACAAATATATTGAGGGAAGGCAACGAAGAGGATTTGAAAGCAAGGCAGAATTGCAGGAAACAGATTTCAGGAGGTAGATTCGAATCGCCTTTAAAGCACAGGAGAAGCGGCAAAACCTCGACAATCATGCCCTTGGCCAAAAAGGGCGTATGCGTTTTTTCCTGAATATATTCAGGAAAAAACGCATACGCCCTTTTTGGCCAACCAAGCAACCTGGAAAGGCAAATCAGCGCTACAAAGAAGCCTCGCTTCCCATGGGACAAAAGGGCCTTGCTGAATAAAGTGTCAAAACCAGAACTGCAGGACAGGCCATGGAGAAATGGGAGCCTTGCTACGCTGATGGGCGGGCTGTAAATTGCCAACAGCCACTCTGGAGAAGTGTACGGTGTGTCCTGAAACATCTAAAAAACTCAGCTTAGAGAGCATAGGGCACTTCCACTCATGGGCGTATACATTGGGAAAACTAAAACTCAGCAAGACACAGGCACCCCAAAGTTTAGGGCTGCTCTGTTGACAAGAACCTCCACTTAGTTACACCTGAAATATCCCAGGAAAGAGAAGAATGGATAAAGAAGTTGTGGTTCTTATGTACAATGGAATATCACTCAGCCATGAAATCAACGTCATAAGGCTAGTAGCAGCATGATGAGTGGATTTAGGTACGCCGATTCTAAGTGAAATAAGTCACACAGAAAAAGACAGTTATCATAAGATATCACTTATAGAGGGAATGTAAAAACCGCTACCCTTGAACTGAATTACAAAACAGAACAGAGTCGCACGTTTAGAAAACACACTATGGCTGCTTAACGGGAAAGGTGAGGTGGGGTGATGCATAAAGCAAGGGTTTCAAATTAGCTCAGATACCGTTCCATAAACCCAATATGTAATAGACAAGACCTACTCCTTGCTCAATGAACTGGACTCAACACCCCCTATTCACCGCCCAAGAATATATCTGACTAGTAAGAATCTTAAAACCTATGTATTGATATCTCTCTGTAGTGAGTCTAGTGGGTGTAAAGCGGCATAAACACAGCAGGGAAAGCAGCTAAACCCCATTATAAAAATCAATTACTTTTAAAAATCCGTGAAACAAAGACAGTGAAAGAGAGAGAAATGCTTACAAAATTCGTTCAGGGGCTGTGATGCCACCTGGATTGACCATATCTAGACCCACAGCTGATTGAGACATAAGGGTGGACACTCTTGGGGTTAAGAGGTTTGGGGAGGTTGGGTGAGCTAACGCAGACCCTTTAAAGTAATACGGCGTGGTACTCATCCCATGGGTCCCAAATGTCCAGGTTCAAGGGCGTCTTCCTACATAGAAAACATGCATGAGATACCGAAAAGATGGTACACCGTGTGATCGGGAAAGGTTTCTAAAACGCACCTCATTTCTCATCTCCTTGTGCTCCTGTTCGCCATTCCAGCCGCTTTACTAGCAATCTCCCTCCTTGGCGAATCAGCACCTTTAACCTCCTGTTCCGTACAGGTTGCAGTTTGTCCTGAAGATGAACGGGAAGAGGGGCAACCAATGAGAGACTATCTCTAGGTGTTGGGACAGGCACAGGTCACTCTATCTTCCCATCAGGAAGAAGAATTAACCACAGGCCCAGCCTGCCGCCCGGAGCCAGAATAGGGCCTGAAGCAATCCTGCGCTTTTGCGGCCAGCTCCCAAGAAAGCGAGTTGAAAAATGGAGCTCAGGGGCACTGCAATTAACAAACCTGCAGAGGTAGAAATGATAACTCTCGTCCACAAATATATTGAGGGAAGGCAACGAAGAGGATTTGAAAGCAAGGCAGAATTGCAGAAAACAGGTTTCAGGAGGTAGATTCGAATCGAGTTTAAAGAACAGGAAAAGCGGCAAAAGCTCGACAATGATGCCCTTGGCCAAAAAGGGCGTATGCGTTTTTTCCTGAATATATTCAGAAAAAAACGCATACGCCCTTTTTGGCCAACCAAGCAACCTGGAAAGGCAAATCAGCGCTACAAAGAAGCCTCGCTTCCCATCGGTCAAAAGGGCCATGCTGAATAAAGTGTCAAAACCAGAACTGCAGGACAGGCCATGGAGAAATGGGAGCCTTGCTACGCTGATGGGCGGGCTGTAAATTGCCAACAGCCACTCTGGAGAAGTGTACGGTGTGTCCTGAAACATCTAAAAAACTCAGCTTAGAGAGCATAGGGCACTTCCACTCATGGGCGTATACATTGGGAAAACTAAAACTCAGCAAGACACAGGCACCCCAAAGTTTAGGGCTGCTCTGTTGACAAGAACCTCCACTTCGTTACACCTGAAATATCCCAGGAAAGAGAAGAATGGATAAAGAAGTTGTGGTTCTTATGTACAATGGAATATCACTCAGCCATGAAATCAACGTCATAAGGCTAGTAGCAGCATGATGAGTGGATTTAGGTACGCCGATTCTAAGTGAAATAAGTCACAAAGAAAAAGACACTTATCATAAGATATCACTTATAGAGGGAATGTAAAAACCGCTACCCTTGAACTGAATTACAAAACAGAACAGAGTCGCACGTTTAGAAAACACACTATGGCTGCTTAACGGGAAAGGTGAGGTGGGGTGATGCATAAAGCAAGGGTTTCAAATTAGCTCAGATACCGTTCCATAAACCCAATATGTAATAGACAAGACCTACTCCTTGCTCAATGAACTGGACTCAACACCCCCTATTCACCGCCCAAGAATATATCTGACTAGTAAGAATCTTAAAACCTATGTATTGATATCTCTCTGTAGTGAGTCTAGTGGGTGTAAAGCGGCATAAACACAGCAGTGAAAAGCAGCTAAACCCCATTATAAAAATCAATTACTTTTAAAAATCCGTGAAACAAAGACAGTGAAAGAGAGAGAAATGCTTACAAAATTCGTTCAGGGGCTGTGATGCCACCTGGATTGACCATATCTAGACCCACAGCTGATTGAGACATAAGGGTGGACACTCTTGGGGCTAAGAGGTTTGGGGAGGTTGGGTGAGCTAACGCAGACCCTTTAAAGTAATACGGCGTGGTACCCATCCCATGGGTCCCAAATGTCCAGGTTCAAGGGCGTCTTCCTACATAGAAAACATGCCTGAGATACCGAAAAGATGGTACACCGTGTGATCGGGAAAGGTTTCTAAAACGCACCTCATTTCTCATCTCCTTGTGCTCCTGTTCGCCATTCCAGCCGCTTTACTAGCAATCTCCCTCCTTGGCGAATCAGCACCTTTAACCTCCTGTTCTGTACAGGTTGCAGTTTGTCCTGAAGATGAACGGGAAGAGGGGCAACCAATGAGAGACTATCTCTAGGTGTTGGGACAGGCACAGGTCACTCTATCTTCCCATCAGGAAGAAGAATTAACCACAGGCCCAGCCTGCCGCCCGGAGCCAGAATAGGGCCTGAAGCAATCCTGCGCTTTTGCGGCCAGCTCCCAAGAAAGCGAGTTGAAAAATGGAGCTCAGGGGCACTGCAATTAACAAAACTGCAGAGGTAGAAATGATAACTCTCTTCCACAAATATATTGAGGGAAGGCAACGAAGAGGATTTGAAAGCAAGGCAGAATTGCAGAAAACAGGTTTCAGGAGGTAGATTCGAATCGAGTTTAAAGAACAGGAAAAGCGGCAAAAGCTCGACAATGATGCCCTTGGCCAAAAAGGGCGTATGCGTTTTTTCCTGAATATATTCAGAAAAAAACGCATACGCCCTTTTTGGCCAACCAAGCAACCTGGAAAGGCAAATCAGCGCTACAAAGAAGCCTCGCTTCCCATCGGTCAAAAGGGCCATGCTGAATAAAGTGTCAAAACCAGAAATGCAGGACAGGCCATGGAGAAATGGGAGACTTGCTACGCTGATGGGCGGGATGTAAATTGCCAACAGCCACTCTGGAGAAGTGTACGGTGTGTCCTGAAACATCTAAAAAACTCAGCTTAGAGAGCATAGGGCACTTCCACTCATGGGCGTATACATTGGGAAAACTAAAACTCAGCAATACACAGGCACCCCAAAGTTTAGGGCTGCTCTGTTGACAAGAACCTCCACTTAGTTACACCTGAAATATCCCAGGAAAGAGAAGAATGGATAAAGAAGTTGTGGTTCTTATGTACAATGGAATATCACTCAGCCATGAAATCAACGTCATAAGGCTAGTAGCAGCATGATGAGTGGATTTAGGTACGCCGATTCTAAGTGAAATAAGTCACACAGAAAAAGACAGTTATCATAAGATATCACTTATAGAGGGAATGTAAAAACCGCTACCCTTGAACTGAATTACAAAACAGAACAGAGTCGCACGTTTAGAAAACACACTATGGCTGCTTAACGGGAAAGGTGAGGTGGGGTGATGCATAAAGCAAGGGTTTCAAATTAGCTCAGATACCGTTCCATAAACCCAATATGTAATAGACAAGACCTACTCCTTGCTCAATGAACTGGACTCAACACCCCCTATTCACCGCCCAAGAATATATCTGACTAGTAAGAATCTTAAAACCTATGTATTGATATCTCTCTGTAGTGAGTCTAGTGGGTGTAAAGCGGCATAAACACAGCAGGGAAAGCAGCTAAACCCCATTATAAAAATCAATTACTTTTAAAAATCCGTGAAACAAAGACAGTGAAAGAGAGAGAAATGCTTACAAAATTCGTTCAGGGGCTGTGATGCCACCTGGATTGACCATATCTAGACCCACAGCTGATTGAGACATAAGGGTGGACACTCTTGGGGTTAAGAGGTTTGGGGAGGTTGGGTGAGCTAACGCAGACCCTTTAAAGTAATACGGCGTGGTACTCATCCCATGGGTCCCAAATGTCCAGGTTCAAGGGCGTCTTCCTACATAGAAAACATGCATGAGATACCGAAAAGATGGTACACCGTGTGATCGGGAAAGGTTTCTAAAACGCACCTCATTTCTCATCTCCTTGTGCTCCTGTTCGCCATTCCAGCCGCTTTACTAGCAATCTCCCTCCTTGGCGAATCAGCACCTTTAACCTCCTGTTCCGTACAGGTTGCAGTTTGTCCTGAAGATGAACGGGAAGAGGGGCAACCAATGAGAGACTATCTCTAGGTGTTGGGACAGGCACAGGTCACTCTATCTTCCCATCAGGAAGAAGAATTAACCACAGGCCCAGCCTGCCGCCCGGAGCCAGAATAGGGCCTGAAGCAATCCTGCGCTTTTGCGGCCAGCTCCCAAGAAAGCGAGTTGAAAAATGGAGCTCAGGGGCACTGCAATTAACAAACCTGCAGAGGTAGAAATGATAACTCTCGTCCACAAATATATTGAGGGAAGGCAACGAAGAGGATTTGAAAGCAAGGCAGAATTGCAGAAAACAGGTTTCAGGAGGTAGATTCGAATCGAGTTTAAAGAACAGGAAAAGCGGCAAAAGCTCGACAATGATGCCCTTGGCCAAAAAGGGCGTATGCGTTTTTTCCTGAATATATTCAGAAAAAAACGCATACGCCCTTTTTGGCCAACCAAGCAACCTGGAAAGGCAAATCAGCGCTACAAAGAAGCCTCGCTTCCCATCGGTCAAAAGGGCCATGCTGAATAAAGTGTCAAAACCAGAACTGCAGGACAGGCCATGGAGAAATGGGAGCCTTGCTACGCTGATGGGCGGGCTGTAAATTGCCAACAGCCACTCTGGAGAAGTGTACGGTGTGTCCTGAAACATCTAAAAAACTCAGCTTAGAGAGCATAGGGCACTTCCACTCATGGGCGTATACATTGGGAAAACTAAAACTCAGCAAGACACAGGCACCCCAAAGTTTAGGGCTGCTCTGTTGACAAGAACCTCCACTTCGTTACACCTGAAATATCCCAGGAAAGAGAAGAATGGATAAAGAAGTTGTGGTTCTTATGTACAATGGAATATCACTCAGCCATGAAATCAACGTCATAAGGCTAGTAGCAGCATGATGAGTGGATTTAGGTACGCCGATTCTAAGTGAAATAAGTCACAAAGAAAAAGACACTTATCATAAGATATCACTTATAGAGGGAATGTAAAAACCGCTACCCTTGAACTGAATTACAAAACAGAACAGAGTCGCACGTTTAGAAAACACACTATGGCTGCTTAACGGGAAAGGTGAGGTGGGGTGATGCATAAAGCAAGGGTTTCAAATTAGCTCAGATACCGTTCCATAAACCCAATATGTAATAGACAAGACCTACTCCTTGCTCAATGAACTGGACTCAACACCCCCTATTCACCGCCCAAGAATATATCTGACTAGTAAGAATCTTAAAACCTATGTATTGATATCTCTCTGTAGTGAGTCTAGTGGGTGTAAAGCGGCATAAACACAGCAGTGAAAAGCAGCTAAACCCCATTATAAAAATCAATTACTTTTAAAAATCCGTGAAACAAAGACAGTGAAAGAGAGAGAAATGCTTACAAAATTCGTTCAGGGGCTGTGATGCCACCTGGATTGACCATATCTAGACCCACAGCTGATTGAGACATAAGGGTGGACACTCTTGGGGCTAAGAGGTTTGGGGAGGTTGGGTGAGCTAACGCAGACCCTTTAAAGTAATACGGCGTGGTACCCATCCCATGGGTCCCAAATGTCCAGGTTCAAGGGCGTCTTCCTACATAGAAAACATGCCTGAGATACCGAAAAGATGGTACACCGTGTGATCGGGAAAGGTTTCTAAAACGCACCTCATTTCTCATCTCCTTGTGCTCCTGTTCGCCATTCCAGCCGCTTTACTAGCAATCTCCCTCCTTGGAGAATCAGCACCTTTAACCTCCTGTTCTGTACAGGTTGCAGTTTGTCCTGAAGATGAACGGGAAGAGGGGCAACCAATGAGAGACTATCTCTAGGTGTTGGGACAGGCACAGGTCACTCTATCTTCCCATCAGGAAGAAGAATTAACCACAGGCCCAGCCTGCCGCCCGGAGCCAGAATAGGGCCTGAAGCAATCCTGCGCTTTTGCGGCCAGCTCCCAAGAAAGCGAGTTGAAAAATGGAGCTCAGGGGCACTGCAATTAACAAAACTGCAGAGGTAGAAATGATAACTCTCTTCCACAAATATATTGAGGGAAGGCAACGAAGAGGATTTGAAAGCAAGGCAGAATTGCAGAAAACAGGTTTCAGGAGGTAGATTCGAATCGAGTTTAAAGAACAGGAAAAGCGGCAAAAGCTCGACAATGATGCCCTTGGCCAAAAAGGGCGTATGCGTTTTTTCCTGAATATATTCAGAAAAAAACGCATACGCCCTTTTTGGCCAACCAAGCAACCTGGAAAGGCAAATCAGCGCTACAAAGAAGCCTCGCTTCCCATCGGTCAAAAGGGCCATGCTGAATAAAGTGTCAAAACCAGAAATGCAGGACAGGCCATGGAGAAATGGGAGACTTGCTACGCTGATGGGCGGGATGTAAATTGCCAACAGCCACTCTGGAGAAGTGTACGGTGTGTCCTGAAACATCTAAAAAACTCAGCTTAGAGAGCATAGGGCACTTCCACTCATGGGCGTATAAATTGGGAAAATTAAAAATCAGCAAGACACAGGCACCCCAAAGTTTAGGGCTGCTCTGTTGACAAGAACCTCCACTTAGTTACACCTGAAATATCCCAGGAAAGAGAAGAATGGATAAAGAAGTCATGGTCCTTATGTACAATGGAATATCACTCAGCCATGAAATCAAAGTGATAAGGCTAGTAGCAGCATGATGAGTGGATTTAGGTACGACGATTCTAAGTGAAATAAGTCACACAGAAAAAGACACTTATCATAAGATATCACTTATAGAGGGAATGTAAAAACCGCTACCCTTGAACTGAATTACAAAACAGAACAGAGTCACACGTTTAGAAAACACACTATGGCTGCTTAACGGGAAAGGTGAGGTGGGGTGATGCATAAAACAAGGGTTTCAAATTAGCTCAGATACCGTTCCATAAACCCAATATGTAATAGACAAGACCTACTCCTTGCTCAGTGAACTGGACACAACACCCCCTATTCACTGCCCAAGAGTATATCTGACTAGTAAGAATCTTAAAACCTATGTATTGATATCTCTCTGTAAGTGAGTCAAGTGGGTGTAAAGCGGCATAAACACAGGAGTGAAAAGCAGCTAAATCCCATTATAAAAATCAATTACTTTTAAAACCCGTGAAACAAAGACAGTGAAAGAGACAGAAATTCTTACATAATTCGTTCAGGGGCTGTGATGCCACCTGGATTGACCATATCTAGACCCACAGATGATTGAGACATAAGCGTGGACACTCTTGCGGCTGAGAAGTTTGGTGAGGTTGGGTGAGCTAACGCAGACCCTTTAAAGTAATACGCCGTGGTACCCATCCCATGGGTCCCAAATCTCCAGGTTCAAGGGCATCTTCCTCCATCGAAAACATGCATGAGAAACCCAGAAGATGGTACACCGTGTGATCGGGAAAGGTTTCTAAAACGCACCTCATTTCTCATCTCCTTGTACTCCGGTTCGCCATTCCAGCCGCTTTACTAGCAATCTCCCTCCTTGGAGAATCAGCACCTTTAACCTCCTGTTCCGTACACGTTGCAATTTGTCCTGAGGATGAACGGGAAGAGGGGGAGCCAATGAGAGACTAGCTCTAGGTGTTGGGACAGGCACAGGTCACTCTATTTTCCCATCAGGAAGAAGAATTAACCACAGGCTCAGCCTGCCGCCCAGAGCCAGAATAGGGCCTGAAGCAATCCTGCGCTTTTGCGGCCAGCTCCCAAGAAAGCGAGTTGAAAAATGGAGCTCAGGGGCACTGCAATTCATAAACCTGCAGAGTAAGAAATGATAACTCTCGTCCACAAATATATTGAGGGAAGGCAACGAAGAGGATTTGAAAGCAAGGCAGAATTGCAGGAAACAGATTTCAGGAGGTAGATTCGAATCGCCTTTAAAGCACAGGAGAAGCGGCAAAACCTCGACAATCATGCCCTTGGCCAAAAAGGGCGTATGCGTTTTTTCCTGAATATATTCAGGAAAAAACGCATACGCCCTTTTTGGCCAACCAAGCAACCTGGAAAGGCAAATCAGCGCTACAAAGAAGCCTCGCTTCCCATGGGACAAAAGGGCCATGCTGAATAAAGTGTCAAAACCAGAACTGCAGGACAGGCCATGGAGAAATGGGAGCCTTGCTACGCTGATGGGCGGGCTGTAAATTGCCAACAGCCACTCTGGAGAAGTGTACGGTGTGTCCTGAAACATCTAAAAAACTCAGCTTAGAGAGCATAGGGCACTTCCACTCATGGGCGTATACATTGGGAAAACTAAAACTCAGCAAGACACAGGCCCCCAAAGTTTAGGGCTGCTCTGTTGACAAGAACCTCCACTTCGTTACACCTGAAATATCCCAGGAAAGAGAAGAATGGATAAAGAATTTGTGGTTCTTATGTACAATGGAATATCACTCAGCCATGAAATCAACGTCATAAGGCTAGTAGCAGCATGATGAGTGGATTTAGGTACGACGATTCTAAGTGAAATAAGTCACACAGAAAAAGACACTTATCATAAGATATCACTTATAGAGGGAATGTAAAAACCGCTACCCTTGAACTGAATTACAAAACAGAACAGAGTCGCACGTTTAGAAAACACACTATGGCTGCTTAACGGGAAAGGTGAGGTGGGGTGATGCATAAAGCAAGGGTTTCAAATTAGCTCAGATACCGTTCCATAAACCCAATATGTAATAGACAAGACCTACTCCTTGCTCAATGAACTGGACTCAACACCCCCTATTCACCGCCCAAGAATATATCTGACTAGTAAGAATCTTAAAACCTATGTATTGATATCTCTCTGTAGTGAGTCTAGTGGGTGTAAAGCGGCATAAACACAGCAGTGAAAAGCAGCTAAACCCCATTATAAAAATCAATTACTTTTAAAAATCCGTGAAACAAAGACAGTGAAAGAGAGAGAAATGCTTACAAAATTCGTTCAGGGGCTGCGATGCCACCTGGATTGACCATATCTAGACCCACAGCTGATTGAGACATAAGGGTGGACACTCTTGGGGCTAAGAGGTTTGGGGAGGTTGGGTGAGCTAACGCAGACCCTTTAAAGTAATACGGCGTGGTACCCATCCCATGGGTCCCAAATCTCCAGGTTCAAGGGCATCTTCCTACATCGAAAACATGCATGAGAAACCCAGAAGATGGTACACCGTGTGATCGGGAAAGGTTTCTAAAACGCACCTCATTTCTCATCTCCTTGTACTCCGGTTCGCCATTCCAGCCGCTTTACTAGCAATCTCCCTCCTTGGAGAATCAGCACCTTTAACCTCCTGTTCCGTACACGTTGCAATTTGTCCTGAGGATGAACGGGAAGAGGGGGAGCCAATGAGAGACTAGCTCTAGGTGTTGGGACAGGCACAGGTCACTCTATTTTCCCATCAGGAAGAAGAATTAACCACAGGCTCAGCCTGCCGCCCAGAGCCAGAATAGGGCCTGAAGCAATCCTGCGCTTTTGCGGCCAGCTCCCAAGAAAGCGAGTTGAAAAATGGAGCTCAGGGGCACTGCAATTCATAAACCTGCAGAGTAAGAAATGATAACTCTCGTCCACAAATATATTGAGGGAAGGCAACGAAGAGGATTTGAAAGCAAGGCAGAATTGCAGGAAACAGATTTCAGGAGGTAGATTCGAATCGCCTTTAAAGCACAGGAGAAGCGGCAAAACCTCGACAATCATGCCCTTGGCCAAAAAGGGCGTATGCGTTTTTTCCTGAATATATTCAGGAAAAAACGCATACGCCCTTTTTGGCCAACCAAGCAACCTGGAAAGGCAAATCAGCGCTACAAAGAAGCCTCGCTTCCCATGGGACAAAAGGGCCTTGCTGAATAAAGTGTCAAAACCAGAACTGCAGGACAGGCCATGGAGAAATGGGAGCCTTGCTACGCTGATGGGCGGGCTGTAAATTGCCAACAGCCACTCTGGAGAAGTGTACGGTGTGTCCTGAAACATCTAAAAAACTCAGCTTAGAGAGCATAGGGCACTTCCACTCATGGGCGTATACATTGGGAAAACTAAAACTCAGCAAGACACAGGCACCCCAAAGTTTAGGGCTGCTCTGTTGACAAGAACCTCCACTTCGTTACACCTGAAATATCCCAGGAAAGAGAAGAATGGATAAAGAAGTTGTGGTTCTTATGTACAATGGAATATCACTCAGCCATGAAATCAACGTCATAAGGCTAGTAGCAGCATGATGAGTGGATTTAGGTACGACGATTCTAAGTGAAATAAGTCACACAGAAAAAGACACTTATCATAAGATATCACTTATAGAGGGAATGTAAAAACCGCTACCCTTGAACTGAATTACAAAACAGAACAGAGTCGCACGTTTAGAAAACACACTATGGCTGCTTAACGGGAAAGGTGAGGTGGGGTGATGCATAAAGCAAGGGTTTCAAATTAGCTCAGATACCGTTCCATAAACCCAATATGTAATAGACAAGACCTACTCCTTGCTCAATGAACTGGACTCAACACCCCCTATTCACCGCCCAAGAATATATCTGACTAGTAAGAATCTTAAAACCTATGTATTGATATCTCTCTGTAGTGAGTCTAGTGGGTGTAAAGCGGCATAAACACAGCAGTGAAAAGCAGCTAAACCCCATTATAAAAATCAATTACTTTTAAAAATCCGTGAAACAAAGACAGTGAAAGAGAGAGAAATGCTTACAAAATTCGTTCAGGGGCTGCGATGCCACCTGGATTGACCATATCTAGACCCACAGCTGATTGAGACATAAGGGTGGACACTCTTGGGGCTAAGAGGTTTGGGGAGGTTGGGTGAGCTAACGCAGACCCTTTAAAGTAATACGGCGTGGTACCCATCCCATGGGTCCCAAATCTCCAGGTTCAAGGGCATCTTCCTACATCGAAAACATGCATGAGAAACCCAGAAGATGGTACACCGTGTGATCGGGAAAGGTTTCTAAAACGCACCTCATTTCTCATCTCCTTGTACTCCGGTTCGCCATTCCAGCCGCTTTACTAGCAATCTCCCTCCTTGGAGAATCAGCACCTTTAACCTCCTGTTCCGTACACGTTGCAATTTGTCCTGAGGATGAACGGGAAGAGGGGGAGCCAATGAGAGACTAGCTCTAGGTGTTGGGACAGGCACAGGTCACTCTATTTTCCCATCAGGAAGAAGAATTAACCACAGGCTCAGCCTGCCGCCCAGAGCCAGAATAGGGCCTGAAGCAATCCTGCGCTTTTGCGGCCAGCTCCCAAGAAAGCGAGTTGAAAAATGGAGCTCAGGGGCACTGCAATTCATAAACCTGCAGAGTAAGAAATGATAACTCTCGTCCACAAATATATTGAGGGAAGGCAACGAAGAGGATTTGAAAGCAAGGCAGAATTGCAGGAAACAGATTTCAGGAGGTAGATTCGAATCGCCTTTAAAGCACAGGAGAAGCGGCAAAACCTCGACAATCATGCCCTTGGCCAAAAAGGGCGTATGCGTTTTTTCCTGAATATATTCAGGAAAAAACGCATACGCCCTTTTTGGCCAACCAAGCAACCTGGAAAGGCAAATCAGCGCTACAAAGAAGCCTCGCTTCCCATGGGACAAAAGGGCCTTGCTGAATAAAGTGTCAAAACCAGAACTGCAGGACAGGCCATGGAGAAATGGGAGCCTTGCTACGCTGATGGGCGGGCTGTAAATTGCCAACAGCCACTCTGGAGAAGTGTACGGTGTGTCCTGAAACATCTAAAAAACTCAGCTTAGAGAGCATAGGGCACTTCCACTCATGGGCGTATACATTGGGAAAACTAAAACTCAGCAAGACACAGGCACCCCAAAGTTTAGGGCTGCTCTGTTGACAAGAACCTCCACTTCGTTACACCTGAAATATCCCAGGAAAGAGAAGAATGGATAAAGAAGTTGTGGTTCTTATGTACAATGGAATATCACTCAGCCATGAAATCAACGTCATAAGGCTAGTAGCAGCATGATGAGTGGATTTAGGTACGCCGATTCTAAGTGAAATAAGTCACAAAGAAAAAGACACTTATCATAAGATATCACTTATAGAGGGAATGTAAAAACCGCTACCCTTGAACTGAATTACAAAACAGAACAGAGTCGCACGTTTAGAAAACACACTATGGCTGCTTAACGGGAAAGGTGAGGTGGGGTGATGCATAAAGCAAGGGTTTCAAATTAGCTCAGATACCGTTCCATAAACCCAATATGTAATAGACAAGACCTACTCCTTGCTCAATGAACTGGACTCAACACCCCCTATTCACCGCCCAAGAATATATCTGACTAGTAAGAATCTTAAAACCTATGTATTGATATCTCTCTGTAGTGAGTCTAGTGGGTGTAAAGCGGCATAAACACAGCAGTGAAAAGCAGCTAAACCCCATTATAAAAATCAATTACTTTTAAAAATCCGTGAAACAAAGACAGTGAAAGAGAGAGAAATGCTTACAAAATTCGTTCAGGGGCTGTGATGCCACCTGGATTGACCATATCTAGACCCACAGCTGATTGAGACATAAGGGTGGACACTCTTGGGGCTAAGAGGTTTGGGGAGGTTGGGTGAGCTAACGCAGACCCTTTAAAGTAATACGGCGTGGTACCCATCCCATGGGTCCCAAATGTCCAGGTTCAAGGGCGTCTTCCTACATAGAAAACATGCCTGAGATACCGAAAAGATGGTACACCGTGTGATCGGGAAAGGTTTCTAAAACGCACCTCATTTCTCATCTCCTTGTGCTCCTGTTCGCCATTCCAGCCGCTTTACTAGCAATCTCCCTCCTTGGCGAATCAGCACCTTTAACCTCCTGTTCCGTACAGGTTGCAGTTTGTCCTGAAGATGAACGGGAAGAGGGGCAACCAATGAGAGACTATCTCTAGGTGTTGGGACAGGCACAGGTCACTCTATCTTCCCATCAGGAAGAAGAATTAACCACAGGCCCAGCCTGCCGCCCGGAGCCAGAATAGGGCCTGAAGCAATCCTGCGCTTTTGCGGCCAGCTCCCAAGAAAGCGAGTTGAAAAATGGAGCTCAGGGGCACTGCAATTAACAAAACTGCAGAGGTAGAAATGATAACTCTCTTCCACAAATATATTGAGGGAAGGCAACGAAGAGGATTTGAAAGCAAGGCAGAATTGCAGAAAACAGGTTTCAGGAGGTAGATTCGAATCGAGTTTAAAGAACAGGAAAAGCGGCAAAAGCTCGACAATGATGCCCTTGGCCAAAAAGGGCGTATGCGTTTTTTCCTGAATATATTCAGAAAAAAACGCATACGCCCTTTTTGGCCAACCAAGCAACCTGGAAAGGCAAATCAGCGCTACAAAGAAGCCTCGCTTCCCATCGGTCAAAAGGGCCATGCTGAATAAAGTGTCAAAACCAGAAATGCAGGACAGGCCATGGAGAAATGGGAGACTTGCTACGCTGATGGGCGGGATGTAAATTGCCAACAGCCACTCTGGAGAAGTGTACGGTGTGTCCTGAAACATCTAAAAAACTCAGCTTAGAGAGCATAGGGCACTTCCACTCATGGGCGTATAAATTGGGAAAATTAAAAATCAGCAAGACACAGGCACCCCAAAGTTTAGGGCTGCTCTGTTGACAAGAACCTCCACTTCGTTACACCTGAAATATCCCAGGAAAGAGAAGAATGGATAAAGAAGTCGTGGTCCTTATGTACAATGGAATATCACTCAGCCATGAAATCAAAGTCATAAGGCTAGTAGCAGCATGATGAGTGGATTTAGGTACGACGATTCTAAGTGAAATAAGTCACACAGAAAAAGACACTTATCATAAGATATCACTTATAGAGGGAATGTAAAAACCGCTACCCTTGAACTGAATTACAAAACAGAACAGAGTCACACGTTTAGAAAACACACTATGGCTGCTTAACGGGAAAGGTGAGGTGGGGTGATGCATAAAACAAGGGTTTCAAATTAGCTCAGATACCGTTCTATAAACCCAATATGTAATAGACAAGACCTACTCCTTGCTCAGTGAACTGGACACAACACCCCCTATTCACTGCCCAAGAGTATATCTGACTAGTAAGAATCTTAAAACCTATGTATTGATATCTCTCTGTAAGTGAGTCAAGTGGGTGTAAAGCGGCATAAACACAGGAGTGAAAAGCAGCTAAATCCCATTATAAAAATCAATTACTTTTAAAACCTGTGAAACAAAGACAGTGAAAGAGACAGAAATTCTTACATAATTCGTTCAGGGGCTGTGATGCCACCTGGATTGACCATATCTAGACCCACAGATGATTGAGACATAAGCGTTGACACTCTTGCGGCTGAGAAGTTTGGTGAGGTTGGGTGAGCTAACGCAGACCCTTTAAAGTAATACGCCGTGGTACCCATCCCATGGGTCCCAAATCTCCAGGTTCAAGGGCATCTTCCTCCATCGAAAACATGCATGAGAAACCCAGAAGATGGTACACCGTGTGATCGGGAAAGGTTTCTAAAACGCACCTCATTTCTCATCTCCTTGTACTCCGGTTCGCCATTCCAGCCGCTTTACTAGCAATCTCCCTCCTTGGAGAATCAGCACCTTTAACCTCCTGTTCCGTACACGTTGCAATTTGTCCTGAGGATGAACGGGAAGAGGGGGAGCCAATGAGAGACTAGCTCTAGGTGTTGGGACAGGCACAGGTCACTCTATTTTCCCATCAGGAAGAAGAATTAACCACAGGCTCAGCCTGCCGCCCAGAGCCAGAATAGGGCCTGAAGCAATCCTGCGCTTTTGCGGCCAGCTCCCAAGAAAGCGAGTTGAAAAATGGAGCTCAGGGGCACTGCAATTCATAAACCTGCAGAGTAAGAAATGATAACTCTCGTCCACAAATATATTGAGGGAAGGCAACGAAGAGGATTTGAAAGCAAGGCAGAATTGCAGGAAACAGATTTCAGGAGGTAGATTCGAATCGCCTTTAAAGCACAGGAGAAGCGGCAAAACCTCGACAATCATGCCCTTGGCCAAAAAGGGCGTATGCGTTTTTTCCTGAATATATTCAGGAAAAAACGCATACGCCCTTTTTGGCCAACCAAGCAACCTGGAAAGGCAAATCAGCGCTACAAAGAAGCCTCGCTTCCCATGGGACAAAAGGGCCATGCTGAATAAAGTGTCAAAACCAGAACTGCAGGACAGGCCATGGAGAAATGGGAGACTTGCTACGCTGATGGGCGGGCTGTAAATTGCCAACAGCCACTCTGGAGAAGTGTACGGTGTGTCCTGAAACATCTAAAAAACTCAGCTTAGAGAGCATAGGGCACTTCCACTCATGGGCGTATACATTGGGAAAACTAAAACTCAGCAAGACACAGGCACCCCAAAGTTTAGGGCTGCTCTGTTGACAAGAACCTCCACTTCGTTACACCTGAAATATCCCAGGAAAGAGAAGAATGGATAAAGAATTTGTGGTTCTTATGTACAATGGAATATCACTCAGCCATGAAATCAACGTCATAAGGCTAGTAGCAGCATGATGAGTGGATTTAGGTACGACGATTCTAAGTGAAATAAGTCACACAGAAAAAGACACTTATCATAAGATATCACTTATAGAGGGAATGTAAAAACCGCTACCCTTGAACTGAATTACAAAACAGAACAGAGTCGCACGTTTAGAAAACACACTATGGCTGCTTAACGGGAAAGGTGAGGTGGGGTGATGCATAAAGCAAGGGTTTCAAATTAGCTCAGATACCGTTCCATAAACCCAATATGTAATAGACAAGACCTACTCCTTGCTCAATGAACTGGACTCAACACCCCCTATTCACCGCCCAAGAATATATCTGACTAGTAAGAATCTTAAAACCTATGTATTGATATCTCTCTGTAGTGAGTCTAGTGGGTGTAAAGCGGCATAAACACAGCAGTGAAAAGCAGCTAAACCCCATTATAAAAATCAATTACTTTTAAAAATCCGTGAAACAAAGACAGTGAAAGAGAGAGAAATGCTTACAAAATTCGTTCAGGGGCTGTGATGCCACCTGGATTGACCATATCTAGACCCACAGCTGATTGAGACATAAGGGTGGACACTCTTGGGGCTAAGAGGTTTGGGGAGGTTGGGTGAGCTAACGCAGACCCTTTAAAGTAATACGGCGTGGTACCCATCCCATGGGTCCCAAATCTCCAGGTTCAAGGGCATCTTCCTACATCGAAAACATGCATGAGAAACCCAGAAGATGGTACACCGTGTGATCGGGAAAGGTTTCTAAAACGCACCTCATTTCTCATCTCCTTGTACTCCGGTTCGCCATTCCAGCCGCTTTACTAGCAATCTCCCTCCTTGGAGAATCAGCACCTTTAACCTCCTGTTCCGTACACGTTGCAATTTGTCCTGAGGATGAACGGGAAGAGGGGGAGCCAATGAGAGACTAGCTCTAGGTGTTGGGACAGGCACAGGTCACTCTATTTTCCCATCAGGAAGAAGAATTAACCACAGGCTCAGCCTGCCGCCCAGAGCCAGAATAGGGCCTGAAGCAATCCTGCGCTTTTGCGGCCAGCTCCCAAGAAAGCGAGTTGAAAAATGGAGCTCAGGGGCACTGCAATTCATAAACCTGCAGAGTAAGAAATGATAACTCTCGTCCACAAATATATTGAGGGAAGGCAACGAAGAGGATTTGAAAGCAAGGCAGAATTGCAGGAAACAGATTTCAGGAGGTAGATTCGAATCGCCTTTAAAGCACAGGAGAAGCGGCAAAACCTCGACAATCATGCCCTTGGCCAAAAAGGGCGTATGCGTTTTGTCCTGAATATATTCAGGAAAAAACGCATACGCCCTTTTTGGCCAACCAAGCAACCTGGAAAGGCAAATCAGCGCTACAAAGAAGCCTCGCTTCCCATGGGACAAAAGGGCCTTGCTGAATAAAGTGTCAAAACCAGAACTGCAGGACAGGCCATGGAGAAATGGGAGCCTTGCTACGCTGATGGGCGGGCTGTAAATTGCCAACAGCCACTCTGGAGAAGTGTACGGTGTGTCCTGAAACATCTAAAAAACTCAGCTTAGAGAGCATAGGGCACTTCCACTCATGGGCGTATACATTGGGAAAACTAAAACTCAGCAAGACACAGGCACCCCAAAGTTTAGGGCTGCTCTGTTGACAAGAACCTCCACTTCGTTACACCTGAAATATCCCAGGAAAGAGAAGAATGGATAAAGAAGTTGTGGTTCTTATGTACAATGGAATATCACTCAGCCATGAAATCAACGTCATAAGGCTAGTAGCAGCATGATGAGTGGATTTAGGTACGCCGATTCTAAGTGAAATAAGTCACACAGAAAAAGACAGTTATCATAAGATATCACTTATAGAGGGAATGTAAAAACCGCTACCCTTGAACTGAATTACAAAACAGAACAGAGTCGCACGTTTAGAAAACACACTATGGCTGCTTAACGGGAAAGGTGAGGTGGGGTGATGCATAAAGCAAGGGTTTCAAATTAGCTCAGATACCGTTCCATAAACCCAATATGTAATAGACAAGACCTACTCCTTGCTCAATGAACTGGACTCAACACCCCCTATTCACCGCCCAAGAATATATCTGACTAGTAAGAATCTTAAAACCTATGTATTGATATCTCTCTGTAGTGAGTCTAGTGGGTGTAAAGCGGCATAAACACAGCAGGGAAAGCAGCTAAACCCCATTATAAAAATCAATTACTTTTAAAAATCCGTGAAACAAAGACAGTGAAAGAGAGAGAAATGCTTACAAAATTCGTTCAGGGGCTGTGATGCCACCTGGATTGACCATATCTAGACCCACAGCTGATTGAGACATAAGGGTGGACACTCTTGGGGTTAAGAGGTTTGGGGAGGTTGGGTGAGCTAACGCAGACCCTTTAAAGTAATACGGCGTGGTACCCATCCCATGGGTCCCAAATGTCCAGGTTCAAGGGCGTCTTCCTACATAGAAAACATGCATGAGATACCGAAAAGATGGTACACCGTGTGATCGGGAAAGGTTTCTAAAACGCACCTCATTTCTCATCTCCTTGTGCTCCTGTTCGCCATTCCAGCCGCTTTACTAGCAATCTCCCTCCTTGGCGAATCAGCACCTTTAACCTCCTGTTCCGTACAGGTTGCAGTTTGTCCTGAAGATGAACGGGAAGAGGGGCAACCAATGAGAGACTATCTCTAGGTGTTGGGACAGGCACAGGTCACTCTATCTTCCCATCAGGAAGAAGAATTAACCACAGGCCCAGCCTGCCGCCCGGAGCCAGAATAGGGCCTGAAGCAATCCTGCGCTTTTGCGGCCAGCTCCCAAGAAAGCGAGTTGAAAAATGGAGCTCAGGGGCACTGCAATTAACAAACCTGCAGAGGTAGAAATGATAACTCTCGTCCACAAATATATTGAGGGAAGGCAACGAAGAGGATTTGAAAGCAAGGCAGAATTGCAGAAAACAGGTTTCAGGAGGTAGATTCGAATCGAGTTTAAAGAACAGGAAAAGCGGCAAAAGCTCGACAATGATGCCCTTGGCCAAAAAGGGCGTATGCGTTTTTTCCTGAATATATTCAGAAAAAAACGCATACGCCCTTTTTGGCCAACCAAGCAACCTGGAAAGGCAAATCAGCGCTACAAAGAAGCCTCGCTTCCCATCGGTCAAAAGGGCCATGCTGAATAAAGTGTCAAAACCAGAAATGCAGGACAGGCCATGGAGAAATGGGAGACTTGCTACGCTGATGGGCGGGATGTAAATTGCCAACAGCCACTCTGGAGAAGTGTACGGTGTGTCCTGAAACATCTAAAAAACTCAGCTTAGAGAGCATAGGGCACTTCCACTCATGGTCGTATAAATTGGGAAAACTAAAAATCAGCAAGACACAGGCACCCCAAAGTTTAGGGCTGCTCTGTTGACAAGAACCTCCACTTCGTTACACCTGAAATATCCCAGGAAAGAGAAGAATGGATAAAGAAGTTGTGGTCCTTATGTACAATGGAATATCACTCAGCCATGAAATCAACGTCATAAGGCTAGTAGCAGCATGATGAGTGGATTTAGGTACGACGATTCTAAGTGAAATAAGTCACACAGAAAAAGACACTTATCATAAGATATCACTTATAGAGGAATGTAAAAACCGCTACCCTTGAACTGAATTACAAAACAGAACAGAGTCACACGTTTAGAAAACACACTATGGCTGCTTAACGGGAAAGGTGAGGTGGGGTGATGCATAAAGCAAGGGTTTCAAATTAGCTCAGATACCGTTCCATAAACCCAATATGTAATAGACAAGACCTACTCCTTGCTCAATGAACTGGACTCAACACCCCCTATTCACCGCCCAAGAATATATCTGACTAGTAAGAATCTTAAAACCTATGTATTGATATCTCTCTGTAGTGAGTCTAGTGGGTGTAAAGCGGCATAAACACAGCAGTGAAAAGCAGCTAAACCCCATTATAAAAATCAATTACTTTTAAAAATCCGTGAAACAAAGACAGTGAAAGAGAGAGAAATGCTTACAAAATTCGTTCAGGGGCTGTGATGCCACCTGGATTGACCATATCTAGACCCACAGCTGATTGAGACATAAGGGTGGACACTCTTGGGGCTAAGAGGTTTGGGGAGGTTGGGTGAGCTAACGCAGACCCTTTAAAGTAATACGGCGTGGTACCCATCCCATGGGTCCCAAATCTCCAGGTTCAAGGGCATCTTCCTACATCGAAAACATGCATGAGAAACCCAGAAGATGGTACACCGTGTGATCGGGAAAGGTTTCTAAAACGCACCTCATTTCTCATCTCCTTGTACTCCGGTTCGCCATTCCAGCCGCTTTACTAGCAATCTCCCTCCTTGGAGAATCAGCACCTTTAACCTCCTGTTCCGTACACGTTGCAATTTGTCCTGAGGATGAACGGGAAGAGGGGGAGCCAATGAGAGACTAGCTCTAGGTGTTGGGACAGGCACAGGTCACTCTATTTTCCCATCAGGAAGAAGAATTAACCACAGGCTCAGCCTGCCGCCCAGAGCCAGAATAGGGCCTGAAGCAATCCTGCGCTTTTGCGGCCAGCTCCCAAGAAAGCGAGTTGAAAAATGGAGCTCAGGGGCACTGCAATTCATAAACCTGCAGAGTAAGAAATGATAACTCTCGTCCACAAATATATTGAGGGAAGGCAACGAAGAGGATTTGAAAGCAAGGCAGAATTGCAGGAAACAGATTTCAGGAGGTAGATTCGAATCGCCTTTAAAGCACAGGAGAAGCGGCAAAACCTCGACAATCATGCCCTTGGCCAAAAAGGGCGTATGCGTTTTTTCCTGAATATATTCAGGAAAAAACGCATACGCCCTTTTTGGCCAACCAAGCAACCTGGAAAGGCAAATCAGCGCTACAAAGAAGCCTCGCTTCCCATGGGACAAAAGGGCCTTGCTGAATAAAGTGTCAAAACCAGAACTGCAGGACAGGCCATGGAGAAATGGGAGCCTTGCTACGCTGATGGGCGGGCTGTAAATTGCCAACAGCCACTCTGGAGAAGTGTACGGTGTGTCCTGAAACATCTAAAAAACTCAGCTTAGAGAGCATAGGGCACTTCCACTCATGGGCGTATACATTGGGAAAACTAAAACTCAGCAAGACACAGGCACCCCAAAGTTTAGGGCTGCTCTGTTGACAAGAACCTCCACTTCGTTACACCTGAAATATCCCAGGAAAGAGAAGAATGGATAAAGAAGTTGTGGTTCTTATGTACAATGGAATATCACTCAGCCATGAAATCAACGTCATAAGGCTAGTAGCAGCATGATGAGTGGATTTAGGTACGACGATTCTAAGTGAAATAAGTCACACAGAAAAAGACACTTATCATAAGATATCACTTATAGAGGGAATGTAAAAACCGCTACCCTTGAACTGAATTACAAAACAGAACAGAGTCGCACGTTTAGAAAACACACTATGGCTGCTTAACGGGAAAGGTGAGGTGGGGTGATGCATAAAGCAAGGGTTTCAAATTAGCTCAGATACCGTTCCATAAACCCAATATGTAATAGACAAGACCTACTCCTTGCTCAATGAACTGGACTCAACACCCCCTATTCACCGCCCAAGAATATATCTGACTAGTAAGAATCTTAAAACCTATGTATTGATATCTCTCTGTAGTGAGTCTAGTGGGTGTAAAGCGGCATAAACACAGCAGTGAAAAGCAGCTAAACCCCATTATAAAAATCAATTACTTTTAAAAATCCGTGAAACAAAGACAGTGAAAGAGAGAGAAATGCTTACAAAATTCGTTCAGGGGCTGCGATGCCACCTGGATTGACCATATCTAGACCCACAGCTGATTGAGACATAAGGGTGGACACTCTTGGGGCTAAGAGGTTTGGGGAGGTTGGGTGAGCTAACGCAGACCCTTTAAAGTAATACGGCGTGGTACCCATCCCATGGGTCCCAAATCTCCAGGTTCAAGGGCATCTTCCTACATCGAAAACATGCATGAGAAACCCAGAAGATGGTACACCGTGTGATCGGGAAAGGTTTCTAAAACGCACCTCATTTCTCATCTCCTTGTACTCCGGTTCGCCATTCCAGCCGCTTTACTAGCAATCTCCCTCCTTGGAGAATCAGCACCTTTAACCTCCTGTTCCGTACACGTTGCAATTTGTCCTGAGGATGAACGGGAAGAGGGGGAGCCAATGAGAGACTAGCTCTAGGTGTTGGGACAGGCACAGGTCACTCTATTTTCCCATCAGGAAGAAGAATTAACCACAGGCTCAGCCTGCCGCCCAGAGCCAGAATAGGGCCTGAAGCAATCCTGCGCTTTTGCGGCCAGCTCCCAAGAAAGCGAGTTGAAAAATGGAGCTCAGGGGCACTGCAATTCATAAACCTGCAGAGTAAGAAATGATAACTCTCGTCCACAAATATATTGAGGGAAGGCAACGAAGAGGATTTGAAAGCAAGGCAGAATTGCAGGAAACAGATTTCAGGAGGTAGATTCGAATCGCCTTTAAAGCACAGGAGAAGCGGCAAAACCTCGACAATCATGCCCTTGGCCAAAAAGGGCGTATGCGTTTTGTCCTGAATATATTCAGGAAAAAACGCATACGCCCTTTTTGGCCAACCAAGCAACCTGGAAAGGCAAATCAGCGCTACAAAGAAGCCTCGCTTCCCATGGGACAAAAGGGCCTTGCTGAATAAAGTGTCAAAACCAGAACTGCAGGACAGGCCATGGAGAAATGGGAGCCTTGCTACGCTGATGGGCGGGCTGTAAATTGCCAACAGCCACTCTGGAGAAGTGTACGGTGTGTCCTGAAACATCTAAAAAACTCAGCTTAGAGAGCATAGGGCACTTCCACTCATGGGCGTATACATTGGGAAAACTAAAACTCAGCAAGACACAGGCACCCCAAAGTTTAGGGCTGCTCTGTTGACAAGAACCTCCACTTCGTTACACCTGAAATATCCCAGGAAAGAGAAGAATGGATAAAGAAGTTGTGGTTCTTATGTACAATGGAATATCACTCAGCCATGAAATCAACGTCATAAGGCTAGTAGCAGCATGATGAGTGGATTTAGGTACGCCGATTCTAAGTGAAATAAGTCACAAAGAAAAAGACACTTATCATAAGATATCACTTATAGAGGGAATGTAAAAACCGCTACCCTTGAACTGAATTACAAAACAGAACAGAGTCGCACGTTTAGAAAACACACTATGGCTGCTTAACGGGAAAGGTGAGGTGGGGTGATGCATAAAGCAAGGGTTTCAAATTAGCTCAGATACCGTTCCATAAACCCAATATGTAATAGACAAGACCTACTCCTTGCTCAATGAACTGGACTCAACACCCCCTATTCACCGCCCAAGAATATATCTGACTAGTAAGAATCTTAAAACCTATGTATTGATATCTCTCTGTAGTGAGTCTAGTGGGTGTAAAGCGGCATAAACACAGCAGTGAAAAGCAGCTAAACCCCATTATAAAAATCAATTACTTTTAAAAATCCGTGAAACAAAGACAGTGAAAGAGAGAGAAATGCTTACAAAATTCGTTCAGGGGCTGTGATGCCACCTGGATTGACCATATCTAGACCCACAGCTGATTGAGACATAAGGGTGGACACTCTTGGGGCTAAGAGGTTTGGGGAGGTTGGGTGAGCTAACGCAGACCCTTTAAAGTAATACGGCGTGGTACCCATCCCATGGGTCCCAAATGTCCAGGTTCAAGGGCGTCTTCCTACATAGAAAACATGCCTGAGATACCGAAAAGATGGTACACCGTGTGATCGGGAAAGGTTTCTAAAACGCACCTCATTTCTCATCTCCTTGTGCTCCTGTTCGCCATTCCAGCCGCTTTACTAGCAATCTCCCTCCTTGGCGAATCAGCACCTTTAACCTCCTGTTCCGTACAGGTTGCAGTTTGTCCTGAAGATGAACGGGAAGAGGGGCAACCAATGAGAGACTATCTCTAGGTGTTGGGACAGGCACAGGTCACTCTATCTTCCCATCAGGAAGAAGAATTAACCACAGGCCCAGCCTGCCGCCCGGAGCCAGAATAGGGCCTGAAGCAATCCTGCGCTTTTGCGGCCAGCTCCCAAGAAAGCGAGTTGAAAAATGGAGCTCAGGGGCACTGCAATTAACAAAACTGCAGAGGTAGAAATGATAACTCTCTTCCACAAATATATTGAGGGAAGGCAACGAAGAGGATTTGAAAGCAAGGCAGAATTGCAGAAAACAGGTTTCAGGAGGTAGATTCGAATCGAGTTTAAAGAACAGGAAAAGCGGCAAAAGCTCGACAATGATGCCCTTGGCCAAAAAGGGCGTATGCGTTTTTTCCTGAATATATTCAGAAAAAAACGCATACGCCCTTTTTGGCCAACCAAGCAACCTGGAAAGGCAAATCAGCGCTACAAAGAAGCCTCGCTTCCCATCGGTCAAAAGGGCCATGCTGAATAAAGTGTCAAAACCAGAAATGCAGGACAGGCCATGGAGAAATGGGAGACTTGCTACGCTGATGGGCGGGATGTAAATTGCCAACAGCCACTCTGGAGAAGTGTACGGTGTGTCCTGAAACATCTAAAAAACTCAGCTTAGAGAGCATAGGGCACTTCCACTCATGGGCGTATAAATTGGGAAAATTAAAAATCAGCAAGACACAGGCACCCCAAAGTTTAGGGCTGCTCTGTTGACAAGAACCTCCACTTCGTTACACCTGAAATATCCCAGGAAAGAGAAGAATGGATAAAGAAGTCGTGGTCCTTATGTACAATGGAATATCACTCAGCCATGAAATCAAAGTCATAAGGCTAGTAGCAGCATGATGAGTGGATTTAGGTACGACGATTCTAAGTGAAATAAGTCACACAGAAAAAGACACTTATCATAAGATATCACTTATAGAGGGAATGTAAAAACCGCTACCCTTGAACTGAATTACAAAACAGAACAGAGTCACACGTTTAGAAAACACACTATGGCTGCTTAACGGGAAAGGTGAGGTGGGGTGATGCATAAAACAAGGGTTTCAAATTAGCTCAGATACCGTTCTATAAACCCAATATGTAATAGACAAGACCTACTCCTTGCTCAGTGAACTGGACACAACACCCCCTATTCACTGCCCAAGAGTATATCTGACTAGTAAGAATCTTAAAACCTATGTATTGATATCTCTCTGTAAGTGAGTCAAGTGGGTGTAAAGCGGCATAAACACAGGAGTGAAAAGCAGCTAAATCCCATTATAAAAATCAATTACTTTTAAAACCTGTGAAACAAAGACAGTGAAAGAGACAGAAATTCTTACATAATTCGTTCAGGGGCTGTGATGCCACCTGGATTGACCATATCTAGACCCACAGATGATTGAGACATAAGCGTTGACACTCTTGCGGCTGAGAAGTTTGGTGAGGTTGGGTGAGCTAACGCAGACCCTTTAAAGTAATACGCCGTGGTACCCATCCCATGGGTCCCAAATCTCCAGGTTCAAGGGCATCTTCCTCCATCGAAAACATGCATGAGAAACCCAGAAGATGGTACACCGTGTGATCGGGAAAGGTTTCTAAAACGCACCTCATTTCTCATCTCCTTGTACTCCGGTTCGCCATTCCAGCCGCTTTACTAGCAATCTCCCTCCTTGGAGAATCAGCACCTTTAACCTCCTGTTCCGTACACGTTGCAATTTGTCCTGAGGATGAACGGGAAGAGGGGGAGCCAATGAGAGACTAGCTCTAGGTGTTGGGACAGGCACAGGTCACTCTATTTTCCCATCAGGAAGAAGAATTAACCACAGGCTCAGCCTGCCGCCCAGAGCCAGAATAGGGCCTGAAGCAATCCTGCGCTTTTGCGGCCAGCTCCCAAGAAAGCGAGTTGAAAAATGGAGCTCAGGGGCACTGCAATTCATAAACCTGCAGAGTAAGAAATGATAACTCTCGTCCACAAATATATTGAGGGAAGGCAACGAAGAGGATTTGAAAGCAAGGCAGAATTGCAGGAAACAGATTTCAGGAGGTAGATTCGAATCGCCTTTAAAGCACAGGAGAAGCGGCAAAACCTCGACAATCATGCCCTTGGCCAAAAAGGGCGTATGCGTTTTTTCCTGAATATATTCAGGAAAAAACGCATACGCCCTTTTTGGCCAACCAAGCAACCTGGAAAGGCAAATCAGCGCTACAAAGAAGCCTCGCTTCCCATGGGACAAAAGGGCCTTGCTGAATAAAGTGTCAAAACCAGAACTGCAGGACAGGCCATGGAGAAATGGGAGCCTTGCTACGCTGATGGGCGGGCTGTAAATTGCCAACAGCCACTCTGGAGAAGTGTACGGTGTGTCCTGAAACATCTAAAAAACTCAGCTTAGAGAGCATAGGGCACTTCCACTCATGGGCGTATACATTGGGAAAACTAAAACTCAGCAAGACACAGGCACCCCAAAGTTTAGGGCTGCTCTGTTGACAAGAACCTCCACTTCGTTACACCTGAAATATCCCAGGAAAGAGAAGAATGGATAAAGAAGTTGTGGTTCTTATGTACAATGGAATATCACTCAGCCATGAAATCAACGTCATAAGGCTAGTAGCAGCATGATGAGTGGATTTAGGTACGCCGATTCTAAGTGAAATAAGTCACAAAGAAAAAGACACTTATCATAAGATATCACTTATAGAGGGAATGTAAAAACCGCTACCCTTGAACTGAATTACAAAACAGAACAGAGTCGCACGTTTAGAAAACACACTATGGCTGCTTAACGGGAAAGGTGAGGTGGGGTGATGCATAAAGCAAGGGTTTCAAATTAGCTCAGATACCGTTCCATAAACCCAATATGTAATAGACAAGACCTACTCCTTGCTCAATGAACTGGACTCAACACCCCCTATTCACCGCCCAAGAATATATCTGACTAGTAAGAATCTTAAAACCTATGTATTGATATCTCTCTGTAGTGAGTCTAGTGGGTGTAAAGCGGCATAAACACAGCAGTGAAAAGCAGCTAAACCCCATTATAAAAATCAATTACTTTTAAAAATCCGTGAAACAAAGACAGTGAAAGAGAGAGAAATGCTTACAAAATTCGTTCAGGGGCTGTGATGCCACCTGGATTGACCATATCTAGACCCACAGCTGATTGAGACATAAGGGTGGACACTCTTGGGGCTAAGAGGTTTGGGGAGGTTGGGTGAGCTAACGCAGACCCTTTAAAGTAATACGGCGTGGTACCCATCCCATGGGTCCCAAATGTCCAGGTTCAAGGGCGTCTTCCTACATAGAAAACATGCCTGAGATACCGAAAAGATGGTACACCGTGTGATCGGGAAAGGTTTCTAAAACGCACCTCATTTCTCATCTCCTTGTGCTCCTGTTCGCCATTCCAGCCGCTTTACTAGCAATCTCCCTCCTTGGCGAATCAGCACCTTTAACCTCCTGTTCCGTACAGGTTGCAGTTTGTCCTGAAGATGAACGGGAAGAGGGGCAACCAATGAGAGACTATCTCTAGGTGTTGGGACAGGCACAGGTCACTCTATCTTCCCATCAGGAAGAAGAATTAACCACAGGCCCAGCCTGCCGCCCGGAGCCAGAATAGGGCCTGAAGCAATCCTGCGCTTTTGCGGCCAGCTCCCAAGAAAGCGAGTTGAAAAATGGAGCTCAGGGGCACTGCAATTAACAAAACTGCAGAGGTAGAAATGATAACTCTCTTCCACAAATATATTGAGGGAAGGCAACGAAGAGGATTTGAAAGCAAGGCAGAATTGCAGAAAACAGGTTTCAGGAGGTAGATTCGAATCGAGTTTAAAGAACAGGAAAAGCGGCAAAAGCTCGACAATGATGCCCTTGGCCAAAAAGGGCGTATGCGTTTTTTCCTGAATATATTCAGAAAAAAACGCATACGCCCTTTTTGGCCAACCAAGCAACCTGGAAAGGCAAATCAGCGCTACAAAGAAGCCTCGCTTCCCATCGGTCAAAAGGGCCATGCTGAATAAAGTGTCAAAACCAGAAATGCAGGACAGGCCATGGAGAAATGGGAGACTTGCTACGCTGATGGGCGGGATGTAAATTGCCAACAGCCACTCTGGAGAAGTGTACGGTGTGTCCTGAAACATCTAAAAAACTCAGCTTAGAGAGCATAGGGCACTTCCACTCATGGGCGTATAAATTGGGAAAATTAAAAATCAGCAAGACACAGGCACCCCAAAGTTTAGGGCTGCTCTGTTGACAAGAACCTCCACTTCGTTACACCTGAAATATCCCAGGAAAGAGAAGAATGGATAAAGAAGTCGTGGTCCTTATGTACAATGGAATATCACTCAGCCATGAAATCAAAGTCATAAGGCTAGTAGCAGCATGATGAGTGGATTTAGGTACGACGATTCTAAGTGAAATAAGTCACACAGAAAAAGACACTTATCATAAGATATCACTTATAGAGGGAATGTAAAAACCGCTACCCTTGAACTGAATTACAAAACAGAACAGAGTCACACGTTTAGAAAACACACTATGGCTGCTTAACGGGAAAGGTGAGGTGGGGTGATGCATAAAACAAGGGTTTCAAATTAGCTCAGATACCGTTCTATAAACCCAATATGTAATAGACAAGACCTACTCCTTGCTCAGTGAACTGGACACAACACCCCCTATTCACTGCCCAAGAGTATATCTGACTAGTAAGAATCTTAAAACCTATGTATTGATATCTCTCTGTAAGTGAGTCAAGTGGGTGTAAAGCGGCATAAACACAGGAGTGAAAAGCAGCTAAATCCCATTATAAAAATCAATTACTTTTAAAACCTGTGAAACAAAGACAGTGAAAGAGACAGAAATTCTTACATAATTCGTTCAGGGGCTGTGATGCCACCTGGATTGACCATATCTAGACCCACAGATGATTGAGACATAAGCGTTGACACTCTTGCGGCTGAGAAGTTTGGTGAGGTTGGGTGAGCTAACGCAGACCCTTTAAAGTAATACGCCGTGGTACCCATCCCATGGGTCCCAAATCTCCAGGTTCAAGGGCATCTTCCTCCATCGAAAACATGCATGAGAAACCCAGAAGATGGTACACCGTGTGATCGGGAAAGGTTTCTAAAACGCACCTCATTTCTCATCTCCTTGTACTCCGGTTCGCCATTCCAGCCGCTTTACTAGCAATCTCCCTCCTTGGAGAATCAGCACCTTTAACCTCCTGTTCCGTACACGTTGCAATTTGTCCTGAGGATGAACGGGAAGAGGGGGAGCCAATGAGAGACTAGCTCTAGGTGTTGGGACAGGCACAGGTCACTCTATTTTCCCATCAGGAAGAAGAATTAACCACAGGCTCAGCCTGCCGCCCAGAGCCAGAATAGGGCCTGAAGCAATCCTGCGCTTTTGCGGCCAGCTCCCAAGAAAGCGAGTTGAAAAATGGAGCTCAGGGGCACTGCAATTCATAAACCTGCAGAGTAAGAAATGATAACTCTCGTCCACAAATATATTGAGGGAAGGCAACGAAGAGGATTTGAAAGCAAGGCAGAATTGCAGGAAACAGATTTCAGGAGGTAGATTCGAATCGCCTTTAAAGCACAGGAGAAGCGGCAAAACCTCGACAATCATGCCCTTGGCCAAAAAGGGCGTATGCGTTTTTTCCTGAATATATTCAGGAAAAAACGCATACGCCCTTTTTGGCCAACCAAGCAACCTGGAAAGGCAAATCAGCGCTACAAAGAAGCCTCGCTTCCCATGGGACAAAAGGGCCATGCTGAATAAAGTGTCAAAACCAGAACTGCAGGACAGGCCATGGAGAAATGGGAGACTTGCTACGCTGATGGGCGGGCTGTAAATTGCCAACAGCCACTCTGGAGAAGTGTACGGTGTGTCCTGAAACATCTAAAAAACTCAGCTTAGAGAGCATAGGGCACTTCCACTCATGGGCGTATACATTGGGAAAACTAAAACTCAGCAAGACACAGGCACCCCAAAGTTTAGGGCTGCTCTGTTGACAAGAACCTCCACTTCGTTACACCTGAAATATCCCAGGAAAGAGAAGAATGGATAAAGAATTTGTGGTTCTTATGTACAATGGAATATCACTCAGCCATGAAATCAACGTCATAAGGCTAGTAGCAGCATGATGAGTGGATTTAGGTACGACGATTCTAAGTGAAATAAGTCACACAGAAAAAGACACTTATCATAAGATATCACTTATAGAGGGAATGTAAAAACCGCTACCCTTGAACTGAATTACAAAACAGAACAGAGTCGCACGTTTAGAAAACACACTATGGCTGCTTAACGGGAAAGGTGAGGTGGGGTGATGCATAAAGCAAGGGTTTCAAATTAGCTCAGATACCGTTCCATAAACCCAATATGTAATAGACAAGACCTACTCCTTGCTCAATGAACTGGACTCAACACCCCCTATTCACCGCCCAAGAATATATCTGACTAGTAAGAATCTTAAAACCTATGTATTGATATCTCTCTGTAGTGAGTCTAGTGGGTGTAAAGCGGCATAAACACAGCAGTGAAAAGCAGCTAAACCCCATTATAAAAATCAATTACTTTTAAAAATCCGTGAAACAAAGACAGTGAAAGAGAGAGAAATGCTTACAAAATTCGTTCAGGGGCTGTGATGCCACCTGGATTGACCATATCTAGACCCACAGCTGATTGAGACATAAGGGTGGACACTCTTGGGGCTAAGAGGTTTGGGGAGGTTGGGTGAGCTAACGCAGACCCTTTAAAGTAATACGGCGTGGTACCCATCCCATGGGTCCCAAATCTCCAGGTTCAAGGGCATCTTCCTACATCGAAAACATGCATGAGAAACCCAGAAGATGGTACACCGTGTGATCGGGAAAGGTTTCTAAAACGCACCTCATTTCTCATCTCCTTGTACTCCGGTTCGCCATTCCAGCCGCTTTACTAGCAATCTCCCTCCTTGGAGAATCAGCACCTTTAACCTCCTGTTCCGTACACGTTGCAATTTGTCCTGAGGATGAACGGGAAGAGGGGGAGCCAATGAGAGACTAGCTCTAGGTGTTGGGACAGGCACAGGTCACTCTATTTTCCCATCAGGAAGAAGAATTAACCACAGGCTCAGCCTGCCGCCCAGAGCCAGAATAGGGCCTGAAGCAATCCTGCGCTTTTGCGGCCAGCTCCCAAGAAAGCGAGTTGAAAAATGGAGCTCAGGGGCACTGCAATTCATAAACCTGCAGAGTAAGAAATGATAACTCTCGTCCACAAATATATTGAGGGAAGGCAACGAAGAGGATTTGAAAGCAAGGCAGAATTGCAGGAAACAGATTTCAGGAGGTAGATTCGAATCGCCTTTAAAGCACAGGAGAAGCGGCAAAACCTCGACAATCATGCCCTTGGCCAAAAAGGGCGTATGCGTTTTTTCCTGAATATATTCAGGAAAAAACGCATACGCCCTTTTTGGCCAACCAAGCAACCTGGAAAGGCAAATCAGCGCTACAAAGAAGCCTCGCTTCCCATGGGACAAAAGGGCCTTGCTGAATAAAGTGTCAAAACCAGAACTGCAGGACAGGCCATGGAGAAATGGGAGCCTTGCTACGCTGATGGGCGGGCTGTAAATTGCCAACAGCCACTCTGGAGAAGTGTACGGTGTGTCCTGAAACATCTAAAAAACTCAGCTTAGAGAGCATAGGGCACTTCCACTCATGGGCGTATACATTGGGAAAACTAAAACTCAGGAAGACACAGGCACCCCAAAGTTTAGGGCTGCTCTGTTGACAAGAACCTCCACTTAGTTACACCTGAAATATCCCAGGAAAGAGAAGAATGGATAAAGAAGTTGTGGTTCTTATGTACAATGGAATATCACTCAGCCATGAAATCAACGTCATAAGGCTAGTAGCAGCATGATGAGTGGATTTAGGTACGCCGATTCTAAGTGAAATAAGTCACACAGAAAAAGACAGTTATCATAAGATATCACTTATAGAGGGAATGTAAAAACCGCTACCCTTGAACTGAATTACAAAACAGAACAGAGTCGCACGTTTAGAAAACACACTATGGCTGCTTAACGGGAAAGGTGAGGTGGGGTGATGCATAAAGCAAGGGTTTCAAATTAGCTCAGATACCGTTCCATAAACCCAATATGTAATAGACAAGACCTACTCCTTGCTCAATGAACTGGACTCAACACCCCCTATTCACCGCCCAAGAATATATCTGACTAGTAAGAATCTTAAAACCTATGTATTGATATCTCTCTGTAGTGAGTCTAGTGGGTGTAAAGCGGCATAAACACAGCAGGGAAAGCAGCTAAACCCCATTATAAAAATCAATTACTTTTAAAAATCCGTGAAACAAAGACAGTGAAAGAGAGAGAAATGCTTACAAAATTCGTTCAGGGGCTGTGATGCCACCTGGATTGACCATATCTAGACCCACAGCTGATTGAGACATAAGGGTGGACACTCTTGGGGTTAAGAGGTTTGGGGAGGTTGGGTGAGCTAACGCAGACCCTTTAAAGTAATACGGCGTGGTACCCATCCCATGGGTCCCAAATGTCCAGGTTCAAGGGCGTCTTCCTACATAGAAAACATGCATGAGATACCGAAAAGATGGTACACCGTGTGATCGGGAAAGGTTTCTAAAACGCACCTCATTTCTCATCTCCTTGTGCTCCTGTTCGCCATTCCAGCCGCTTTACTAGCAATCTCCCTCCTTGGCGAATCAGCACCTTTAACCTCCTGTTCCGTACAGGTTGCAGTTTGTCCTGAAGATGAACGGGAAGAGGGGCAACCAATGAGAGACTATCTCTAGGTGTTGGGACAGGCACAGGTCACTCTATCTTCCCATCAGGAAGAAGAATTAACCACAGGCCCAGCCTGCCGCCCGGAGCCAGAATAGGGCCTGAAGCAATCCTGCGCTTTTGCGGCCAGCTCCCAAGAAAGCGAGTTGAAAAATGGAGCTCAGGGGCACTGCAATTAACAAACCTGCAGAGGTAGAAATGATAACTCTCGTCCACAAATATATTGAGGGAAGGCAACGAAGAGGATTTGAAAGCAAGGCAGAATTGCAGAAAACAGGTTTCAGGAGGTAGATTCGAATCGAGTTTAAAGAACAGGAAAAGCGGCAAAAGCTCGACAATGATGCCCTTGGCCAAAAAGGGCGTATGCGTTTTTTCCTGAATATATTCAGAAAAAAACGCATACGCCCTTTTTGGCCAACCAAGCAACCTGGAAAGGCAAATCAGCGCTACAAAGAAGCCTCGCTTCCCATCGGTCAAAAGGGCCATGCTGAATAAAGTGTCAAAACCAGAAATGCAGGACAGGCCATGGAGAAATGGGAGACTTGCTACGCTGATGGGCGGGATGTAAATTGCCAACAGCCACTCTGGAGAAGTGTACGGTGTGTCCTGAAACATCTAAAAAACTCAGCTTAGAGAGCATAGGGCACTTCCACTCATGGTCGTATAAATTGGGAAAACTAAAAATCAGCAAGACACAGGCACCCCAAAGTTTAGGGCTGCTCTGTTGACAAGAACCTCCACTTCGTTACACCTGAAATATCCCAGGAAAGAGAAGAATGGATAAAGAAGTTGTGGTCCTTATGTACAATGGAATATCACTCAGCCATGAAATCAACGTCATAAGGCTAGTAGCAGCATGATGAGTGGATTTAGGTACGACGATTCTAAGTGAAATAAGTCACACAGAAAAAGACACTTATCATAAGATATCACTTATAGAGGAATGTAAAAACCGCTACCCTTGAACTGAATTACAAAACAGAACAGAGTCACACGTTTAGAAAACACACTATGGCTGCTTAACGGGAAAGGTGAGGTGGGGTGATGCATAAAGCAAGGGTTTCAAATTAGCTCAGATACCGTTCCATAAACCCAATATGTAATAGACAAGACCTACTCCTTGCTCAATGAACTGGACTCAACACCCCCTATTCACCGCCCAAGAATATATCTGACTAGTAAGAATCTTAAAACCTATGTATTGATATCTCTCTGTAGTGAGTCTAGTGGGTGTAAAGCGGCATAAACACAGCAGTGAAAAGCAGCTAAACCCCATTATAAAAATCAATTACTTTTAAAAATCCGTGAAACAAAGACAGTGAAAGAGAGAGAAATGCTTACAAAATTCGTTCAGGGGCTGTGATGCCACCTGGATTGACCATATCTAGACCCACAGCTGATTGAGACATAAGGGTGGACACTCTTGGGGCTAAGAGGTTTGGGGAGGTTGGGTGAGCTAACGCAGACCCTTTAAAGTAATACGGCGTGGTACCCATCCCATGGGTCCCAAATGTCCAGGTTCAAGGGCATCTTCCTACATAGAAAACATGCATGAGATACCGAAAAGATGGTACACCGTGTGATCGGGAAAGGTTTCTAAAACGCACCTCATTTCTCATCTCCTTGTGCTCCTGTTCGCCATTCCAGCCGCTTTACTAGCAATCTCCCTCCTTGGCGAATCAGCACCTTTAACCTCCTGTTCCGTACAGGTTGCAGTTTGTCCTGAAGATGAACGGGAAGAGGGGGAACCAATGAGAGACTAGCTCTAGGTGTTGGGACAGGCACAGGTCACTCTATCTTCCCATCAGGAAGAAGAATTAACCACAGGCCCAGCCTGCCGCCCGGAGCCAGAATAGGGCCTGAAGCAATCCTGCGCTTTTGCGGCCAGCTCCCAAGAAAGCGAGTTGAAAAATGGAGCTCAGGGGCACTGCAATTCACAAACCTGCAGAGTTAGAAATGATAACTCTCGTCCACGAATATATTGAGGGAAGGCAACGAAGAGGATTTGAAAGCAAGGCAGAATTGCAGGAAACAGATTTCAGGAGGTAGATTCGAATCGCCTTTAAAGCACAGGAGAAGCGGCAAATCCTCGACAACATGCCCTTGGCCAAAGAGGGCGTATACGTTTTTTCCTGAATATATTCAGGAAAAAACGCATACGCCCTCTTTGGCCAACCAAGCAACCTGGAAAGGCAAATCAGTGCTACAAAGAAGCCTCGCTTCCCATCGTTCAAAAGGGTCATGCTGAATAAAGTGTCAAAACCAGAAATGCAGGACAGGCCATGGAGAAATGGGAGCCTTGCCACGCTGATGGGCGGGCGGTAAATTGCCAACAGCCACTCCGGAGAAGTGTACGGTGTGTCCTGAAACATCTAAAAAACTCAGCTTAGAGAGCATAGGGCACTTCCACTCATGGGCGTATAAATTGAGAAAACTAAAAATCAGCAAGACACAGGCACCCCAAAACTTAGGGCTGCTCTGTTGACAAGAACCTCCACTTCGTTACACCTGAAATATCCCAGGAAAGAGAAGAATGGATAAAGAAGTTGTGGTTCTTATGTACAATGGAATATCACTCAGCCATGAAATCAACGTCATAAGGGTAGTAGCAGCATGATGAGTGGATTTAGGTACGACGATTCTAAGTGAAATAAGTCACACAGAAAAAGACACTTATCATAAGATATCACTTATAGAGGGAATGTAAAAACCGCTACCCTTGAACTGAATTACAAAACAGAACAGAGTCACACGTTTAGAAAACACACTATGGCTGCTTAACGGGAAAGGTGAGGTGGGGTGATGCATAAAACAAGGGTTTCAAATTAGCTCAGATACCGTTCCATAAACCCACTATGTAATAGACAAGACCTACTCCTTGCTCAGTGAACTGGACTCAACACCCCCTATTCACTGCCAAATAATATATCTGACTAGTAAGAATCTTAAAACCTATGAATTGATATCTCTCTGTAAGTGAGTCAAGTGTGTGTAAAGTGGCATAAACACAGGAGTGAAAAGCAGCTAAACCCCATTATAAAAATCAATTACTTTTAAAAACCCGTGAAACAAAGACAGTGAAAGAGAGAGAAGTTCTTACAAAATTCGTTCAGGGTCTGTGATGCCACCTGGATTGACCAAATCTAGACCCACAGCTGATTGAGACATTAGGGTGGACACTCTTGGGGCTGAGAGGTTTGGTGAGGTTGGGTGAGCAAACGCAGACCCTTTAAAGTAATACGGCGAGGTACCCATCCCATGGGTCCCAAATCTCCAGGTTCAAGGGCATCTTCCTACATCGAAAACATGCATAAGAAACCCAGAAGATGGTACATCGTGTGATGGGGAAAGGTTTCTAAAACACACCTCATTTTTCATCTCCTTGTACTCCGGTTCGCCATTCCAGCCGCTTTACTAGCAATCTCCCTCCTTGGAGAATCAGCACCTTTAACCTCCTGTTCCGTACACGTTGCAATTTGTCCTGAGGATGAACGGGAAGAGGGGGAGCCAATGAGAGACTAGCTCTAGGTGTTGGGACAGGCACAGGTCACTCTATTTTCCCATCAGGAAGAAGAATTAACCACAGGCTCAGCCTGCCGCCCGGAGCCAGAATAGGGCCTGAAGCAATCCTGCGCTTTTGCGGCCAGCTCCCAAGAAAGCCAGTTGAAAAATGGAGCTCAGGGGCACTGCAATTCACAAACCTGCAGAGTAAGAAATGATAACTCTCGTCCACAAATATATTGAGGGAAGGCAACGAAGAGGATTTGAAAGAAAGGCAGAATTGCAGGAAAAAGATTTCAGGAGGTAGATTCGAATCGCCTTTAAAGCACAGGAGAAGCGGCAAAACCTCGACAATCATGCCCTTGGCCAAAAAGGGCGTATGCGTTTTTTCCTGAATATATTCAGGAAAAAACGCATACGCCCTTTTTGGCCAACCAAGCAACCTGGAAAGGCAAATCAGCGCTACAAAGAAGCCTCGCTTCCCATGGGACAAAAGGGCCATGCTGAATAAAGTGTCAAAACCAGAAATGCAGGACAGGCCATGGAGAAATGGGAGCCTTGCTACGCTGATGGGCGGGCTGTAAATTGCCAACAGCCACTCTGGAGAAGTGTACGGTGTGTCCTGAAACATCTAAAAAACTCAGCTTAGAGAGCATAGGGCACTTCCACTCATGGGTGTATACATTGGGAAAACTAAAACTCAGCAAGACACAGGCACCCCAAAGTTTAGGGCTGCTCTGTTGACAAGAACTTCCACTTCGTTACACCTTAAATATCCCAGGAAAGAGAAGAATGGATAAAGAATTTGTGGTTCTTATGTACAATGGAATATCACTCAGCCATGAAATCAACGTCATAAGGCTAGTAGCAGCATGATGAGTGGATTTAGGTACGACGATTCTAAGTGAAATAAGTCACACAGAAAAAGACACTTCTCATAAGATATCACTTATAGAGGGAATGTAAAAACCGCTACCCTTGAACTGAATTACAAAACAGAACAGAGTCACACGTTTAGAAAACACACTATGGCTGCTTAACGGGAAAGGTGAGGTGGGGTGATGCATAAAGCAAGGGTTTCAAATTAGCTCAGATACCGTTCCATAAACCCAATATGTAATAGACAAGACCTACTCCTTGCTCAATGAACTGGACTCAACACCCCCTATTCACCGCCCAAGAATATATCTGACTAGTAAGAATCTTAAAACCTATGTATTGATATCTCTCTGTAGTGAGTCTAGTGGGTGTAAAGCGGCATAAACACAGCAGTGAAAAGCAGCTAAACCCCATTATAAAAATCAATTACTTTTAAAAATCCGTGAAACAAAGACAGTGAAAGAGAGAGAAATGCTTACAAAATTCGTTCAGGGGCTGTGATGCCACCTGGATTGACCATATCTAGACCCACAGCTGATTGAGACATAAGGGTGGACACTCTTGGGGCTAAGAGGTTTGGGGAGGTTGGGTGAGCTAACGCAGACCCTTTAAAGTAATACGGCGTGGTACCCATCCCATGGGTCCCAAATGTCCAGGTTCAAGGGCATCTTCCTACATAGAAAACATGCATGAGATACCGAAAAGATGGTACACCGTGTGATCGGGAAAGGTTTCTAAAACGCACCTCATTTCTCATCTCCTTGTGCTCCTGTTCGCCATTCCAGCCGCTTTACTAGCAATCTCCCTCCTTGGCGAATCAGCACCTTTAACCTCCTGTTCCGTACAGGTTGCAGTTTGTCCTGAAGATGAACGGGAAAAGGGGGAACCAATGAGAGACTAGCTCTAGGTGTTGGGACAGGCAGAGTTCACTCTATTTTCCCATCAGGAAGAAGAATTAACCACAGGCTCAGCCTGCCGCCCAGAGCCAGAATAGGGCCTGAAGCAATCCTGTGCTTTTGCGGCCAGCTCCCAAGAAAGCCAGTTGAAAAATGGAGCTCAGGGGCACTGCAATTCACAAACCTGCAGAGTAAGAAATGATAACTCTCGTCCACAAATATATTGAGGGAAGGCAACGAAGAGGATTTGAAAGCAAGGCAGAATTGCAGGAAACAGATTTCAGGAGGTAGATTCGAATCGCCTTTAAAGCACAGGAGAAGCGGCAAAACCTCGACAATCATGCCCTTGGCCAAAAAGGGCGTATGCGTTTTTTCCTGAATATATTCAGGAAAAAACGCATACGCCCTTTTTGGCCAACCAAGCAACCTGGAAAGGCAAATCAGCGCTACAAAGAAGCCTCGCTTCCCATGGGACAAAAGGGCCATGCTAAATAAAGTGTCAAAACCAGAAATGCAGGACAGGCCATGGAGAAATGGGAGCCTTGCTACGCTGATGGGCGGGATGTAAATTGCCAACAGCCACTCTGGAGAAGTGTACGGTGTGTCCTGAAACATCTAAAAAACTCAGCTTAGAGAGCATAGGGCACTTCCACTCATGGTCGTATAAATTGGGAAAACTAAAAATCAGCAAGACACAGGCACCCCAAAGTTTAGGGCTGCTCTGTTGACAAGAACCTCCACTTCGTTACACCTGAAATATCCCAGGAAAGAGAAGAATGGATAAAGAAGTTGTGGTCCTTATGTACAATGGAATATCACTCAGCCATGAAATCAACGTCATAAGGCTAGTAGCAGCATGATGAGTGGATTTAGGTACGACGATTCTAAGTGAAATAAGTCACACAGAAAAAGACACTTATCATAAGATATCACTTATAGAGGAATGTAAAAACCGCTACCCTTGAACTGAATTACAAAACAGAACAGAGTCGCACGTTTAGAAAACACACTATGGCTGCTTAACGGGAAAGGTGAGGTGGGGTGATGCATAAAGCAAGGGTTTCAAATTAGCTCAGATACCGTTCCATAAACCCAATATGTAATAGACAAGACCTACTCCTTGCTCAATGAACTGGACTCAACACCCCCTATTCACCGCCCAAGAATATATCTGACTAGTAAGAATCTTAAAACCTATGTATTGATATCTCTCTGTAGTGAGTCTAGTGGGTGTAAAGCGGCATAAACACAGCAGGGAAAGCAGCTAAACCCCATTATAAAAATCAATTACTTTTAAAAATCCGTGAAACAAAGACAGTGAAAGAGAGAGAAATGCTTACAAAATTCGTTCAGGGGCTGTGATGCCACCTGGATTGACCATATCTAGACCCACAGCTGATTGAGACATAAGGGTGGACACTCTTGGGGTTAAGAGGTTTGGGGAGCTTGGGTGAGCTAACGCAGACCCTTTAAAGTAATACGGCGTGGTACCCATCCCATGGGTCCCAAATGTCCAGGTTCAAGGGCGTCTTCCTACATAGAAAACATGCATGAGATACCGAAAAGATGGTACACCGTGTGATCGGGAAAGGTTTCTAAAACGCACCTCATTTCTCATCTCCTTGTGCTCCTGTTCGCCATTCCAGCCGCTTTACTAGCAATCTCCCTCCTTGGCGAATCAGCACCTTTAACCTCCTGTTCCGTACAGGTTGCAGTTTGTCCTGAAGATGAACGGGAAGAGGGGCAACCAATGAGAGACTATCTCTAGGTGTTGGGACAGGCACAGGTCACTCTATCTTCCCATCAGGAAGAAGAATTAACCACAGGCCCAGCCTGCCGCCCGGAGCCAGAATAGGGCCTGAAGCAATCCTGCGCTTTTGCGGCCAGCTCCCAAGAAAGCGAGTTGAAAAATGGAGCTCAGGGGCACTGCAATTAACAAACCTGCAGAGGTAGAAATGATAACTCTCGTCCACAAATATATTGAGGGAAGGCAACGAAGAGGATTTGAAAGCAAGGCAGAATTGCAGAAAACAGGTTTCAGGAGGTAGATTCGAATCGAGTTTAAAGAACAGGAAAAGCGGCAAAAGCTCGACAATGATGCCCTTGGCCAAAAAGGGCGTATGCGTGTTTTCCTGAATATATTCAGAAAAAAACGCATACGCCCTTTTTGGCCAACCAAGCAACCTGGAAAGGCAAATCAGCGCTACAAAGAAGCCTCGCTTCCCATCGGTCAAAAGGGCCATGCTGAATAAAGTGTCAAAACCAGAAATGCAGGACAGGCCATGGAGAAATGGGAGACTTGCTACGCTGATGGGCGGGATGTAAATTGCCAACAGCCACTCTGGAGAAGTGTACGGTGTGTCCTGAAACATCTAAAAAACTCAGCTTAGAGAGCATAGGGCACTTCCACTCATGGTCGTATAAATTGGGAAAACTAAAAATCAGCAAGACACAGGCACCCCAAAGTTTAGGGCTGCTCTGTTGACAAGAACCTCCACTTCGTTACACCTGAAATATCCCAGGAAAGAGAAGAATGGATAAAGAAGTTGTGGTCCTTATGTACAATGGAATATCACTCAGCCATGAAATCAACGTCATAAGGCTAGTAGCAGCATGATGAGTGGATTTAGGTACGACGATTCTAAGTGAAATAAGTCACACAGAAAAAGACACTTATCATAAGATATCACTTATAGAGGAATGTAAAAACCGCTACCCTTGAACTGAATTACAAAACAGAACAGAGTCACACGTTTAGAAAACACACTATGGCTGCTTAACGGGAAAGGTGAGGTGGGGTGATGCATAAAGCAAGGGTTTCAAATTAGCTCAGATACCGTTCCATAAACCCAATATGTAATAGACAAGACCTACTCCTTGCTCAATGAACTGGACTCAACACCCCCTATTCACCGCCCAAGAATATATCTGACTAGTAAGAATCTTAAAACCTATGTATTGATATCTCTCTGTAGTGAGTCTAGTGGGTGTAAAGCGGCATAAACACAGCAGTGAAAAGCAGCTAAACCCCATTATAAAAATCAATTACTTTTAAAAATCCGTGAAACAAAGACAGTGAAAGAGAGAGAAATGCTTACAAAATTCGTTCAGGGGCTGTGATGCCACCTGGATTGACCATATCTAGACCCACAGCTGATTGAGACATAAGGGTGGACACTCTTGGGGCTAAGAGGTTTGGGGAGGTTGGGTGAGCTAACGCAGACCCTTTAAAGTAATACGGCGTGGTACCCATCCCATGGGTCCCAAATGTCCAGGTTCAAGGGCATCTTCCTACATAGAAAACATGCATGAGATACCGAAAAGATGGTACACCGTGTGATCGGGAAAGGTTTCTAAAACGCACCTCATTTCTCATCTCCTTGTGCTCCTGTTCGCCATTCCAGCCGCTTTACTAGCAATCTCCCTCCTTGGCGAATCAGCACCTTTAACCTCCTGTTCCGTACAGGTTGCAGTTTGTCCTGAAGATGAACGGGAAGAGGGGGAACCAATGAGAGACTAGCTCTAGGTGTTGGGACAGGCACAGGTCACTCTATCTTCCCATCAGGAAGAAGAATTAACCACAGGCCCAGCCTGCCGCCCGGAGCCAGAATAGGGCCTGAAGCAATCCTGCGCTTTTGCGGCCAGCTCCCAAGAAAGCGAGTTGAAAAATGGAGCTCAGGGGCACTGCAATTCAAAAACCTGCAGAGTTAGAAATGATAACTCTCGTCCACAAATATATTGAGGGAAGGCAACGAAGAGGATTTGAAAGCAAGGCAGAATTGCAGGAAACAGATTTCAGGAGGTAGATTCGAATCGCCTTTAAAGCACAGGAGAAGCGGCAAATCCTCGACAACATGCCCTTGGCCAAAGAGGGCGTATACGTTTTTTCCTGAATATATTCAGGAAAAAACGCATACGCCCTCTTTGGCCAACCAAGCAACCTGGAAAGGCAAATCAGTGCTACAAAGAAGCCTCGCTTCCCATCGTTCAAAAGGGTCATGCTGAATAAAGTGTCAAAACCAGAAATGCAGGACAGGCCATGGAGAAATGGGAGCCTTGCCACGCTGATGGGCGGGCGGTAAATTGCCAACAGCCACTCCGGAGAAGTGTACGGTGTGTCCTGAAACATCTAAAAAACTCAGCTTAGAGAGCATAGGGCACTTCCACTCATGGGCGTATAAATTGAGAAAACTAAAAATCAGCAAGACACAGGCACCCCAAAACTTAGGGCTGCTCTGTTGACAAGAACCTCCACTTCGTTACACCTGAAATATCCCAGGAAAGAGAAGAATGGATAAAGAAGTTGTGGTTCTTATGTACAATGGAATATCACTCAGCCATGAAATCAACGTCATAAGGGTAGTAGCAGCATGATGAGTGGATTTAGGTACGACGATTCTAAGTGAAATAAGTCACACAGAAAAAGACACTTATCATAAGATATCACTTATAGAGGGAATGTAAAAACCGCTACCCTTGAACTGAATTACAAAACAGAACAGAGTCACACGTTTAGAAAACACACTATGGCTGCTTAACGGGAAAGGTGAGGTGGGGTGATGCATAAAACAAGGGTTTCAAATTAGCTCAGATACCGTTCCATAAACCCAATATGTAATAGACAAGACCTACTCCTTGCTCAGTGAACTGGACTCAACACCCCCTATTCACTGCCAAATAATATATCTGACTAGTAAGAATCTTAAAACCTATGAATTGATATCTCTCTGTAAGTGAGTCAAGTGTGTGTAAAGTGGCATAAACACAGGAGTGAAAAGCAGATAAACCCCATTATAAAAATCAATTACTTTTAAAAACCCGTGAAACAAAGACAGTGAAAGAGAGAGAAGTTCTTACAAAATTCGTTCAGGGTCTGTGATGCCACCTGGATTGACCAAATCTAGACCCACAGCTGATTGAGACATTAGGGTGGACACTCTTGGGGCTGAGAGGTTTGGTGAGGTTGGGTGAGCAAACGCAGACCCTTTAAAGTAATACGGCGAGGTACCCATCCCATGGGTCCCAAATCTCCAGGTTCAAGGGCATCTTCCTACATCGAAAACATGCATAAGAAACCCAGAAGATGGTACATCGTGTGATGGGGAAAGGTTTCTAAAACACACCTCATTTTTCATCTCCTTGTACTCCGGTTCGCCATTCCAGCCGCTTTACTAGCAATCTCCCTCCTTGGAGAATCAGCACCTTTAACCTCCTGTTCCGTACACGTTGCAATTTGTCCTGAGGATGAACGGGAAGAGGGGGAGCCAATGAGAGACTAGCTCTAGGTGTTGGGACAGGCACAGGTCACTCTATTTTCCCATCAGGAAGAAGAATTAACCACAGGCTCAGCCTGCCGCCCGGAGCCAGAATAGGGCCTGAAGCAATCCTGCGCTTTTGCGGCCAGCTCCCAAGAAAGCCAGTTGAAAAATGGAGCTCAGGGGCACTGCAATTCACAAACCTGCAGAGTAAGAAATGATAACTCTCGTCCACAAATATATTGAGGGAAGGCAACGAAGAGGATTTGAAAGAAAGGCAGAATTGCAGGAAAAAGATTTCAGGAGGTAGATTCGAATCGCCTTTAAAGCACAGGAGAAGCGGCAAAACCTCGACAATCATGCCCTTGGCCAAAAAGGGCGTATGCGTTTTTTCCTGAATATATTCAGGAAAAAACGCATACGCCCTTTTTGGCCAACCAAGCAACCTGGAAAGGCAAATCAGCGCTACAAAGAAGCCTCGCTTCCCATGGGACAAAAGGGCCATGCTGAATAAAGTGTCAAAACCAGAAATGCAGGACAGGCCATGGAGAAATGGGAGCCTTGCTACGCTGATGGGCGGGATGTAAATTGCCAACAGCCACTCTGGAGAAGTGTACGGTGTGTCCTGAAACATCTAAAAAACTCAGCTTAGAGAGCATAGGGCACTTCCACTCATGGGCGTATACATTGGGAAAACTAAAACTCACCAAGACACAGGCACCCCAAAGTTTAGGGCTGCTCTGTTAACAAGAACTTCCACTTCGTTACACCTTAAATATCCCAGGAAAGAGAAGAATGGATAAAGAATTTGTGGTTCTTATGTACAATGGAATATCACTCAGCCATGAAATCAACGTCATAAGGCTAGTAGCAGCATGATGAGTGGATTTAGGTACGACGATTCTAAGTGAAATAAGTCACACAGAAAAAGACACTTCTCATAAGATATCACTTATAGAGGGAATGTAAAAACCGCTACCCTTGAACTGAATTACAAAACAGAACAGAGTCACACGTTTAGAAAACACACTATGGCTGCTTAACGGGAAAGGTGAGGTGGGGTGATGCATAAAGCAAGGGTTTCAAATTAGCTCAGATACCGTTCCATAAACCCAATATGTAATAGACAAGACCTACTCCTTGCTCAATGAACTGGACTCAACACCCCCTATTCACCGCCCAAGAATATATCTGACTAGTAAGAATCTTAAAACCTATGTATTGATATCTCTCTGTAGTGAGTCTAGTGGGTGTAAAGCGGCATAAACACAGCAGTGAAAAGCAGCTAAACCCCATTATAAAAATCAATTACTTTTAAAAATCCGTGAAACAAAGACAGTGAAAGAGAGAGAAATGCTTACAAAATTCGTTCAGGGGCTGTGATGCCACCTGGATTGACCATATCTAGACCCACAGCTGATTGAGACATAAGGGTGGACACTCTTGGGGCTAAGAGGTTTGGGGAGGTTGGGTGAGCTAACGCAGACCCTTTAAAGTAATACGGCGTGGTACCCATCCCATGGGTCCCAAATGTCCAGGTTCAAGGGCATCTTCCTACATAGAAAACATGCATGAGATACCGAAAAGATGGTACACCGTGTGATCGGGAAAGGTTTCTAAAACGCACCTCATTTCTCATCTCCTTGTGCTCCTGTTCGCCATTCCAGCCGCTTTACTAGCAATCTCCCTCCTTGGCGAATCAGCACCTTTAACCTCCTGTTCCGTACAGGTTGCAGTTTGTCCTGAAGATGAACGGGAAAAGGGGGAACCAATGAGAGACTAGCTCTAGGTGTTGGGACAGGCACAGGTCACTCTATTTTCCCATCAGGAAGAAGAATTAACCACAGGCTCAGCCTACCGCCCAGAGCCAGAATAGGGCCTGAAGCAATCCTGTGCTTTTGCGGCCAGCTCCCAAGAAAGCCAGTTGAAAAATGGAGCTCAGGGGCACTGCAATTCACAAACCTGCAGAGTAAGAAATGATAACTCTCGTCCACAAATATATTGAGGGAAGGCAACGAAGAGGATTTGAAAGCAAGGCAGAATTGCAGGAAACAGATTTCAGGAGGTAGATTCGAATCGCCTTTAAAGCACAGGAGAAGCGGCAAAACCTCGACAATCATGCCCTTGGCCAAAAAGGGCGTATGCGTTTTTTCCTGAATATATTCAGGAAAAAACGCATACGCCCTTTTTGGCCAACCAAGCAACCTGGAAAGGCAAATCAGCGCTACAAAGAAGCCTCGCTTCCCATGGGACAAAAGGGCCATGCTAAATAAAGTGTCAAAACCAGAAATGCAGGACAGGCCATGGAGAAATGGGAGCCTTGCTACGCTGATGGGCGGGATGTAAATTGCCAACAGCCACTCTGGAGAAGTGTACGGTGTGTCCTGAAACATCTAAAAAACTCAGCTTAGAGAGCATAGGGCACTTCCACTCATGGTCGTATAAATTGGGAAAACTAAAAATCAGCAAGACACAGGCACCCCAAAGTTTAGGGCTGCTCTGTTGACAAGAACCTCCACTTCGTTACACCTGAAATATCCCAGGAAAGAGAAGAATGGATAAAGAAGTTGTGGTCCTTATGTACAATGGAATATCACTCAGCCATGAAATCAACGTCATAAGGCTAGTAGCAGCATGATGAGTGGATTTAGGTACGACGATTCTAAGTGAAATAAGTCACACAGAAAAAGACACTTATCATAAGATATCACTTATAGAGGAATGTAAAAACCGCTACCCTTGAACTGAATTACAAAACAGAACAGAGTCACACGTTTAGAAAACACACTATGGCTGCTTAACGGGAAAGGTGAGGTGGGGTGATGCATAAAGCAAGGGTTTCAAATTAGCTCAGATACCGTTCCATAAACCCAATATGTAATAGACAAGACCTACTCCTTGCTCAATGAACTGGACTCAACACCCCCTATTCACCGCCCAAGAATATATCTGACTAGTAAGAATCTTAAAACCTATGTATTGATATCTCTCTGTAGTGAGTCTAGTGGGTGTAAAGCGGCATAAACACAGCAGTGAAAAGCAGCTAAACCCCATTATAAAAATCAATTACTTTTAAAAATCCATGAAACAAAGACAGTGAAAGAGAGAGAAATGCTTACAAAATTCGTTCAGGGGCTGTGATGCCACCTGGATTGACCATATCTAGACCCACAGCTGATTGAGACATAAGGGTGGACACTCTTGGGGCTAAGAGGTTTGGGGAGGTTGGGTGAGCTAACGCAGACCCTTTAAAGTAATACGGCGTGGTACCCATCCCATGGGTCCCAAATGTCCAGGTTCAAGGGCATCTTCCTACATCGAAAACATGCATGAGATACCGAAAAGATGGTACACCGTGTGATCGGGAAAGGTTTCTAAAACGCACCTCATTTCTCATCTCCTTGTGCTCCTGTTCGCCATTCCAGCCGCTTTACTAGCAATCTCCCTCCTTGGCGAATCAGCACCTTTAACCTCCTGTTCCGTACAGGTTGCAGTTTGTCCTGAAGATGAACGGGAAGAGGGGGAACCAATGAGAGACTAGCTCTAGGTGTTGGGACAGGCACAGGTCACTCTATCTTCCCATCAGGAAGAAGAATTAACCACAGGCCCAGCCTGCCGCCCGGAGCCAGAATAGGGCCTGAAGCAATCCTGCGCTTTTGCGGCCAGCTCCCAAGAAAGCGAGTTGAAAAATGGAGCTCAGGGGCACTGCAATTCACAAACCTGCAGAGTTAGAAATGATAACTCTCGTCCACGAATATATTGAGGGAAGGCAACGAAGAGGATTTGAAAGCAAGGCAGAATTGCAGGAAACAGATTTCAGGAGGTAGATTCGAATCGCCTTTAAAGCACAGGAGAAGCGGCAAATCCTCGACAATCATGCCCTTGGCCAAAGAGGCCGTATGCGTTTTTTCCTGAATATATTCAGGAAAATACGCATACGCCCTCTTTGGCCAACCAAGCAACCTGGAAAGGGAAATCAGTGCTACAAAGAAGCCTCGCTTCCCATCGTTCAAAAGGGCCATGCTGAATAAAGTGTCAAAACCAGAAATGCAGGACAGGCCATGGAGAAATGGGAGCCTTGCCACGCTGATGGGCGGGCGGTAAATTGCCAACAGCCACTCTGGAGAAGTGTACGGTGTGTCCTGAAACATCTAAAAAACTCAGCTTAGAGAGCATAGGGCACTTCCACTCATGGGCGTATAAATTGAGAAAACTAAAAATCAGCAAGACACAGGCACCCCAAAACTTAGGGCTGCTCTGTTGACAAGAACCTCCACTTCGTTACACCTTAAATATCCCAGGAAAGAGAAGAATGGCTAAAGAAGTTGTGGTTCTTATGTACAATGGAATATCACTCAGCCATGAAATCAACGTCATAAGGCTAGTAGCAGCATGATGAGTGGATTTAGGTACGACGATTCTAAGTGAAATAAGTCACACAGAAAAAGACACTTATCATAAGATATCACTTATAGAGGGAATGTAAAAACCGCTACCCTTGAACTGAATTACAAAACAGAACAGAGTCACACGTTTAGAAAACACACTATGGCTGCTTAACGGGAAAGGTGAGGTGGGGTGATGCATAAAACAAGGGTTTCAAATTAGCTCAGATACCGTTCCATAAACCCACTATGTAATAGACAAGACCTACTCCTTGCTCAGTGAACTGGACTCAACACCCCCTATTCACTGCCAAATAATATATCTGACTAGTAAGAATCTTAAAACCTATGAATTGATATCTCTCTGTAAGTGAGTCAAGTGTGTGTAAAGTGGCATAAACACAGGAGTGAAAAGCAGCTAAACCCCATTATAAAAATCAATTACTTTTAAAACCCGTGAAACAAAGACAGTGAAAGAGAGAGAAGTTCTTACAAAATTCGTTCAGGGTCTGTGATGCCACCTGGATTGACCAAATCTAGACCCACAGCTGATTGAGACATTAGGGTGGACACTCTTGGGGCTGAGAGGTTTGGTGAGGTTGGGTGAGCAAACGCAGACCCTTTAAAGTAATACGGCGAGGTACCCATCCCATGGGTCCCAAATCTCCAGGTTCAAGGGCATCTTCCTACATCGAAAACATGCATAAGAAACCCAGAAGATGGTACATCGTGTGATGGGGAAAGGTTTCTAAAACACACCTCATTTTTCATCTCCTTGTACTCCGGTTCGCCATTCCAGCCGCTTTACTAGCAATCTCCCTCCTTGGAGAATCAGCACCTTTAACCTCCTGTTCCGTACACGTTGCAATTTGTCCTGAGGATGAACGGGAAGAGGGGGAGCCAATGAGAGACTAGCTCTAGGTGTTGGGACAGGCACAGGTCACTCTATTTTCCCATCAGGAAGAAGAATTAACCACAGGCTCAGCCTGCCGCCCGGAGCCAGAATAGGGCCTGAAGCAATCCTGCGCTTTTGCGGCCAGCTCCCAAGAAAGCGAGTTGAAAAATGGAGCTCAGGGGCACTGCAATTCACAAACCTGCAGAGTAAGAAATGATAACTCTCGTCCACAAATATATTGAGGGAAGGCAACGAAGAGGATTTGAAAGCAAGGCAGAATTGCAGGAAACAGATTTCAGGAGGTAGATTCGAATCGCCTTTAAAGCACAGGAGAAGCGGCAAAACCTCGACAATCATGCCCTTGGCCAAAAAGGGCGTATGCGTTTTTTCCTGAATATATTCAGGAAAAAACGCATACGCCCTTTTTGGCCAAAAAAGCAACCTGGAAAGGCAAATCAGCGCTACAAAGAAGCCTCGCTTCCCATCGGTCAAAAGGGCCATGCTGAATAAAGTGTCAAAACCAGAAATGCAGGACAGGCCATGGAGAAATGGGAGCCTTGCTACGCTGATGGGCGGAATGTAAATTGCCAACAGCCACTCTGGAGAAGTGTACGGTGTGTCCTGAAACATCTAAAAAACTCAGCTTAGAGAGCATAGGGCACTTCAACTCATGGGCGTATAAATTGGGAAAACTAAAAATCAGCAAGACACAGGCACCCCAAAGTTTAGGGCTGCTCTGTTGACAAGAACCTCCACTTCGTTACACCTGAAATATCCCAGGAAAGAGAAGAATGGATAAAGAAGTTGTGGTCCTTATGTACAATGGAATATCACTCAGCCATGAAATCAACGTCATAAGGCTAGTAGCAGAATGATGAGTGGATTTAGGTACGACGATTCTAAGTGAAATAAGTCACACAGAAAAAGACTCTTATCATAAGATATCACTTATAGAGGAATGTAAAAACCGCTACCCTTGAACTGAATTACAAAACAGAACAGAGTCACACGTTTAGAAAACACACTATGGCTGCTTAACGGGAAAGGTGAGGTGGGGTGATGCATAAAGCAAGGGTTTCAAATTAGCTCAGATACCGTTCCATAAACCCAATATGTAATAGACAAGACCTACTCCTTGCTCAATGAACTGGACTCAACACCCCCTATTCACCGCCCAAGAATATATCTGACTAGTAAGAATCTTAAAACCTATGTATTGATATCTCTCTGTAGTGAGTCTAGTGGGTGTAAAGCGGCATAAACACAGCAGTGAAAAACAGCTAAACCCCATTATAAAAATCAATTACTTTTAAAAATCCGTGAAACAAAGACAGTGAAAGAGAGAGAAATGCTTACAAAATTCGTTCAGGGGCTGTGATGCCACCTGGATTGACCATATCTAGACCCACAGCTGATTGAGACATAAGGGTGGACACTCTTGGGGCTAAGAAGTTTGGGGAGGTTGGGTGAGCTAACGGAGACCCTTTAAAGTAATACGGCGTGGTACCCTTCCCATGGGTCCCAAATGTCCAGGTTCAAGGGCATCTTCCTACATCGAAAACATGCATGAGATACCGAAAAGATGGTACACCGTGTGATCGGGAAAGGTTTCTAAAACGCACCTCATTTCTCATCTCCTTGTACTCCTGTTCGCCATTCCAGCCGCTTTACTAGCAATCTCCCTCCTTGGCGAATCAGCACCTTTAACCTCCTGTTCCGTACAGGTTGCAGTTTGTCCTGAAGATGAACGGGAAAAGGGGGAACCAATGAGAGACTAGCTCTAGGTGTTGGGACAGGCACAGGTCACTCTATCTTCCCATCAGGAAGAAGAATTAACCACAGGCCCAGCCTGCCGCCCGGAGCCAGAATAGGGCCTGAAGCAATCCTGCGCTTTTGCGGCCAGCTCCCAAGAAAGCGAGTTGAAAAATGGAGCTCAGGGGCACTGCAATTCACAAACCTGCAGAGTTAGAAATGATAACTCTCGTCCACGAATATATTGAGGGAAGGCAACGAAGAGGATTTGAAAGCAAGGCAGAATTGCAGGAAATAGATTTCAGGAGGTAGATTCGAATCGCCTTTAAAGCACAGGAGAAGCGGCAAATCCTCGACAATCATGCCCTTGGCCAAAGAGGGCGTATACGTTTTTTCCTGAATATATTCAGGAAAAAACGCATACGCCCTCTTTGGCCAACCAAGCAACCAGGAAAGGCAAATCAGTGCTACAAAGAAGCCTCGCTTCCCATCGTTCAAAAGGGCCATGCTGAATAAAGTGTCAAAACCAGAAATGCAGGACAGGCCATGGAGAAATGGGAGCCTTGCTACGCTGATGGGCGGGCTGTAAATTGCCAACAGCCACTCTGGAGAAGTGTACGGTGTGTCCTGAAACATCTAAAAAACTCAGCTTAGAGAGCATAGGGCACTTCTACTCATGGGCGTATAAATTGAGAAAACTAAAAATCAGCAAGGCACAGGCACCCCAAAGTTTAGGGCTGCTCTGTTGACAAGAACCTCCACTTCGTTACACCTTAAATATCCCAGGAAAGAGAAGAATGGATAAAGAAGTTGTGGTTCTTATGTACAATGGAATATCACTCAGCCATGAAATCAACGTCATAAGGCTAGTAGCAGCATGATGAGTGGATTTAGGTACGACGATTCTAAGTGAAATAAGTCACACAGAAAAAGACAGTTATCATAAGATATCACTTATAGAGGGAATGTAAAAACCGCTACCCTTGAACTGAATTACAAAACAGAACAGAGTCACACGTTTAGAAAACACACTATGGCTGCTTAACGGGAAAGGTGAGGTGGGGTGATGCATAAAACAAGGGTTTCATATTAGCTCAGATACCGTTCCATAAACCCAATATGTAATAGACAAGACCTACTCCTTGCTCAGTGAACTGGACTCAACACCCCCTATTCACCGTCCAAGAATATATTTGACTAGTAAGAATCTTAAAACCTATGTATTGCTATCTCTCTGTAAGTGAGTCAAGTGTGTGTAAAGCGGCATAAACACAGGAGTGAAAAGCAGCTAAACCCCATTATAAAAATCAATTACTTTTAAAAACCCGTGAAACAAAGACAGTGCAAGAGAGAGAAATTCTTAAAAAATTCATTCAGGGGCAGTGATGCCACCTGGATTGACCATATCTAGACCCACAGCTGATTGAGACATAAGGGTGGACACTATTGGGGCTGAGAGGTTTGGGGAGGTTGGATGAGCTAGCGCAGACCATTTAAAGTAATACGGCGTGGTACCCATCCCATGGGTCCCAAATCTCCAGGTTCAAGGGCATCTTCCTACATCGAAAACATGCATAAGAAACCCAGAAGATGGTACACCGTGTGATCGGGAAAGGTTTCTAAAACACACCTCATTTCTCATCTCCTTGTACTCCAGTTCGCCATTCCAGCCGCTTTACTAGCAATCTCCCTCCTTGGAGAATCAGCACCTTTAACCTCCTGTTCCGTACAGGTTGCAATTTTTCCTGAGGATGAACGGGAAGAGGGGGAGCCAATGAGAGACTAGCTCTAGGTGTTGGGACAGGCAGAGTTCACTCTATTTTCCCATCAGGAAGAAGAATTAACCACAGGCTCAGCTTGCCGCCCGGAGCCAGAATAGGGCCTGAAGCAATCCTGCGCTTTTGCGGCCAGCTCCCAAGAAAGCGAGTTGAAAAATGGAGCTCAGGGGCACTGCAATTCACAAACCTGCAGAGTTAGAAATGATAACTCTCGTCCACAAATAGATTGAGGGAAGGCAACGAAGAGGATTTGAAATCAAGGCAGAATTGCAGGAAACAGATTTCAGGAGGTAGATTCGAGTCGCCTTTAAAGCACAGGAGAAGCGGCAAAACCTCGACAATGATGCCCTTGGCCCAAAAGGGCGTATGCGTTTTTTCCTGAATATATTCAGGAAAAAACGCATACGCCCTTTTTGGCCAACCAAGCAATCTGGAAAGGCAAATCAGCGCTACAAAGAAGTCTCGCTTTCCATCGGTCAAAAGGGCCATGCTGAATAAAGTGTCAAAACCAGAAATGCAGGACAGGCCATGGAGAAACGGGAGCCTTGCTACGCTGATGGGCGGCATGTAAATTGCCAACAGCCACTCTGGAGAAGTGTACGGTGTGTCCTGAAACATCTAAAAAACTCAGCTTAGAGCGCATAGGGCACTTCCACTCATGGGCGTATAAATTGGGAAAACTAAAAATCAGCAAGACAAAGGCACCCCAACGTTTAGGGCTGCTCTGTTGACAAGAACCTCCACTTCGTTACACCTTAAATATCCCAGGAAAGAGAAGAATGGATAAAGAATTTGTGGTCCTTATGTACAATGGAATATCACTCAGCCGTGAAATCAACGTTATAAGGCTAGGAGCAGCATGATGAGTGCATTTAGGTACGACGATTCTAAGTGAAATAAGTGACAGAGAAAAAGACACTTATCATACGATATCACTTATAGAGGGAATGTAAAAACCGCTACCCTTGAACTGAATTACAAAACAGAACAGAGTCGCACGTTTAGAAAACACACTATGGCTGCTTAACGGGAAAGGTGAGGTGGGGTGATGCATAAAACAAGGGTTTCAAATTAGCTCAGATACCGTTCCATAAACCCAATATGTAATAGACAAGACCTACTCCTTGCTCAGTGAACTGGACTCAACACCCCCTATTCACCGCACAAGAGTATATCTGACTAGTAAGAATCTTAAAACCTATGTATTGATATCTCTCTGTAAGTGAGTCAAGTGGGTGTAAAGCGGCATAAACACAGCAGTGAAAAGCAGCTAAACCCCATTATAAAAATCAATTACTTTTAAAACCCGTGAAACAAAGACAGTGAAATAGAGAGAAATTCTTACAAACTTCATTCAGGGGCAGTGATGCCACCTGGATTGACCATATCTAGACCCACAGCTGACTGAGACATAAGGGTGGACACTCTTGGGGCTGAGAGGTTTGTTGAGGTTGGGTGAGCTAACGCAGACCCTTTAAAGTAATACGGTGTGGTACCCATCCCATGGGTCCCAAATCACCAGGTTCTAAGGGCATCTTCCTACAGCGAAAACATGCATGAGAAATCCAGAAGATGGTACACCGTGTGATCGGGAAAGGTTTCTAAAACCCCCCTCATTTCTCATCTCCTTGTGCTCCGGTTCGCCATTCCAGCCGCTTTACTAGCAATCTCCCTCCTTGGAGAATCAGCACCTTTAACCTCCTGTTCCGTACAGGTTGCAGTTTGTCCTGAAGATGAACGGGAAGAGGGGGAACCAATGAGAGACTAGCTCTAGGTGTTGGGACAGGCACAGGTCACTCTAACTTCCCATCTGGAAGAAGAATTAACCACAGGCCCAGCCTGCCGCCCAGAGCCATAATAGGGCCTGAAGCAATCCTGCGCTTTTGCGGCCAGCTCCCAAGAAAGCGAGTTGAAAAATGGAGCTCAGGGGCACTGCAATTCACAAACCTGCAGACTTAGAAATGATAACTCTCATCTAAAAATATATTGAGGGAAGGCAACGAAGAGGATTTGAAAGCAAGGCAGAATTGCAGGAAACAGATTTCAGGAGGTAGATTCGAATCGCCTTTAAAGCACAGGAAAAGCGGCAAAACCTCGACTATGATGCCCTTGGCCAAAAAGGGCGTATGCGTTTTTTCCTGAATATATTCAGGAAAAAACGCATACGCCCTTTTTGGCCAACCAAGCAACCTGGAAAGGCAAATCACCGCTACAAAGAAGTGTCGCTTCCCATCGGTCAAAGGGCCATACTGAATAAAGTGTCAAAACCAGAAATGCAGGACAGGTCATGGAGAAATGGGAGCCTTGCTACGCTGATGGGCGGGATTTCAATTGCCAACAGCCACTCTGGAGAGGTGTACGGTGTGTCCAGAAACATCTAAAAAACTCAGCTTAGAGAGCATAGGGCACTTCTACTCATGGGCGTATAAATTGGGAAAACTAAAAATCAGCAAGGCACAGGCACCCCAAAGTTTAGGGCTCCTCTGTTGAGAAGAACCTCCACTTCGTTACACCTTAAATATTCCAGGAAAGAGAAGAATGGATAAAGAAGTTGTGGTCCTTATATACAATGGAATATCACTGAGCCATGAAATCAACGTCATAAGGCTAGTAGCAGCATGAGGAGTGGATTTAGGTACGACGATTCTAAGTGAAATAAGTCACACAGAAATAGACACTTATCATAAGATATCACTTATAGAGGGAACGTAAAAACCGCTACCCTTGAACTGAATTACAAAACAGAACAGAGTCACACGTTTAGAAAACACACTATGGCTGCTTAACGGGAAAGGTGAGGTGGGGTGATGCATAAAACAAGGGTTTCAAATTAGCTCAGATACCGTTCCATAAACCCAATATGTAATAGACAAGACCTACTCCTTGCTCAGTGAACTGGACTCAACACCCCCTATTCACCGCCCAAGAATATGTCTGACTAGTAAGAATCTTAAAACCTATGTATTGATATCTCTCTGTAAGTGAGTCAAGTGGGTGTAAAGTGGCATAAACACAGGAGTGAAAAGCAGCTAAACCCCATTATAAAAATCAATTACTTTTAAAAACCCGTGAAACAAAGACAGTGAAAGAGAGAGAAATGCTTACAAAATTCTTTCAGGGTCTGTGATGACACATGGATTGACCAAATCTAGACCCACAGCTGATTGAGACATAAGGGTGGACACTATTGGGGCTGAGAGGTTTGGTGAGGTTGGGTGAGCTAACGCAGACCCTTTAAAGTAATACGGCGTGGTACCCATCCCATGGGTCCCAAATCTCCAGGTTCAAGGGCATCATCCTACATCGAAAACATGCATAAGAAACCCAGAAGATGGTACACCGTGTGCTCGGGAAAGGTTTCTAAAACACACCTCATTTCTCATCTCCTTGTACTCCGGTTCGCCATTCCAGCCGCTTTACTAGCAATCTCCCTCCTTGGAAAATCAGCACCTTTAACCTCCTGTTCCGTACACGTTGCAATTTGTCCTGAGGATGAACGGGAAGAGGGGGAGCCAATGAGAGACTAGCTCTAGGTGTTGGGACAGGCAGAGTTCACTCTATTTTCCCATCAGGAAGAAGAATTAACCACAGGCTCAGCCTGCCGCCCAGAGCCAGAATAGGGCCTGAAGCAATCCTGTGCTTTTGCGGCCAGCTCCCAAGAAAGCCAGTTGAAAAATGGAGCTCAGGGGCACTGCAATTCACAAACCTGCAGAGTAAGAAATGATAACTCTCGTCCACAAATATATTGAGGGAAGGCAACGAAGAGGATTTGAAAGCAAGGCAGAATTGCAGGAAACAGATTTCAGGAGGTAGATTCGAATCGCCTTTAAAGCACAGGAGAAGCGGCAAAACCTCGACAATCATGCCCTTGGCCAAAAAGGGCGTATGCGTTTTTTCCTGAATATATTCAGGAAAAAACGCATACGCCCTTTTTGGCCAACCAAGCAACCTGGAAAGGCAAATCAGCGCTACAAAGAAGCCTCGCTTCCCATCGGTCAAAAGGGCCATGCTGAATAAAGTGTCAAAACCAGAAATGCAGGACAGGCCATGGAGAAATGGGAGCCTTGCTACGCTGATGGGCGGGATGTAAATTGCCAACAGCCACTCTGGAGAAGTGTACGGTGTGTCCTGAAACATCTAAAAAACTCAGCTTAGAGAGCATAGGGCACTTCCTCTCATGGTCGTATAAATTGGGAAAACTAAAAATCAGCAAGACACAGGCACCCCAAAGTTTAGGGCTGCTCTGTTGACAAGAACCTCCACTTCGTTACACCTGAAATATCCCAGGAAAGAGAAGAATGGATAAAGAAGTTGTGGTCCTTATGTACAATGGAATATCACTCAGCCATGAAATCAACGTCATAAGGCTAGTAGCAGCATGATGAGTGGATTTAGGTACGACGATTCTAAGTGAAATAAGTCACACAGAAAAAGACACTTATCATAAGATATCACTTATAGAGGAATGTAAAAACCGCTACCCTTGAACTGAATTACAAAACAGAACAGAGTCACACGTTTAGAAAACACACTATGGCTGCTTAACGGGAAAGGTGAGGTGGGGTGATGCATAAAGCAAGGGTTTCAAATTAGCTCAGATACCGTTCCATAAACCCAATATGTAATAGACAAGACCTACTCCTTGCTCAATGAACTGGACTCAACACCCCCTATTCACCGCCCAAGAATATATCTGACTAGTAAGAATCTTAAAACCTATGTATTGATATCTCTCTGTAGTGAGTCTAGTGGGTGTAAAGCGGCATAAACACAGCAGTGAAAAGCAGCTAAACCCCATTATAAAAATCAATTACTTTTAAAAATCCGTGAAACAAAGACAGTGAAAGAGAGAGAAATGCTTACAAAATTCGTTCAGGGGCTGTGATGCCACCTGGATTGACCATATCTAGACCCACAGCTGATTGAGACATAAGGGTGGACACTCTTGGGGCTAAGAGGTTTGGGGAGGTTGGGTGAGCTAACGCAGACCCTTTAAAGTAATACGGCGTGGTACCCATCCCATGGGTCCCAAATGTCCAGGTTCAAGGGCATCTTCCTACATAGAAAACATGCATGAGATACCGAAAAGATGGTACACCGTGTGATCGGGAAAGGTTTCTAAAACGCACCTCATTTCTCATCTCCTTGTGCTCCTGTTCGCCATTCCAGCCGCTTTACTAGCAATCTCCCTCCTTGGCGAATCAGCACCTTTAACCTCCTGTTCCGTACAGGTTGCAGTTTGTCCTGAAGATGAACGGGAAGAGGGGGAACCAATGAGAGACTAGCTCTAGGTGTTGGGACAGGCACAGGTCACTCTATCTTCCCATCAGGAAGAAGAATTAACCACAGGCCCAGCCTGCCGCCCGGAGCCAGAATAGGGCCTGAAGCAATCCTGCGCTTTTGCGGCCAGCTCCCAAGAAAGCGAGTTGAAAAATGGAGCTCAGGGGCACTGCAATTCAAAAACCTGCAGAGTTAGAAATGATAACTCTCGTCCACAAATATATTGAGGGAAGGCAACGAAGAGGATTTGAAAGCAAGGCAGAATTGCAGGAAACAGATTTGAGGAGGTAGATTCGAATCGCCTTTAAAGCACAGGAGAAGCGGCAAATCCTCGACAATCATGCCCTTGGCCAAAGAGGGCGTATACGTTTTTTCCTGAATATATTCAGGAAAAAACGCATACGCCCTCTTTGGCCAACCAAGCAACCAGGAAAGGCAAATCAGTGCTACAAAGAAGCCTCGCTTCCCATCGTTCAAAAGGGCCATGCTGAATAAAGTGTCAAAACCAGAAATGCAGGACAGGCCATTGAGAAATGGGAGCCTTGCCACGCTGATGGGCGGGCGGTAAATTGCCAACAGCCACTCTGGAGAAGTGTACGGTGTGTCCTGAAACATCTAAAAAACTCAGCTTAGAGAGCATAGGGCACTTCCACTCATGGGCGTATAAATTGAGAAAACTAAAAATCAGCAAGACACAGGCACCCCAAAACTTAGGGCTGCTCTGTTGACAAGAACCTCCACTTCGTTACACCTTAAATATCCCAGGAAAGAGAAGAATGGCTAAAGAAGTTGTGGTTCTTATGTACAATGGAATATCACTCAGCCATGAAATCAACGTCATAAGGCTAGTAGCAGCATGATGAGTGGATTTAGGTACGACGATTCTAAGTGAAATAAGTCACACAGAAAAAGACACTTATCATAAGATATCACTTATAGAGGGAATGTAAAAACCGCTACCCTTGAACTGAATTACAAAACAGAACAGAGTCACACGTTTAGAAAACACACTATGGCTGCTTAACGGGAAAGGTGAGGTGGGGTGATGCATAAAACAAGGGTTTCAAATTAGCTCAGATACCGTTCCATAAACCCACTATGTAATAGACAAGACCTACTCCTTGCTCAGTGAACTGGACTCAACACCCCCTATTCACTGCCAAATAATATATCTGACTAGTAAGAATCTTAAAACCTATGAATTGATATCTCTCTGTAAGTGAGTCAAGTGTGTGTAAAGTGGCATAAACACAGGAGTGAAAAGCAGCTAAACCCCATTATAAAAATCAATTACTTTTAAAAACCCGTGAAACAAAGACAGTGAAAGAGAGAGAAGTTCTTACAAAATTCGTTCAGGGTCTGTGATGCCACCTGGATTGACCAAATCTAGACCCACAGCTGATTGAGAAATTAGGGTGGACACTATTGGGGCTGAAAGGTTTGGTGAGGTTGGGTGAGCAAACGCAGACCCTTTAAAGTAATACGGCGAGGTACCCATCCCATGGGTCCCAAATCTCCAGGTTCAAGGGCATCTTCCTACATCGAAAACATGCATAAGAAACCAAGAAGATGGTACATCGTGTGATGGGGAAAGGTTTCTAAAACACACCTCATTTTTCATCTCCTTGTACTCCGGTTCGCCATTCCAGCCGCTTTACTAGCAATCTCCCTCCTTGGAGAATCAGCACCTTTAACCTCCTGTTCCGTACAGGTTGCAATTTGTCCTGAGGATGAACGGGAAGAGGGGGAGCCAATGAGAGACTAGCTCTAGGTGTTGGGACAGGCACAGGTCACTCTATTTTCCCATCAGGAAGAAGAATTAACCACAGGCTCAGCCTGCCGCCCGGAGCCAGAATAGGGCCTGAAGCAATCCTGCGCTTTTGCGGCCAGCTCCCAAGAAAGCGAGTTGAAAAATGGAGCTCAGGGGCACTGCAATTCACAAACCTGCAGAGTAAGAAATGATAACTCTCGTCCACAAATATATTGAGGGAAGGCAACGAAGAGGATTTGAAAGAAAGGCAGAATTGCAGGAAACAGATTTCAGGAGGTAGATTCGAATCGCCTTTAAAGCACAGGAGAAGCGGCAAAACCTCGACAATCATGCCCTTGGCCAAAAAGGGCGTATGCGTTTTTTCCTGAATATATTCAGGAAAAAACGCATACGCCCTTTTTGGCCAACAAAGCAACCTGGAAAGGCAAATCAGCGCTACAAAGAAGCCTCGCTTCCCATCGGTCAAAAGGGCCATGCTGAATAAAGTGTCAAAACCAGAAATGCAGAACAGGCCATGGAGAAATGGGAGCCTTGCTACGCTGATGGGCGGAATGTAAATTGCCAACAGCCACTCTGGAGAAGTGTACGGTGTGTCCTGAAACATCTAAAAAACTCAGCTTAGAGAGGATAGGGCACTTCAACTCATGGGCGTATAAATTGGGAAAACTAAAAATCAGCAAGACACAGGCACCCCAAAGTTTAGGGCTGCTCTGTTGACAAGAACCTCCACTTCGTTACACCTTAAATATCCCAGGAAAGAGAAGAATGGATAAAGAAGTTGTGGTCCTTATGTACAATGGAATATCACTCAGCCATGAAATCAACGTCATAAGGCTAGTAGCAGAATGATGAGTGGATTTAGGTACGACGATTCTAAGTGAAATAAGTCACACAGAAAAAGACTCTTATCATAAGATATCACTTATAGAGGAATGTAAAAACCGCTACCCTTGAACTGAATTACAAAACAGAACAGAGTCACACGTTTAGAAAACACACTATGGCTGCTTAACGGGAAAGGTGAGGTGGGGTGATGCATAAAGCAAGGGTTTCAAATTAGCTCAGATACCGTTCCATAAACCCAATATGTAATAGACAAGACCTACTCCTTGCTCAATGAACTGGACTCAACACCCCCTATTCACCGCCCAAGAATATATCTGACTAGTAAGAATCTTAAAACCTATGTATTGATATCTCTCTGTAGTGAGTCTAGTGGGTGTAAAGCGGCATAAACACAGCAGTGAAAAACAGCTAAACCCCATTATAAAAATCAATTACTTTTAAAAATCCGTGAAACAAAGACAGTGAAAGAGAGAGAAATGCTTACAAAATTCGTTCAGGGGCTGTGATGCCACCTGGATTGACCATATCTAGACCCACAGCTGATTGAGACATAAGGGTGGACACTCTTAGGGCTAAGAAGTTTGGGGAGGTTGGGTGAGCTAACGCAGACCCTTTAAAGTAATACGGCGTGGTACCCATCCCATGGGTCCCAAATGTCCAGGTTCAAGGGCATCTTCCTACATAGAAAACATGCATGAGATACCGAAAAGATGGTACACCGTGTGATCGGGAAAGGTTTCTAAAACGCACCTCATTTCTCATCTCCTTGTGCTCCTGTTCGCCATTCCAGCCGCTTTACTAGCAATCTCCCTCTTTGGCGAATCAGCACCTTTAACCTCCTGTTCCGTACAGGTTGCAGTTTGTCCTGAAGATGAACGGGAAGAGGGGGAACCAATGAGAGACTAGCTCTAGGTGTTGGGACAGGCACAGGTCACTCTATCTTCCCATCAGGAAGAAGAATTAACCACAGGCCCAGCCTGCCGCCCGGAGCCAGAATAGGGCCTGAAGCAATCCTGCGCTTTTGCGGCCAGCTCCCAAGAAAGCGAGTTGAAAAATGGAGCTCAGGGGCACTGCAATTCACAAACCTGCAGAGTTAGAAATGATAACTCTCGTCCACGAATATATTGAGGGAAGGCAACGAAGAGGATTTGAAAGCAAGGCAGAATTGCAGGAAACAGATTTCAGGAGGTAGATTCGAATCGCCTTTAAAGCACAGGAGAAGCGGCAAATCCTCGACAATCATGCCCTTGGCCAAAGAGGGCGTATACGTTTTTTCCTGAATATATTCAGGAAAAAACGCATACGCCCTCTTTGGCCAACCAAGCAACCAGGAAAGGCAAATCAGTGCTACAAAGAAGCCTCGCTTCCCATCGTTCAAAAGGGCCATGCTGAATAAAGTGTCAAAACCAGAAATGCAGGACAGGCCATGGAGAAATGGGAGCCTTGCTACGCTGATGGGCGGGCTGTAAATTGCCAACAGCCACTCTGGAGAAGTGTACGGTGTGTCCTGAAACATCTAAAAAACTCAGCTTAGAGAGCATAGGGCACTTCTACTCATGGGCGTATAAATTGAGAAAACTAAAAATCAGCAAGGCACAGGCACCCCAAAGTTTAGGGCTGCTCTGTTGACAAGAACCTCCACTTCGTTACACCTTAAATATCCCAGGAAAGAGAAGAATGGATAAAGAAGTTGTGGTTCTTATGTACAATGGAATATCACTCAGCCATGAAATCAACGTCATAAGGCTAGTAGCAGCATGATGAGTGGATTTAGGTACGACGATTCTAAGTGAAATAAGTCACACAGAAAAAGACACTTATCATAAGATATCACTTATAGAGGGAATGTAAAAACCGCTACCCTTGAACTGAATTACAAAACAGAACAGAGTCACACGTTTAGAAAACACACTATGGCTGCTTAACGGGAAAGGTGAGGTGGGGTGATGCATAAAACAAGGGTTTCAAATTAGCTCAGATACCGTTCCATAAACCCAATATGTAATAGACAAGACCTACTCCTTGCTCAGTGAACTGGACTCAACACCCCCTATTCACCGTCCAAGAATATATTTGACTAGTAAGAATCTTAAAACCTATGTATTGCTATCTCTCTGTAAGTGAGTCAAGTGTGTGTAAAGCGGCATAAACACAGGAGTGAAAAGCAGCTAAACCCCATTATAAAAATCAATTACTTTTAAAAACCCGTGAAACAAAGACAGTGCAAGAGAGAGAAATTCTTAAAAAATTCATTCAGGGGCAGTGATGCCACCTGGATTGACCATATCTAGACCCACAGCTGATTGAGACATAAGGGTGGACACTATTGGGGCTGAGAGGTTTGGTGAGGTTGGGTGAGCTAACGCAGACCCTTTAAAGTAATACGGCGTGGTACCCATCCCATGGGTCCCAAATCTCCAGGTTCAAGGGCATCTTCCTACATCGAAAACATGCATAAGAAACCCAGAAGATGGTACACCGTGTGATCGGGAAAGGTTTCTAAAACACACCTCATTTCTCATCTCCTTGTACTCCGGTTCGCCATTCCAGCCGCTTTACTAGCAATCTCCCTCCTTGGAAAATCAGCACCTTTAACCTCCTGTTCCGTACACGTTGCAATTTGTCCTGAGGATGAACGGGAAGAGGGGGAGCCAATGAGAGACTAGCTCTAGGTGTTGGGACAGGCAGAGTTCACTCTATTTTCCCATCAGGAAGAAGAATTAACCACAGGCTCAGCCTGCCGCCCAGAGCCAGAATAGGGCCTGAAGCAATCCTGTGCTTTTGCGGCCAGCTCCCAAGAAAGCCAGTTGAAAAATGGAGCTCAGGGGCACTGCAATTCACAAACCTGCAGAGTAAGAAATGATAACTCTCGTCCACAAATATATTGAGGGAAGGCAACGAAGAGGATTTGAAAGCAAGGCAGAATTGCAGGAAACAGATTTCAGGAGGTAGATTCGAATCGCCTTTAAAGCACAGGAGAAGCGGCAAAACCTCGACAATCATGCCCTTGGCCAAAAAGGGCGTATGCGTTTTTTCCTGAATATATTCAGGAAAAAACGCATACGCCCTTTCTGGCCAACCAAGCAACCTGGAAAGGCAAATCAGCGCTACAAAGAAGCCTCGCTTCCCATCGGTCAAAAGGGCCATGCTGAATAAAGTGTCAAAACCAGAAATGCAGGACAGGCCATGGAGAAATGGGAGCCTTGCTACGCTGATGGGCGGGATGTAAATTGCCAACAGCCACTCTGGAGAAGTGTACGGTGTGTCCTGAAACATCTAAAAAACTCAGCTTAGAGAGCATAGGGCACTTCCACTCATGGTCGTATAAATTGGGAAAACTAAAAATCAGCAAGACACAGGCACCCCAAAGTTTAGGGCTGCTCTGTTGACAAGAACCTCCACTTCGTTACACCTGAAATATCCCAGGAAAGAGAAGAATGGATAAAGAAGTTGTGGTCCTTATGTACAATGGAATATCACTCAGCCATGAAATCAACGTCATAAGGCTAGTAGCAGCATGATGAGTGGATTTAGGTACGACGATTCTAAGTGAAATAAGTCACACAGAAAAAGACACTTATCATAAGATATCACTTATAGAGGAATGTAAAAACCGCTACCCTTGAACTGAATTACAAAACAGAACAGAGTCACACGTTTAGAAAACACACTATGGCTGCTTAACGGGAAAGGTGAGGTGGGGTGATGCATAAAGCAAGGGTTTCAAATTAGCTCAGATACCGTTCCATAAACCCAATATGTAATAGACAAGACCTACTCCTTGCTCAATGAACTGGACTCAACACCCCCTATTCACCGCCCAAGAATATATCTGACTAGTAAGAATCTTAAAACCTATGTATTGATATCTCTCTGTAGTGAGTCTAGTGGGTGTAAAGCGGCATAAACACACCAGTGAAAAGCAGCTAAACCCCATTATAAAAATCAATTACTTTTAAAAATCCGTGAAACAAAGACAGTGAAAGAGAGAGAAATGCTTACAAAATTCGTTCAGGGGCTGTGATGACACATGGATTGACCATATCTAGACCCACAGCTGATTGAGACATAAGGGTGGACACTCTTGGGGCTAAGAGGTTTGGGGAGGTTGGGTGAGCTAACGCAGACCCTTTAAAGTAATACGGCGTGGTACCCATCCCATGGGTCCCAAATGTCCAGGTTCAAGGGCATCTTCCTACATAGAAAACATGCATGAGATACCGAAAAGATGGTACACCGTGTGATCGGGAAAGGTTTCTAAAACGCACCTCATTTCTCATCTCCTTGTGCTCCTGTTCGCCATTCCAGCCGCTTTACTAGCAATCTCCCTCCTTGGCGAATCAGCACCTTTAACCTCCTGTTCCGTACAGGTTGCAGTTTGTCCTGAAGATGAACGGGAAGAGGGGGAACCAATGAGAGACTAGCTCTAGGTGTTGGGACAGGCACAGGTCACTCTATCTTCCCATCAGGAAGAAGAATTAACCACAGGCCCAGCCTGCCGCCCGGAGCCAGAATAGGGCCTGAAGCAATCCTGCGCTTTTGCGGCCAGCTCCCAAGAAAGCGAGTTGAAAAATGGAGCTCAGGGGCACTGCAATTCACAAACCTGCAGAGTTAGAAATGATAACTCTCGTCCACAAATATATTGAGGGAAGGCAACGAAGAGGATTTGAAAGCAAGGCAGAATTGCAGGAAACAGATTTCAGGGGGTAGATTCGAATCGCCTTTAAAGCACAGGAGAAGCGGCAAATCCTCGACAATCATGCCCTTGGCCAAAGAGGGCGTATACGTTTTTTCCTGAATATATTCAGGAAAAAACGCATACGCCCTCTTTGGCCAACCAAGCAACCTGGAAAGGGAAATCAGTGCTACAAAGAAGCCTCGCTTCCCATCGTTCAAAAGGGCCATGCTGAATAAAGTGTCAAAACCAGAAATGCAGGACAGGCCATTGAGAAATGGGAGCCTTGCCACGCTGATGGGCGGGCGGTAAATTGCCAACAGCCACTCTGGAGAAGTGTACGGTGTGTCCTGAAACATCTAAAAAACTCAGCTTAGAGAGCATAGGGCACTTCCACTCATGGGCGTATAAATTGAGAAAACTAAAAATCAGCAAGACACAGGCACCCCAAAACTTAGGGCTGCTCTGTTGACAAGAACCTCCACTTCGTTACACCTGAAATATCCCAGGAAAGAGAAGAATGGATAAAGAAGTTGTGGTTCTTATGTACAATGGAATATCACTCAGCCATGAAATCAACGTCATAAGGCTAGTAGCAGCATGATGAGTGGATTTAGGTACGACGATTCTAAGTGAAATAAGTCACACAGAAAAAGACACTTATCATAAGATATCACTTATAGAGGGAATGTAAAAACCGCTACCCCTGAACTGAATTACAAAACAGAACAGAGTCACACGTTTAGAAAACACACTATGGCTGCTTAACGGGAAAGGTGAGGTGGGGTGATGCATAAAACAAGGGTTTCAAATTAGCTCAGATACCGTTCCATAAACCCACTATGTAATAGACAAGACCTACTCCTTGCTCAGTGAACTGGACTCAACACCCCCTATTCACTGCCAAATAATATATCTGACTAGTAAGAATCTTAAAACCTATGAATTGATATCTCTCTGTAAGTGAGTCAAGTGTGTGTAAAGTGGCATAAACACAGGAGTGAAAAGCAGATAAACCCCATTATAAAAATCAATTACTTTTAAAAACCCGTGAAACAAAGACAGTGAAAGAGAGAGAAGTTCTTACAAAATTCGTTCAGGGTCTGTGATGCCACCTGGATTGACCAAATCTAGACCCACAGCTGATTGAGACATTAGGGTGGACACTCTTGGGGCTGAGAGGTTTGGTGAGGTTGGGTGAGCAAACGCAGACCCTTTAAAGTAATACGGCGAGGTACCCATCCCATGGGTCCCAAATCTCCAGGTTCAAGGGCATCTTCCTACATCGAAAACATGCATAAGAAACCCAGAAGATGGTACATCGTGTGATGGGGAAAGGTTTCTAAAACACACCTCATTTTTCATCTCCTTGTACTCCGGTTCGCCATTCCAGCCGCTTTACTAGCAATCTCCCTCCTTGGAGAATCAGCACCTTTAACCTCCTGTTCCGTACACGTTGCAATTTGTCCTGAGGATGAACGGGAAGAGGGGGAGCCAATGAGAGACTAGCTCTAGGTGTTGGGACAGGCACAGGTCACTCTACTTTCCCATCAGGAAGAAGAATTAACCACAGGCTCAGCCTGCCGCCCGGAGCCAGAATAGGGCCTGAAGCAATCCTGCGCTTTTGCGGCCAGCTCCCAAGAAAGCCAGTTGAAAAATGGAGCTCAGGGGCACTGCAATTCACAAACCTGCAGAGTAAGAAATGATAACTCTCGTCCACAAATATATTGAGGGAAGGCAACGAAGAGGATTTGAAAGAAAGGCAGAATTGCAGGAAAAAGATTTCAGGAGGTAGATTCGAATCGCCTTTAAAGCACAGGAGAAGCGGCAAAACCTCGACAATCATGCCCTTGGCCAAAAAGGGCGTATGCGTTTTTTCCTGAATATATTCAGGAAAAAACGCATACGCCCTATTTGGCCAACCAAGCAACCTGGAAAGGCAAATCAGCGCTACAAAGAAGCCTCGCTTCCCATGGGACAAAAGGGCCATGCTGAATAAAGTGTCAAAACCAGAAATGCAGGACAGGCCATGGAGAAATGGGAGCCTTGCTACGCTGATGGGCGGGATGTAAATTGCCAACAGCCACTCTGGAGAAGTGTACGGTGTGTCCTGAAACATCTAAAAAACTCAGCTTAGAGAGCATAGGGCACTTCCACTCATGGGCGTATACATTGGGAAAACTAAAACTCACCAAGACACAGGCACCCCAAAGTTTAGGGCTGCTCTGTTAACAAGAACTTCCACTTCGTTACACCTTAAATATCCCAGGAAAGAGAAGAATGGATAAAGAATTTGTGGTTCTTATGTACAATGGAATATCACTCAGCCATGAAATCAACGTCATAAGGCTAGTAGCAGCATGATGAGTGGATTTAGGTACGACGATTCTAAGTGAAATAAGTCACACAGAAAAAGACACTTCTCATAAGATATCACTTATAGAGGGAATGTAAAAACCGCTACCCTTGAACTGAATTACAAAACAGAACAGAGTCACACGTTTAGAAAACACACTATGGCTGCTTAACGGGAAAGGTGAGGTGGGGTGATGCATAAAGCAAGGGTTTCAAATTAGCTCAGATACCGTTCCATAAACCCAATATGTAATAGACAAGACCTACTCCTTGCTCAATGAACTGGACTCAACACCCCCTATTCACCGCCCAAGAATATATCTGACTAGTAAGAATCTTAAAACCTATGTATTGATATCTCTCTGTAGTGAGTCTAGTGGGTGTAAAGCGGCATAAACACAGCAGTGAAAAGCAGCTAAACCCCATTATAAAAATCAATTACTTTTAAAAATCCGTGAAACAAAGACAGTGAAAGAGAGAGAAATGCTTACAAAATTCGTTCAGGGGCTGTGATGCCACCTGGATTGACCATATCTAGACCCACAGCTGATTGAGACATAAGGGTGGACACTCTTGGGGCTAAGAGGTTTGGGGAGGTTGGGTGAGCTAACGCAGACCCTTTAAAGTAATACGGCGTGGTACCCATCCCATGGGTCCCAAATGTCCAGGTTCAAGGGCATCTTCCTACATAGAAAACATGCATGAGATACCGAAAAGATGGTACACCGTGTGATCGGGAAAGGTTTCTAAAACGCACCTCATTTCTCATCTCCTTGTGCTCCTGTTCGCCATTCCAGCCGCTTTACTAGCAATCTCCCTCCTTGGCGAATCAGCACCTTTAACCTCCTGTTCCGTACAGGTTGCAGTTTGTCCTGAAGATGAACGGGAAAAGGGGGAACCAATGAGAGACTAGCTCTAGGTGTTGGGACAGGCACAGGTCACTCTATTTTCCCATCAGGAAGAAGAATTAACCACAGGCTCAGCCTGCCGCCCAGAGCCAGAATAGGGCCTGAAGCAATCCTGTGCTTTTGCGGCCAGCTCCCAAGAAAGCCAGTTGAAAAATGGAGCTCAGGGGCACTGCAATTCACAAACCTGCAGAGTAAGAAATGATAACTCTCGTCCACAAATATATTGAGGGAAGGCAACGAAGAGGATTTGAAAGCAAGGCAGAATTGCAGGAAACAGATTTCAGGAGGTAGATTCGAATCGCCTTTAAAGCACAGGAGAAGCGGCAAAACCTCGACAATCATGCCCTTGGCCAAAAAGGGCGTATGCGTTTTTTCCTGAATATATTCAGGAAAAAACGCATACGCCCTTTTTGGCCAACCAAGCAACCTGGAAAGGCAAATCAGCGCTACAAAGAAGCCTCGCTTCCCATGGGACAAAAGGGCCATGCTAAATAAAGTGTCAAAACCAGAAATGCAGGACAGGCCATGGAGAAATGGGAGCCTTGCTACGCTGATGGGCGGGATGTAAATTGCCAACAGCCACTCTGGAGAAGTGTACGGTGTGTCCTGAAACATCTAAAAAACTCAGCTTAGAGAGCATAGGGCACTTCCACTCATGGTCGTATAAATTGGGAAAACTAAAAATCAGCAAGACACAGGCACCCCAAAGTTTAGGGCTGCTCTGTTGACAAGAACCTCCACTTCGTTACACCTGAAATATCCCAGGAAAGAGAAGAATGGATAAAGAAGTTGTGGTCCTTATGTACAATGGAATATCACTCAGCCATGAAATCAACGTCATAAGGCTAGTAGCAGCATGATGAGTGGATTTAGGTACGACGATTCTAAGTGAAATAAGTCACACAGAAAAAGACACTTATCATAAGATATCACTTATAGAGGAATGTAAAAACCGCTACCCTTGAACTGAATTACAAAACAGAACAGAGTCACACGTTTAGAAAACACACTATGGCTGCTTAACGGGAAAGGTGAGGTGGGGTGATGCATAAAGCAAGGGTTTCAAATTAGCTCAGATACCGTTCCATAAACCCAATATGTAATAGACAAGACCTACTCCTTGCTCAATGAACTGGACTCAACACCCCCTATTCACCGCCCAAGAATATATCTGACTAGTAAGAATCTTAAAACCTATGTATTGATATCTCTCTGTAGTGAGTCTAGTGGGTGTAAAGCGGCATAAACACAGCAGTGAAAAGCAGCTAAACCCCATTATAAAAATCAATTACTTTTAAAAATCCATGAAACAAAGACAGTGAAAGAGAGAGAAATGCTTACAAAATTCGTTCAGGGGCTGTGATGCCACCTGGATTGACCATATCTAGACCCACAGCTGATTGAGACATAAGGGTGGACACTCTTGGGGCTAAGAGGTTTGGGGAGGTTGGGTGAGCTAACGCAGACCCTTTAAAGTAATACGGCGTGGTACCCATCCCATGGGTCCCAAATGTCCAGGTTCAAGGGCATCTTCCTACATCGAAAACATGCATGAGATACCGAAAAGATGGTACACCGTGTGATCGGGAAAGGTTTCTAAAACGCACCTCATTTCTCATCTCCTTGTGCTCCTGTTCGCCATTCCAGCCGCTTTACTAGCAATCTCCCTCCTTGGCGAATCAGCACCTTTAACCTCCTGTTCCGTACAGGTTGCAGTTTGTCCTGAAGATGAACGGGAAGAGGGGGAACCAATGAGAGACTAGCTCTAGGTGTTGGGACAGGCACAGGTCACTCTATCTTCCCATCAGAAAGAAGAATTAACCACAGGCCCAGCCTGCCGCCCGGAGCCAGAATAGGGCCTGAAGCAATCCTGCGCTTTTGCGGCCAGCTCCCAAGAAAGCGAGTTGAAAAATGGAGCTCAGGGGCACTGCAATTCACAAACCTGCAGAGTTAGAAATGATAACTCTCGTCCACGAATATATTGAGGGAAGGCAACGAAGAGGATTTGAAAGCAAGGCAGAATTGCAGGAAACAGATTTCAGGAGGTAGATTCGAATCGCCTTTAAAGCACAGGAGAAGCGGCAAATCCTCGACAATCATGCCCTTGGCCAAAGAGGCCGTATGCGTTTTTTCCTGAATATATTCAGGAAAATACGCATACGCCCTCTTTGGCCAACCAAGCAACCTGGAAAGGGAAATCAGTGCTACAAAGAAGCCTCGCTTCCCATCGTTCAAAAGGGCCATGCTGAATAAAGTGTCAAAACCAGAAATGCAGGACAGGCCATGGAGAAATGGGAGCCTTGCCACGCTGATGGGCGGGCGGTAAATTGCCAACAGCCACTCTGGAGAAGTGTACGGTGTGTCCTGAAACATCTAAAAAACTCAGCTTAGAGAGCATAGGGCACTTCCACTCATGGGCGTATAAATTGAGAAAACTAAAAATCAGCAAGACACAGGCACCCCAAAACTTAGGGCTGCTCTGTTGACAAGAACCTCCACTTCGTTACACCTTAAATATCCCAGGAAAGAGAAGAATGGCTAAAGAAGTTGTGGTTCTTATGTACAATGGAATATCACTCAGCCATGAAATCAACGTCATAAGGCTAGTAGCAGCATGATGAGTGGATTTAGGTACGACGATTCTAAGTGAAATAAGTCACACAGAAAAAGACACTTATCATAAGATATCACTTATAGAGGGAATGTAAAAACCGCTACCCTTGAACTGAATTACAAAACAGAACAGAGTCACACGTTTAGAAAACACACTATGGCTGCTTAACGGGAAAGGTGAGGTGGGGTGATGCATAAAACAAGGGTTTCAAATTAGCTCAGATACCGTTCCATAAACCCACTATGTAATAGACAAGACCTACTCCTTGCTCAGTGAACTGGACTCAACACCCCCTATTCACTGCCAAATAATATATCTGACTAGTAAGAATCTTAAAACCTATGAATTGATATCTCTCTGTAAGTGAGTCAAGTGTGTGTAAAGTGGCATAAACACAGGAGTGAAAAGCAGCTAAACCCCATTATAAAAATCAATTACTTTTAAAAACCCGTGAAACAAAGACAGTGAAAGAGAGAGAAGTTCTTACAAAATTCGTTCAGGGTCTGTGATGCCACCTGGATTGACCAAATCTAGACCCACAGCTGATTGAGACATTAGGGTGGACACTCTTGGGGCTGAGAGGTTTGGTGAGGTTGGGTGAGCAAACGCAGACCCTTTAAAGTAATACGGCGAGGTACCCATCCCATGGGTCCCAAATCTCCAGGTTCAAGGGCATCTTCCTACATCGAAAACATGCATAAGAAACCCAGAAGATGGTACATCGTGTGATGGGGAAAGGTTTCTAAAACACACCTCATTTTTCATCTCCTTGTACTCCGGTTCGCCATTCCAGCCGCTTTACTAGCAATCTCCCTCCTTGGAGAATCAGCACCTTTAACCTCCTGTTCCGTACACGTTGCAATTTGTCCTGAGGATGAACGGGAAGAGGGGGAGCCAATGAGAGACTAGCTCTAGGTGTTGGGACAGGCACAGGTCACTCTATTTTCCCATCAGGAAGAAGAATTAACCACAGGCTCAGCCTGCCGCCCGGAGCCAGAATAGGGCCTGAAGCAATCCTGCGCTTTTGCGGCCAGCTCCCAAGAAAGCGAGTTGAAAAATGGAGCTCAGGGGCACTGCAATTCACAAACCTGCAGAGTAAGAAATGATAACTCTCGTCCACAAATATATTGAGGGAAGGCAACGAAGAGGATTTGAAAGAAAGGCAGAATTGCAGGAAACAGATTTCAGGAGGTAGATTCGAATCGCCTTTAAAGCACAGGAGAAGCGGCAAAACCTCGACAATCATGCCCTTGGCCAAAAAGGGCGTATGCGTTTTTTCCTGAATATATTCAGGAAAAAACGCATACGCCCTTTTTGGCCAAAAAAGCAACCTGGAAAGGCAAATCAGCGCTACAAAGAAGCCTCGCTTCCCATCGGTCAAAAGGGCCATGCTGAATAAAGTGTCAAAACCAGAAATGCAGGACAGGCCATGGAGAAATGGGAGCCTTGCTACGCTGATGGGCGGAATGTAAATTGCCAACAGCCACTCTGGAGAAGTGTACGGTGTGTCCTGAAACATCTAAAAAACTCAGGTTAGAGAGCATAGGGCACTTCAACTCATGGGCGTATAAATTGGGAAAACTAAAAATCAGCAAGACACAGGCACCCCAAAGTTTAGGGCTGCTCTGTTGACAAGAACCTCCACTTCGTTACACCTGAAATATCCCAGGAAAGAGAAGAATGGATAAAGAAGTTGTGGTCCTTATGTACAATGGAATATCACTCAGCCATGAAATCAACGTCATAAGGCTAGTAGCAGAATGATGAGTGGATTTAGGTACGACGATTCTAAGTGAAATAAGTCACACAGAAAAAGACTCTTATCATAAGATATCACTTATAGAGGAATGTAAAAACCGCTACCCTTGAACTGAATTACAAAACAGAACAGAGTCACACGTTTAGAAAACACACTATGGCTGCTTAACGGGAAAGGTGAGGTGGGGTGATGCATAAAGCAAGGGTTTCAAATTAGCTCAGATACCGTTCCATAAACCCAATATGTAATAGACAAGACCTACTCCTTGCTCAATGAACTGGACTCAACACCCCCTATTCACCGCCCAAGAATATATCTGACTAGTAAGAATCTTAAAACCTATGTATTGATATCTCTCTGTAGTGAGTCTAGTGGGTGTAAAGCGGCATAAACACAGCAGTGAAAAACAGCTAAACCCCATTATAAAAATCAATTACTTTTAAAAATCCGTGAAACAAAGACAGTGAAAGAGAGAGAAATGCTTACAAAATTCGTTCAGGGGCTGTGATGCCACCTGGATTGACCATATCTAGACCCACAGCTGATTGAGACATAAGGGTGGACACTCTTGGGGCTAAGAAGTTTGGGGAGGTTGGGTGAGCTAACGGAGACCCTTTAAAGTAATACGGCGTGGTACCCATCCCATGGGTCCCAAATGTCCAGGTTCAAGGGCATCTTCCTACATCGAAAACATGCATGAGATACCGAAAAGATGGTACACCGTGTGATCGGGAAAGGTTTCTAAAACGCACCTCATTTCTCATCTCCTTGTACTCCTGTTCGCCATTCCAGCCGCTTTACTAGCAATCTCCCTCCTTGGCGAATCAGCACCTTTAACCTCCTGTTCCGTACAGGTTGCAGTTTGTCCTGAAGATGAACGGGAAAAGGGGGAACCAATGAGAGACTAGCTCTAGGTGTTGGGACAGGCACAGGTCACTCTATCTTCCCATCAGGAAGAAGAATTAACCACAGGCCCAGCCTGCCGCCCGGAGCCAGAATAGGGCCTGAAGCAATCCTGCGCTTTTGCGGCCAGCTCCCAAGAAAGCGAGTTGAAAAATGGAGCTCAGGGGCACTGCAATTCACAAACCTGCAGAGTTAGAAATGATAACTCTCGTCCACGAATATATTGAGGGAAGGCAACGAAGAGGATTTGAAAGCAAGGCAGAATTGCAGGAAATAGATTTCAGGAGGTAGATTCGAATCGCCTTTAAAGCACAGGAGAAGCGGCAAATCCTCGACAATCATGCCCTTGGCCAAAGAGGGCGTATACGTTTTTTCCTGAATATATTCAGGAAAAAACGCATACGCCCTCTTTGGCCAACCAAGCAACCAGGAAAGGCAAATCAGTGCTACAAAGAAGCCTCGCTTCCCATCGTTCAAAAGGGCCATGCTGAATAAAGTGTCAAAACCAGAAATGCAGGACAGGCCATGGAGAAATGGGAGCCTTGCTACGCTGATGGGCGGGCTGTAAATTGCCAACAGCCACTCTGGAGAAGTGTACGGTGTGTCCTGAAACATCTAAAAAACTCAGCTTAGAGAGCATAGGGCACTTCTACTCATGGGCGTATAAATTGAGAAAACTAAAAATCAGCAAGGCACAGGCACCCCAAAGTTTAGGGCTGCTCTGTTGACAAGAACCTCCACTTCGTTACACCTTAAATATCCCAGGAAAGAGAAGAATGGATAAAGAAGTTGTGGTTCTTATGTACAATGGAATATCACTCAGCCATGAAATCAACGTCATAAGGCTAGTAGCAGCATGATGAGTGGATTTAGGTACGACGATTCTAAGTGAAATAAGTCACACAGAAAAAGACAGTTATCATAAGATATCACTTATAGAGGGAATGTAAAAACCGCTACCCTTGAACTGAATTACAAAACAGAACAGAGTCACACGTTTAGAAAACACACTATGGCTGCTTAACGGGAAAGGTGAGGTGGGGTGATGCATAAAACAAGGGTTTCAAATTAGCTCAGATACCGTTCCATAAACCCAATATGTAATAGACAAGACCTACTCCTTGCTCAGTGAACTGGACTCAACACCCCCTATTCACCGTCCAAGAATATATTTGACTAGTAAGAATCTTAAAACCTATGTATTGCTATCTCTCTGTAAGTGAGTCAAGTGTGTGTAAAGCGGCATAAACACAGGAGTGAAAAGCAGCTAAACCCCATTATAAAAATCAATTACTTTTAAAAACCCGTGAAACAAAGACAGTGCAAGAGAGAGAAATTCTTAAAAAATTCATTCAGGGGCAGTGATGCCACCTGGATTGACCATATCTAGACCCACAGCTGATTGAGACATAAGGGTGGACACTATTGGGGCTGAGAGGTTTGGGGAGGTTGGATGAGCTAGCGCAGACCATTTAAAGTAATACGGCGTGGTACCCATCCCATGGGTCCCAAATCTCCAGGTTCAAGGGCATCTTCCTACATCGAAAACATGCATAAGAAACCCAGAAGATGGTACACCGTGTGATCGGGAAAGGTTTCTAAAACACACCTCATTTCTCATCTCCTTGTACTCCAGTTCGCCATTCCAGCCGCTTTACTAGCAATCTCCCTCCTTGGAGAATCAGCACCTTTAACATCCTGTTCCGTACAGGTTGCAATTTTTCCTGAGGATGAACGGGAAGAGGGGGAGCCAATGAGAGACTAGCTCTAGGTGTTGGGACAGGCAGAGTTCACTCTATTTTCCCATCAGGAAGAAGAATTAACCACAGGCTCAGCTTGCCGCCCGGAGCCAGAATAGGGCCTGAAGCAATCCTGCGCTTTTGCGGCCAGCTCCCAAGAAAGCGAGTTGAAAAATGGAGCTCAGGGGCACTGCAATTCACAAACCTGCAGAGTTAGAAATGATAACTCTCGTCCACAAATAGATTGAGGGAAGGCAACGAAGAGGATTTGAAATCAAGGCAGAATTGCAGGAAACAGATTTCAGGAGGTAGATTCGAGTCGCCTTTAAAGCACAGGAGAAGCGGCAAAACCTCGACAATGATGCCCTTGGCCCAAAAGGGCGTATGCGTTTTTTCCTGAATATATTCAGGAAAAAACGCATACGCCCTTTTTGGCCAACCAAGCAATCTGGAAAGGCAAATCAGCGCTACAAAGAAGTCTCGCTTTCCATTGGTCAAAAGGGCCATGCTGAATAAAGTGTCAAAACCAGAAATGCAGGACAGGCCATGGAGAAACGGGAGCCTTGCTACGCTGATGGGCGGCATGTAAATTGCCAACAGCCACTCTGGAGAAGTGTACGGTGTGTCCTGAAACATCTAAAAAACTCAGCTTAGAGCGCATAGGGCACTTCCACTCATGGGCGTATAAATTGGGAAAACTAAAAATCAGCAAGACAAAGGCACCCCAACGTTTAGGGCTGCTCTGTTGACAAGAACCTCCACTTCGTTACACCTTAAATATCCCAGGAAAGAGAAGAATGGATAAAGAATTTGTGGTCCTTATGTACAATGGAATATCACTCAGCCGTGAAATCAACGTTATAAGGCTAGGAGCAGCATGATGAGTGCATTTAGGTACGACGATTCTAAGTGAAATAAGTGACAGAGAAAAAGACACTTATCATACGATATCACTTATAGAGGGAATGTAAAAACCGCTACCCTTGAACTGAATTACAAAACAGAACAGAGTCGCACGTTGAGAAAACACACTATGGCTGCTTAACGGGAAAGGTGAGGTGGGGTGATGCATAAAACAAGGGTTTCAAATTAGCTCAGATACCGTTCCATAAACCCAATATGTAATAGACAAGACCTACTCCTTGCTCAGTGAACTGGACTCAACACCCCCTATTCACCGCACAAGAGTATATCTGACTAGTAAGAATCTTAAAACCTATGTATTGATATCTCTCTGTAAGTGAGTCAAGTGGGTGTAAAGCGGCATAAACACAGCAGTGAAAAGCAGCTAAACCCCATTATAAAAATCAATTACTTTTAAAACCCGTGAAACAAAGACAGTGAAATAGAGAGAAATTCTTACAAACTTCATTCAGGGGCAGTGATGCCACCTGGATTGACCATATCTAGACCCACAGCTGACTGAGACATAAGGGTGGACACTCTTGGGGCTGAGAGGTTTGTTGAGGTTGGGTGAGCTAACGCAGACCCTTTAAAGTAATACGGTGTGGTACCCATCCCATGGGTCCCAAATCACCAGGTTCTAAGGGCATCTTCCTACAGCGAAAACATGCATGAGAAATCCAGAAGATGGTACACCGTGTGATCGGGAAAGGTTTCTAAAACCCCCCTCATTTCTCATCTCCTTGTGCTCCGGTTCGCCATTCCAGCCGCTTTACTAGCAATCTCCCTCCTTGGAGAATCAGCACCTTTAACCTCCTGTTCCGTACAGGTTGCAGTTTGTCCTGAAGATGAACGGGAAGAGGGGGAACCAATGAGAGACTAGCTCTAGGTGTTGGGACAGGCACAGGTCACTCTAACTTCCCATCTGGAAGAAGAATTAACCACAGGCCCAGCCTGCCGCCCAGAGCCATAATAGGGCCTGAAGCAATCCTGCGCTTTTGCGGCCAGCTCCCAAGAAAGCGAGTTGAAAAATGGAGCTCAGGGGCACTGCAATTCACAAACCTGCAGACTTAGAAATGATAACTCTCATCTAAAAATATATTGAGGGAAGGCAACGAAGAGGATTTGAAAGCAAGGCAGAATTGCAGGAAACAGATTTCAGGAGGTAGATTCGAATCGCCTTTAAAGCACAGGAAAAGCGGCAAAACCTCGACTATGATGCCCTTGGCCAAAAAGGGCGTATGCGTTTTTTCCTGAATATATTCAGGAAAAAACGCATACGCCCTTTTTGGCCAACCAAGCAACCTGGAAAGGCAAATCACCGCTACAAAGAAGTGTCGCTTCCCATCGGTCAAAGGGCCATACTGAATAAAGTGTCAAAACCAGAAATGCAGGACAGGTCATGGAGAAATGGGAGCCTTGCTACGCTGATGGGCGGGATTTCAATTGCCAACAGCCACTCTGGAGAGGTGTACGGTGTGTCCAGAAACATCTAAAAAACTCAGCTTAGAGAGCATAGGGCACTTCTACTCATGGGCGTATAAATTGGGAAAACTAAAAATCAGCAAGGCACAGGCACCCCAAAGTTTAGGGCTCCTCTGTTGAGAAGAACCTCCACTTCGTTACACCTTAAATATTCCAGGAAAGAGAAGAATGGATAAAGAAGTTGTGGTCCTTATATACAATGGAATATCACTGAGCCATGAAATCAACGTCATAAGGCTAGTAGCAGCATGAGGAGTGGATTTAGGTACGACGATTCTAAGTGAAATAAGTCACACAGAAATAGACACTTATCATAAGATATCACTTATAGAGGGAACGTAAAAACCGCTACCCTTGAACTGAATTACAAAACAGAACAGAGTCACACGTTTAGAAAACACACTATGGCTGCTTAACGGGAAAGGTGAGGTGGGGTGATGCATAAAACAAGGGTTTCAAATTAGCTCAGATACCGTTCCATAAACCCAATATGTAATAGACAAGACCTACTCCTTGCTCAGTGAACTGGACTCAACACCCCCTATTCACCGCCCAAGAATATGTCTGACTAGTAAGAATCTTAAAACCTATGTATTGATATCTCTCTGTAAGTGAGTCAAGTGGGTGTAAAGTGGCATAAACACAGGAGTGAAAAGCAGCTAAACCCCATTATAAAAATCAATTACTTTTAAAAACCCGTGAAACAAAGACAGTGAAAGAGAGAGAAATGCTTACAAAATTCTTTCAGGGTCTGTGATGACACATGGATTGACCAAATCTAGACCCACAGCTGATTGAGACATAAGGGTGGACACTATTGGGGCTGAGAGGTTTGGTGAGGTTGGGTGAGCTAACGCAGACCCTTTAAAGTAATACGGCGTGGTACCCATCCCATGGGTCCCAAATCTCCAGGTTCAAGGGCATCATCCTACATCGAAAACATGCATAAGAAACCCAGAAGATGGTACACCGTGTGATCGGGAAAGGTTTCTAAAACACACCTCATTTCTCATCTCCTTGTACTCCGGTTCGCCATTCCAGCCGCTTTACTAGCAATCTCCCTCCTTGGAAAATCAGCACCTTTAACCTCCTGTTCCGTACACGTTGCAATTTGTCCTGAGGATGAACGGGAAGAGGGGGAGCCAATGAGAGACTAGCTCTAGGTGTTGGGACAGGCAGAGTTCACTCTATTTTCCCATCAGGAAGAAGAATTAACCACAGGCTCAGCCTGCCGCCCAGAGCCAGAATAGGGCCTGAAGCAATCCTGTGCTTTTGCGGCCAGCTCCCAAGAAAGCCAGTTGAAAAATGGAGCTCAGGGGCACTGCAATTCACAAACCTGCAGAGTAAGAAATGATAACTCTCGTCCACAAATATATTGAGGGAAGGCAACGAAGAGGATTTGAAAGCAAGGCAGAATTGCAGGAAACAGATTTCAGGAGGTAGATTCGAATCGCCTTTAAAGCACAGGAGAAGCGGCAAAACCTCGACAATCATGCCCTTGGCCAAAAAGGGCGTATGCGTTTTTTCCTGAATATATTCAGGAAAAAACGCATACGCCCTTTTTGGCCAACCAAGCAACCTGGAAAGGCAAATCAGCGCTACAAAGAAGCCTCGCTTCCCATCGGTCAAAAGGGCCATGCTGAATAAAGTGTCAAAACCAGAAATGCAGGACAGGCCATGGAGAAATGGGAGCCTTGCTACGCTGATGGGCGGGATGTAAATTGCCAACAGCCACTCTGGAGAAGTGTACGGTGTGTCCTGAAACATCTAAAAAACTCAGCTTAGAGAGCATAGGGCACTTCCTCTCATGGTCGTATAAATTGGGAAAACTAAAAATCAGCAAGACACAGGCACCCCAAAGTTTAGGGCTGCTCTGTTGACAAGAACCTCCACTTCGTTACACCTGAAATATCCCAGGAAAGAGAAGAATGGATAAAGAAGTTGTGGTCCTTATGTACAATGGAATATCACTCAGCCATGAAATCAACGTCATAAGGCTAGTAGCAGCATGATGAGTGGATTTAGGTACGACGATTCTAAGTGAAATAAGTCACACAGAAAAAGACACTTATCATAAGATATCACTTATAGAGGAATGTAAAAACCGCTACCCTTGAACTGAATTACAAAACAGAACAGAGTCACACGTTTAGAAAACACACTATGGCTGCTTAACGGGAAAGGTGAGGTGGGGTGATGCATAAAGCAAGGGTTTCAAATTAGCTCAGATACCGTTCCATAAACCCAATATGTAATAGACAAGACCTACTCCTTGCTCAATGAACTGGACTCAACACCCCCTATTCACCGCCCAAGAATATATCTGACTAGTAAGAATCTTAAAACCTATGTATTGATATCTCTCTGTAGTGAGTCTAGTGGGTGTAAAGCGGCATAAACACAGCAGTGAAAAGCAGCTAAACCCCATTATAAAAATCAATTACTTTTAAAAATCCGTGAAACAAAGACAGTGAAAGAGAGAGAAATGCTTACAAAATTCGTTCAGGGGCTGTGATGCCACCTGGATTGACCATATCTAGACCCACAGCTGATTGAGACATAAGGGTGGACACTCTTGGGGCTAAGAGGTTTGGGGAGGTTGGGTGAGCTAACGCAGACCCTTTAAAGTAATACGGCGTGGTACCCATCCCATGGGTCCCAAATGTCCAGGTTCAAGGGCATCTTCCTACATAGAAAACATGCATGAGATACCGAAAAGATGGTACACCGTGTGATCGGGAAAGGTTTCTAAAACGCACCTCATTTCTCATCTCCTTGTGCTCCTGTTCGCCATTCCAGCCGCTTTACTAGCAATCTCCCTCCTTGGCGAATCAGCACCTTTAACCTCCTGTTCCGTACAGGTTGCAGTTTGTCCTGAAGATGAACGGGAAGAGGGGGAACCAATGAGAGACTAGCTCTAGGTGTTGGGACAGGCACAGGTCACTCTATCTTCCCATCAGGAAGAAGAATTAACCACAGGCCCAGCCTGCCGCCCGGAGCCAGAATAGGGCCTGAAGCAATCCTGCGCTTTTGCGGCCAGCTCCCAAGAAAGCGAGTTGAAAAATGGAGCTCAGGGGCACTGCAATTCAAAAACCTGCAGAGTTAGAAATGATAACTCTCGTCCACAAATATATTGAGGGAAGGCAACGAAGAGGATTTGAAAGCAAGGCAGAATTGCAGGAAACAGATTTGAGGAGGTAGATTCGAATCGCCTTTAAAGCACAGGAGAAGCGGCAAATCCTCGACAATCATGCCCTTGGCCAAAGAGGGCGTATACGTTTTTTCCTGAATATATTCAGGAAAAAACGCATACGCCCTCTTTGGCCAACCAAGCAACCAGGAAAGGCAAATCAGTGCTACAAAGAAGCCTCGCTTCCCATCGTTCAAAAGGGCCATGCTGAATAAAGTGTCAAAACCAGAAATGCAGGACAGGCCATTGAGAAATGGGAGCCTTGCCACGCTGATGGGCGGGCGGTAAATTGCCAACAGCCACTCTGGAGAAGTGTACGGTGTGTCCTGAAACATCTAAAAAACTCAGCTTAGAGAGCATAGGGCACTTCCACTCATGGGCGTATAAATTGAGAAAACTAAAAATCAGCAAGACACAGGCACCCCAAAACTTAGGGCTGCTCTGTTGACAAGAACCTCCACTTCGTTACACCTTAAATATCCCAGGAAAGAGAAGAATGGCTAAAGAAGTTGTGGTTCTTATGTACAATGGAATATCACTCAGCCATGAAATCAACGTCATAAGGCTAGTAGCAGCATGATGAGTGGATTTAGGTACGACGATTCTAAGTGAAATAAGTCACACAGAAAAAGACACTTATCATAAGATATCACTTATAGAGGGAATGTAAAAACCGCTACCCTTGAACTGAATTACAAAACAGAACAGAGTCACACGTTTAGAAAACACACTATGGCTGCTTAACGGGAAAGGTGAGGTGGGGTGATGCATAAAACAAGGGTTTCAAATTAGCTCAGATACCGTTCCATAAACCCAATATGTAATAGACAAGACCTACTCCTTGCTCAGTGAACTGGACTCAACACCCCCTATTCACCGTCCAAGAATATATTTGACTAGTAAGAATCTTAAAACCTATGTTTTGCTATCTCTCTGTAAGTGAGTCAAGTGTGTGTAAAGCGGCATAAACACAGGAGTGAAAAGCAGCTAAACCCCATTATAAAAATCAATTACTTTTAAAAACCCGTGAAACAAAGACAGTGCAAGAGAGAGAAATTCTTAAAAAATTCATTCAGGGGCAGTGATGCCACCTGGATTGACCATATCTAGACCCACAGCTGATTGAGACATAAGGGTGGACACTATTGGGGCTGAGAGGTTTGGTGAGGTTGGGTGAGCTAACGCAGACCCTTTAAAGTAATACGGCGTGGTACCCATCCCATGGGTCCCAAATCTCCAGGTTCAAGGGCATCTTCCTACATCGAAAACATGCATAAGAAACCCAGAAGATGGTACACCGTGTGCTCGGGAAAGGTTTCTAAAACACACCTCATTTCTCATCTCCTTGTACTCCGGTTCGCCATTCCAGCCGCTTTACTAGCAATCTCCCTCCTTGGAAAATCAGCACCTTTAACCTCCTGTTCCGTACACGTTGCAATTTGTCCTGAGGATGAACGGGAAGAGGGGGAGCCAATGAGAGACTAGCTCTAGGTGTTGGGACAGGCAGAGTTCACTCTATTTTCCCATCAGGAAGAAGAATTAACCACAGGCTCAGCCTGCCGCCCAGAGCCAGAATAGGGCCTGAAGCAATCCTGTGCTTTTGCGGCCAGCTCCCAAGAAAGCCAGTTGAAAAATGGAGCTCAGGGGCACTGCAATTCACAAACCTGCAGAGTAAGAAATGATAACTCTCGTCCACAAATATATTGAGGGAAGGCAACGAAGAGGATTTGAAAGCAAGGCAGAATTGCAGGAAACAGATTTCAGGAGGTAGATTCGAATCGCCTTTAAAGCACAGGAGAAGCGGCAAAACCTCGACAATCATGCCCTTGGCCAAAAAGGGCGTATGCGTTTTTTCCTGAATATATTCAGGAAAAAACGCATACGCCCTTTTTGGCCAACCAAGCAACCTGGAAAGGCAAATCAGCGCTACAAAGAAGCCTCGCTTCCCATCGGTCAAAAGGGCCATGCTGAATAAAGTGTCAAAACCAGAAATGCAGGACAGGCCATGGAGAAATGGGAGCCTTGCTACGCTGATGGGCGGGATGTAAATTGCCAACAGCCACTCTGGAGAAGTGTACGGTGTGTCCTGAAACATCTAAAAAACTCAGCTTAGAGAGCATAGGGCACTTCCTCTCATGGTCGTATAAATTGGGAAAACTAAAAATCAGCAAGACACAGGCACCCCAAAGTTTAGGGCTGCTCTGTTGACAAGAACCTCCACTTCGTTACACCTGAAATATCCCAGGAAAGAGAAGAATGGATAAAGAAGTTGTGGTCCTTATGTACAATGGAATATCACTCAGCCATGAAATCAACGTCATAAGGCTAGTAGCAGCATGATGAGTGGATTTAGGTACGACGATTCTAAGTGAAATAAGTCACACAGAAAAAGACACTTATCATAAGATATCACTTATAGAGGAATGTAAAAACCGCTACCCTTGAACTGAATTACAAAACAGAACAGAGTCACACGTTTAGAAAACACACTATGGCTGCTTAACGGGAAAGGTGAGGTGGGGTGATGCATAAAGCAAGGGTTTCAAATTAGCTCAGATACCGTTCCATAAACCCAATATGTAATAGACAAGACCTACTCCTTGCTCAATGAACTGGACTCAACACCCCCTATTCACCGCCCAAGAATATATCTGACTAGTAAGAATCTTAAAACCTATGTATTGATATCTCTCTGTAGTGAGTCTAGTGGGTGTAAAGCGGCATAAACACAGCAGTGAAAAGCAGCTAAACCCCATTATAAAAATCAATTACTTTTAAAAATCCGTGAAACAAAGACAGTGAAAGAGAGAGAAATGCTTACAAAATTCGTTCAGGGGCTGTGATGCCACCTGGATTGACCATATCTAGACCCACAGCTGATTGAGACATAAGGGTGGACACTCTTGGGGCTAAGAGGTTTGGGGAGGTTGGGTGAGCTAACGCAGACCCTTTAAAGTAATACGGCGTGGTACCCATCCCATGGGTCCCAAATGTCCAGGTTCAAGGGCATCTTCCTACATAGAAAACATGCATGAGATACCGAAAAGATGGTACACCGTGTGATCGGGAAAGGTTTCTAAAACGCACCTCATTTCTCATCTCCTTGTGCTCCTGTTCGCCATTCCAGCCGCTTTACTAGCAATCTCCCTCCTTGGCGAATCAGCACCTTTAACCTCCTGTTCCGTACAGGTTGCAGTTTGTCCTGAAGATGAACGGGAAGAGGGGGAACCAATGAGAGACTAGCTCTAGGTGTTGGGACAGGCACAGGTCACTCTATCTTCCCATCAGGAAGAAGAATTAACCACAGGCCCAGCCTGCCGCCCGGAGCCAGAATAGGGCCTGAAGCAATCCTGCGCTTTTGCGGCCAGCTCCCAAGAAAGCGAGTTGAAAAATGGAGCTCAGGGGCACTGCAATTCAAAAACCTGCAGAGTTAGAAATGATAACTCTCGTCCACAAATATATTGAGGGAAGGCAACGAAGAGGATTTGAAAGCAAGGCAGAATTGCAGGAAACAGATTTGAGGAGGTAGATTCGAATCGCCTTTAAAGCACAGGAGAAGCGGCAAATCCTCGACAATCATGCCCTTGGCCAAAGAGGGCGTATACGTTTTTTCCTGAATATATTCAGGAAAAAACGCATACGCCCTCTTTGGCCAACCAAGCAACCAGGAAAGGCAAATCAGTGCTACAAAGAAGCCTCGCTTCCCATCGTTCAAAAGGGCCATGCTGAATAAAGTGTCAAAACCAGAAATGCAGGACAGGCCATTGAGAAATGGGAGCCTTGCCACGCTGATGGGCGGGCGGTAAATTGCCAACAGCCACTCTGGAGAAGTGTACGGTGTGTCCTGAAACATCTAAAAAACTCAGCTTAGAGAGCATAGGGCACTTCCACTCATGGGCGTATAAATTGAGAAAACTAAAAATCAGCAAGACACAGGCACCCCAAAACTTAGGGCTGCTCTGTTGACAAGAACCTCCACTTCGTTACACCTTAAATATCCCAGGAAAGAGAAGAATGGCTAAAGAAGTTGTGGTTCTTATGTACAATGGAATATCACTCAGCCATGAAATCAACGTCATAAGGCTAGTAGCAGCATGATGAGTGGATTTAGGTACGACGATTCTAAGTGAAATAAGTCACACAGAAAAAGACACTTATCATAAGATATCACTTATAGAGGGAATGTAAAAACCGCTACCCTTGAACTGAATTACAAAACAGAACAGAGTCACACGTTTAGAAAACACACTATGGCTGCTTAACGGGAAAGGTGAGGTGGGGTGATGCATAAAACAAGGGTTTCAAATTAGCTCAGATACCGTTCCATAAACCCAATATGTAATAGACAAGACCTACTCCTTGCTCAGTGAACTGGACTCAACACCCCCTATTCACCGTCCAAGAATATATTTGACTAGTAAGAATCTTAAAACCTATGTATTGCTATCTCTCTGTAAGTGAGTCAAGTGTGTGTAAAGCGGCATAAACACAGGAGTGAAAAGCAGCTAAACCCCATTATAAAAATCAATTACTTTTAAAAACCCGTGAAACAAAGACAGTGCAAGAGAGAGAAATTCTTAAAAAATTCATTCAGGGGCAGTGATGCCACCTGGATTGACCATATCTAGACCCACAGCTGATTGAGACATAAGGGTGGACACTATTGGGGCTGAGAGGTTTGGTGAGGTTGGGTGAGCTAACGCAGACCCTTTAAAGTAATACGGCGTGGTACCCATCCCATGGGTCCCAAATCTCCAGGTTCAAGGGCATCTTCCTACATCGAAAACATGCATAAGAAACCCAGAAGATGGTACACCGTGTGATCGGGAAAGGTTTCTAAAACACACCTCATTTCTCATCTCCTTGTACTCCGGTTCGCCATTCCAGCCGCTTTACTAGCAATCTCCCTCCTTGGAAAATCAGCACCTTTAACCTCCTGTTCCGTACACGTTGCAATTTGTCCTGAGGATGAACGGGAAGAGGGGGAGCCAATGAGAGACTAGCTCTAGGTGTTGGGACAGGCAGAGTTCACTCTATTTTCCCATCAGGAAGAAGAATTAACCACAGGCTCAGCCTGCCGCCCAGAGCCAGAATAGGGCCTGAAGCAATCCTGTGCTTTTGCGGCCAGCTCCCAAGAAAGCCAGTTGAAAAATGGAGCTCAGGGGCACTGCAATTCACAAACCTGCAGAGTAAGAAATGATAACTCTCGTCCACAAATATATTGAGGGAAGGCAACGAAGAGGATTTGAAAGCAAGGCAGAATTGCAGGAAACAGATTTCAGGAGGTAGATTCGAATCGCCTTTAAAGCACAGGAGAAGCGGCAAAACCTCGACAATCATGCCCTTGGCCAAAAAGGGCGTATGCGTTTTTTCCTGAATATATTCAGGAAAAAACGCATACGCCCTTTCTGGCCAACCAAGCAACCTGGAAAGGCAAATCAGCGCTACAAAGAAGCCTCGCTTCCCATCGGTCAAAAGGGCCATGCTGAATAAAGTGTCAAAACCAGAAATGCAGGACAGGCCATGGAGAAATGGGAGCCTTGCTACGCTGATGGGCGGGATGTAAATTGCCAACAGCCACTCTGGAGAAGTGTACGGTGTGTCCTGAAACATCTAAAAAACTCAGCTTAGAGAGCATAGGGCACTTCCACTCATGGTCGTATAAATTGGGAAAACTAAAAATCAGCAAGACACAGGCACCCCAAAGTTTAGGGCTGCTCTGTTGACAAGAACCTCCACTTCGTTACACCTGAAATATCCCAGGAAAGAGAAGAATGGATAAAGAAGTTGTGGTCCTTATGTACAATGGAATATCACTCAGCCATGAAATCAACGTCATAAGGCTAGTAGCAGCATGATGAGTGGATTTAGGTACGACGATTCTAAGTGAAATAAGTCACACAGAAAAAGACACTTATCATAAGATATCACTTATAGAGGAATGTAAAAACCGCTACCCTTGAACTGAATTACAAAACAGAACAGAGTCACACGTTTAGAAAACACACTATGGCTGCTTAACGGGAAAGGTGAGGTGGGGTGATGCATAAAGCAAGGGTTTCAAATTAGCTCAGATACCGTTCCATAAACCCAATATGTAATAGACAAGACCTACTCCTTGCTCAATGAACTGGACTCAACACCCCCTATTCACCGCCCAAGAATATATCTGACTAGTAAAAATCTTAAAACCTATGTATTGATATCTCTCTGTAGTGAGTCTAGTGGGTGTAAAGCGGCATAAACACACCAGTGAAAAGCAGCTAAACCCCATTATAAAAATCAATTACTTTTAAAAATCCGTGAAACAAAGACAGTGAAAGAGAGAGAAATGCTTACAAAATTCGTTCAGGGGCTGTGATGACACATGGATTGACCATATCTAGACCCACAGCTGATTGAGACATAAGGGTGGACACTCTTGGGGCTAAGAGGTTTGGGGAGGTTGGGTGAGCTAACGCAGACCCTTTAAAGTAATACGGCGTGGTACCCATCCCATGGGTCCCAAATGTCCAGGTTCAAGGGCATCTTCCTACATAGAAAACATGCATGAGATACCGAAAAGATGGTACACCGTGTGATCGGGAAAGGTTTCTAAAACGCACCTCATTTCTCATCTCCTTGTGCTCCTGTTCGCCATTCCAGCCGCTTTACTAGCAATCTCCCTCCTTGGCGAATCAGCACCTTTAACCTCCTGTTCCGTACAGGTTGCAGTTTGTCCTGAAGATGAACGGGAAGAGGGGGAACCAATGAGAGACTAGCTCTAGGTGTTGGGACAGGCACAGGTCACTCTATCTTCCCATCAGGAAGAAGAATTAACCACAGGCCCAGCCTGCCGCCCGGAGCCAGAATAGGGCCTGAAGCAATCCTGCGCTTTTGCGGCCAGCTCCCAAGAAAGCGAGTTGAAAAATGGAGCTCAGGGGCACTGCAATTCACAAACCTGCAGAGTTAGAAATGATAACTCTCGTCCACAAATATATTGAGGGAAGGCAACGAAGAGGATTTGAAAGCAAGGCAGAATTGCAGGAAACAGATTTCAGGGGGTAGATTCGAATCGCCTTTAAAGCACAGGAGAAGCGGCAAATCCTCGACAATCATGCCCTTGGCCAAAGAGGGCGTATACGTTTTTTCCTGAATATATTCAGGAAAAAACGCATACGCCCTCTTTGGCCAACCAAGCAACCTGGAAAGGGAAATCAGTGCTACAAAGAAGCCTCGCTTCCCATCGTTCAAAAGGGCCATGCTGAATAAAGTGTCAAAACCAGAAATGCAGGACAGGCCATTGAGAAATGGGAGCCTTGCCACGCTGATGGGCGGGCGGTAAATTGCCAACAGCCACTCTGGAGAAGTGTACGGTGTGTCCTGAAACATCTAAAAAACTCAGCTTAGAGAGCATAAGGCACTTCCACTCATGGGCGTATAAATTGAGAAAACTAAAAATCAGCAAGACACAGGCACCCCAAAACTTAGGGCTGCTCTGTTGACAAGAACCTCCACTTCGTTACACCTGAAATATCCCAGGAAAGAGAAGAATGGATAAAGAAGTTGTGGTTCTTATGTACAATGGAATATCACTCAGCCATGAAATCAACGTCATAAGGCTAGTAGCAGCATGATGAGTGGATTTAGGTACGACGATTCTAAGTGAAATAAGTCACACAGAAAAAGACACTTATCATAAGATATCACTTATAGAGGGAATGTAAAAACCGCTACCCCTGAACTGAATTACAAAACAGAACAGAGTCACACGTTTAGAAAACACACTATGGCTGCTTAACGGGAAAGGTGAGGTGGGGTGATGCATAAAACAAGGGTTTCAAATTAGCTCAGATACCGTTCCATAAACCCACTATGTAATAGACAAGACCTACTCCTTGCTCAGTGAACTGGACTCAACACCCCCTATTCACTGCCAAATAATATATCTGACTAGTAAGAATCTTAAAACCTATGAATTGATATCTCTCTGTAAGTGAGTCAAGTGTGTGTAAAGTGGCATAAACACAGGAGTGAAAAGCAGCTAAACCCCATTATAAAAGTCAATTACTTTTAAAAACCCGTGAAACAAAGACAGTGAAAGAGAGAGAAGTTCTTACAAAATTCGTTCAGGGTCTGTGATGCCACCTGGATTGACCAAATCTAGACCCACAGCTGATTGAGACATAAGGGTGGACACTCTTGGGGCTGAAAGTTTTGGTGAGGTTGGGTGAGCAAACGCAGACCCTTTAAAGTAATACGGCGAGGTACCCATCCCATGGGTCCCAAATCTCCAGGTTCAAGGGCATCTTCCTACATCGAAAACATGCATAAGAAACCCAGAAGATGGTACATCGTGTGATGGGGAAAGGTTTCTAAAACACACCTCATTTTTCATCTCCTTGTACTCCGGTTCGCCATTCCAGCCGCTTTACTAGCAATCTCCCTCCTTGGAGAATCAGCACCTTTAACCTCCTGTTCCGTACAGGTTGCAATTTGTCCTGAGGATGAACGGGAAGAGGGGGAGCCAATGAGAGACTAGCTCTAGGTTTTGGGACAGGCACAGGTCACTCTATTTTCCCATCAGGAAGAATTAACCACAGGCTCAGCCTGCCGCCCGGAGCCAGAATAGGGCCTGAAGCAATCCTGCGCTTTTGCGGCCAGCTCCCAAGAAAGCGAGTTGAAAAATGGAGCTCAGGGGCACTGCAATTCACAAACCTGCAGAGTAAGAAATGATAACTCTCGTCCACAAATATATTGAGGGAAGGCAACGAAGAGGATTTGAAAGAAAGGCAGAATTGCAGGAAACAGATTTCAGGAGGTAGATTCGAATCGCCTTTAAAGCACAGGAGAAGCGGCAAAACCTCGACAATCATGCCCTTGGCCAAAAAGGGCGTATGCGTTTTTTCCTGAATATATTCAGGAAAAAACGCATACGCCCTTTTTGGCCAACCAAGCAACCTGGAAAGGCAAATCAGCGCTACAAAGAAGCCTCGCTTCCCATCGGTCAAAAGGGCCATGCTGAATAAAGTGTCAAAACCAGAAATGCAGGACAGGCCATGGAGAAATGGGAGCCTTGCTACGCTGATGGGCGGGCTGTAAATTGCCAACAGCCACTCTGGAGAAGTGTACGGTGTGTCCTGAAACATCTAAAAAACTCAGCTTAGAGAGCATAGGGCACTTCAACTCATGGGCGTATAAATTGGGAAAACTAAAAATCAGCAAGACATAGGCACCCCAAAGTTTAGGGCTGCTCTGTTGACAAGAACCTCCACTTCGTTACACCTTAAATATCCCAGGAAAGAGAAGAATGGATAAAGAAGTTGTGGTCCTTATGTACAATGGAATATCACTCAGCCATGAAATCAACGTCATAAGGCTAGTAGCAGAATGATGAGTGGATTTAGGTACGACGATTCTAAGTGAAATAAGTCACACAGAAAAAGACTCTTATCATAAGATATCACTTATAGAGGAATGTAAAAACCGCTACCCTTGAACTGAATTACAAAACAGAACAGAGTCACACGTTTAGAAAACACACTATGGCTGCTTAACGGGAAAGGTGAGGTGGGGTGATGCATAAAACAAGGGTTTCAAATTAGCTCAGATACCGTTCCATAAACCCAATATGTAATAGACAAGACCTACTCCTTGCTCAATGAACTGGACTCAACACCCCCTATTCACCGCCCAAGAATATATCTGACTAGTAAGAATCTTAAAACCTATGTATTGATATCTCTCTGTAGTGAGTCTAGTGGGTGTAAAGCGGCATAAACACAGCAGTGAAAAACAGCTAAACCCCATTATAAAAATCAATTACTTTTAAAAATCCGTGAAACAAAGACAGTGAAAGAGAGAGAAATGCTTACAAAATTCGTTCAGGGGCTGTGATGCCACCTGGATTGACCATATCTAGACCCGCAGCTGATTGAGACATAAGGGTGGACACTCTTGGGGCTAAGAAGTTTGGGGAGGTTGGGTGAGCTAACGCAGACCCTTTAAAGTAATACGGCGTGGTACCCATCCCATGGGTCCCAAATGTCCAGGTTCAAGGGCATCTTCCTACATCGAAAACATGCATGAGATACCGAAAAGATGGTACACCGTGTGATCGGGAAAGGTTTCTAAAACGCACCTCATTTCTCATCTCCTTGTGCTCCTGTTCGCCATTCCAGCCGCTTTACTAGCAATCTCCCTCCTTGGCGAATCAGCACCTTTAACCTCCTGTTCCGTACAGGTTGCAGTTTGTCCTGAAGATGAACGGGAAGAGGGGGAACCAATGAGAGACTAGCTCTAGGTGTTGGGACAGGCACAGGTCACTCTATCTTCCCATCAGGAAGAAGAATTAACCACAGGCCCAGCCTGCCGCCCGGAGCCAGAATAGGGCCTGAAGCAATCCTGCGCTTTTGCGGCCAGCTCCCAAGAAAGCGAGTTGAAAAATGGAGCTCAGGGGCACTGCAATTCACAAACCTGCAGAGTTAGAAATGATAACTCTCGTCCACGAATATATTGAGGGAAGGCAACGAAGAGGATTTGAAAGCAAGGCAGAATTGCAGGAAACAGATTTCAGGAGGTAGATTCGAATCGCCTTTAAAGCACAGGAGAAGCGGCAAATCCTCGACAATCATGCCCTTGGCCAAAGAGGGCGTATACGTTTTTTCCTGAATATATTCAGGAAAAAACGCATACGCCCTCTTTGGCCAACCAAGCAACCAGGAAAGGCAAATCAGTGCTACAAAGAAGCCTCGCTTCCCATCGTTCAAAAGGGCCATGCTGAATAAAGTGTCAAAACCAGAAATGCAGGACAGGCCATGGAGAAATGGGAGCCTTGCTACGCTGATGGGCGGGCTGTAAATGGCCAACAGCCACTCTGGAGAAGTGTACGGTGTGTCCTGAAACATCTAAAAAACTCAGCTTAGAGAGCATAGGGCACTTCTACTCATGGGCGTATAAATTGAGAAAACTAAAAATCAGCAAAGCACAGGCACCCCAAAGTTTAGGGCTGCTCTGTTGACAAGAACCTCCACTTCGTTACACCTTAAATATCCCAGGAAAGAGAAGAATGGATAAAGAAGTTGTGGTTCTTATGTACAATGGAATATCACTCAGCCATGAAATCAACGTCATAAGGCTAGTAGCAGCATGATGAGCGGATTTAGGTACGACGATTCTAAGTGAAATAAGTCACACAGAAAAAGACACTTATCATAAGATATCACTTATAGAGGGAATGTAAAAACCGCTACGCTTGAACTGAATTACAAAACAGAACAGAGTCACACGTTTAGAAAACACACTATGGCTGCTTAACGGGAAAGGTGAGGTGGGGTGATGCATAAAACAAGTGTTTCAAATTAGCTCAGATACCGTTCCATAAACCCAATATGTAATAGACAAGACCTACTCCTTGGTCAGTGAACTGGACTCAACACCCCCTATTCACCGTCCAAGAATATATTTGACTAGTAAGAATCTTAAAACCTATGTATTGCTATCTCCCTGTAAGTGAGTCAAGTGTGTGTAAAGCGGCATAAACACAGGAGTGAAAAGCAGCTAAACCCCATTATAAAAATCAATTACTTTTAAAAACCCGTGAAACAAAGACAGTGCAAGAGAGAGAAATTCTTAAAAAATTCATTCAGGGGCAGTGATGCCACCTGGATTGACCATATCTAGACCCACAGCTGATTGAGACATAAGGGTGGACACTATTGGGGCTGAGAGGTTTGGGGAGGTTGGATGAGCTAGCGCAGACCCTTTAAAGTAATACGGCGTGGTACCCATCCCATGGGTCCCAAATCTCCAGGTTCAAGGGCATCTTCCTACATCGAAAACATGCATAAGAAACCCAGAAGATGGTACACCGTGTGATCGGGAAAGGTTTCTAAAACACACCTCATTTCTCATCTCCTTGTACTCCGGTTCGCCATTCCAGCCGCTTTACTAGCAATCTCCCTCCTTGGAGAATCAGCACCTTTAACCTCCTGTTCCGTACAGGTTGCAATTTGTCCTGAGGATGAACGGGAAGAGGGGGAGCCAATGAGAGACTAGCTCTAGGTGTTGGGACAGGCAGAGTTCACTCTATTTTCCCATCAGGAAGAAGAATTAACCACAGGCTCAGCTTGCCGCCCGGAGCCAGAATAGGGCCTGAAGCAATCCTGCGCTTTTGCGGCCAGCTCCCAAGAAAGCGAGTTGAAAAATGGAGCTCTGGGGCACTGCAATTCACAAACCTGCAGAGTTAGAAATGATAACTCTCGTCCACAAATAGATTGAGGGAAGGCAACGAAGAGGATTTGAAATCAAGGCAGAATTGCAGGAAACAGATTTCAGGAGGTAGATTCGAATCGCCTTTAAAGCACAGGAGAAGCGGCAAAACCTCGACAATGATGCCCTTGGCCCAAAAGGGCGTATGCGTTTTTTCCTGAATATATTCAGGAAAAAACGCATACGCCCTTTTTGGCCAACCAAGCAATCTGGAAAGGCAAATCAGCGCTACAAAGAAGTCTCGCTTTCCATCGGTCAAAAGGGCCATGCTGAATAAAGTGTCAAAACCAGAAATGCAGGACAGGCCATGGAGAAACGGGAGCCTTGCTACGCTGTTGGGCGGCATGTAAATTGCCAACAGCCACTCTGGAGAAGTGTACGGTGTGTCCTGAAACATCTAAAAAACTCAGCTTAGAGCGCATAGGGCACTTCCACTCATGGGCGTATAAATTGGGAAAACTAAAAATCAGCAAGACACAGGCACCCCAACGTTTAGGGCTGCTCTGTTGACAAGAACCTCCACTTCGTTACACCTTAAATATCCCAGGAAAGAGAAGAATGGATAAAGAATTTGTGGTCCTTATGTACAATGGAATATCACTCAGCCGTGAAATCAACGTTATAAGGCTAGGAGCAGCATGATGAGTGCATTTAGGTACGACGATTCTAAGTGAAATAAGTGACAGAGAAAAAGACACTTATCATACGATATCACTTATAGAGGGAATGTAAAAACCGCTACCCTTGAACTGAATTACAAAACAGAACAGAGTCGCACGTTTAGAAAACACACTATGGCTGCTTAACGGGAAAGGTGAGGTGGGGTGATGCATAAAACAAGGGTTTCAAATTAGCTCAGATACCGTTCCATAAACCCAATATGTAATAGACAAGACCTACTCCTTGCTCAGTGAACTGGACTCAACACCCCCTATTCACCGCACAAGAGTATATCTGACTAGTAAGAATCTTAAAACCTATGTATTGATATCTCTCTGTAAGTGAGTCAAGTGGGTGTAAAGCGGCATAAACACAGCAGTGAAAAGCAGCTAAACCCCATTATAAAAATCAATTACTTTTAAAACCCGTGAAACAAAGACCGTGAAATAGAGAGAAATTCTTACAAACTTCATTCAGGGGCAGTGATGCCACCTGGATTGACCATATCTAGACCCACAGCTGACTGAGACATAAGGGTGGACACTCTTGGGGCTGAGAGGTTTGTTGAGGTTGGGTGAGCTAACGCAGACCCTTTAAAGTAATACGGTGTGGTACCCATCCCATGGGTCCCAAATCACCAGGTTCTAAGGGCATCTTCCTACAGCGAAAACATGCATGAGAAACCCAGAAGATGGTACACCGTGTGATCGGGAAAGGTTTCTAAAACCCCCCTCATTTCTCATCTCCTTGTGCTCCGGTTCGCCATTCCAGCCGCTTTACTAGCAATCTCCCTCCTTGGAGAATCAGCACCTTTAACCTCCTGTTCCGTACAGGTTGCAGTTTGTCCTGAAGGTGAACGGGAAGAGGGGGAACCAATGAGAGACTAGCTCTAGGTGTTGGGACAGGCACAGGTCACTCTAACTTCCCATCTGGAAGAAGAATTAACCACAGGCCCAGCCTGCCGCCCAGAGCCATAATAGGGCCTGAAGCAATCCTGCGCTTTTGCAACCAGCTCCCAAGAAAGCGAGTTGAAAAATGGAGCTCAGGGGCACTGCAATTCACAAACCTGCAGACTTAGAAATGATAACTCTCATCTAAAAATATATTGAGGGAAGGCAACGAAGAGGATTTGAAAGCAAGGCAGAATTGCAGGAAACAGATTTCAGGAGGTAGATTCGAATCGCCTTTAAAGCACAGGAAAAGCGGCAAAACCTCGACAATGATGCCCTTGGCCAAAAAGGGCGTATGCGTTTTTTCCTGAATATATTCAGGAAAAAACGCATACGCCCTTTTTGGCCAACCAAGCAACCTGGAAAGGCAAATCACCGCTACAAAGAAGTGTCGCTTCCCATCGGACAAAGGGCCATGCTGAATAAAGTGTCAAAACCAGAAATGCAGGACAGGCCGTGGAGAAATGGGAGCCTTGCTACGCTGATGGGCGGGATGTAAATTGCCAACAGCCACTCTGGAGAAGTGTACGGTGTGTCCTGAAACATCTAAAAAACTCAGCTTAGAGAGCATAGGGCACTTCCACTCATGGTCGTATAAATTGGGAAAACTAAAAATCAGCAAGACACAGGCACCCCAAAGTTTAGGGCTGCTCTGTTGACAAGAACCTCCACTTCGTTACACCTGAAATATCCCAGGAAAGAGAAGAATGGATAAAGAAGTTGTGGTCCTTATGTACAATGGAATATCACTCAGCCATGAAATCAACGTCATAAGGCTAGTAGCAGCATGATAAGTGGATTTAGGTACGACGATTCTAAGTGAAATAAGTCACACAGAAAAAGACACTTATCATAAGATATCACTTATAGAGGAATGTAAAAACCGCTACCCTTGAACTGAATTACAAAACAGAACAGAGTCACACGTTTAGAAAACACACTATGGCTGCTTAACGGGAAAGGTGAGGTGGGGTGATGCATAAAGCAAGGGTTTCAAATTAGCTCAGATACCGTTCCATAAACCCAATATGTAATAGACAAGACCTACTCCTTGCTCAATGAACTGGACTCAACACCCCCTATTCACCGCCCAAGAATATATCTGACTAGTAAGAATCTTAAAACCTATGTATTGATATCTCTCTGTAGTGAGTCTAGTGGGTGTAAAGCGGCATAAACACAGCAGTGAAAAGTAGCTAAACCCCATTATAAAAATCAATTACTTTTAAAAATCCGTGAAACAAAGACAGTGAAAGAGAGAGAAATGCTTACAAAATTCGTTCAGGGGCTGTGATGCCACCTGGATTGACCATATCTAGACCCACAGCTGATTGAGACATAAGGGTGGACACTCTTGGGGCTAAGAGGTTTGGGGAGGTTGGGTGAGCTAACGCAGACCCTTTAAAGTAATACGGCGTGGTACCCATCCCATGGGTCCCAAATGTCCAGGTTCAAGGGCATCTTCCTACATAGAAAACATGCATGAGATACCGAAAAGATGGTACACCGTGTGATCGGGAAAGGTTTCTAAAACGCACCTCATTTCTCATCTCCTTGTGCTCCTGTTCGCCATTCCAGCCGCTTTACTAGCAATCTCCCTCCTTGGAGAATCAGCACCTTTAACCTCCTGTTCCGTACAGGTTGCAATTTGTCCTGAGGATGAACGGGAAGAGGGGGAACCAATGAGAGACTAGCTCTAGGTGTTGGGACAGGCACAGGTCACTCTATCTTCCCATCAGGAAGAAGAATTAACCACAGGCCCAGCCTGCCGCCCGGAGCCAGAATAGGGCCTGAAGCAATCCTGCGCTTTTGCGGCCAGCTCCCAAGAAAGCGAGTTGAAAAATGGAGCTCAGGGGCACTGCAATTCACAAACCTGCAGAGTTAGAAATGATAACTCTCGTCCACAAATATATTGAGGGAAGGCAACGAAGAGGATTTGAAAGCAAGGCAGAATTGCAGGAAACAGATTTCAGGAGGTAGATTCGAATCGCCTTTAAAGCACAGGAGAAGCGGCAAATCCTCGACAATCATGCCCTTGGCCAAAGAGGGCGTATACGTTTTTTCCTGAATATATTCAGGAAAAAACGCATACGCCCTCTTTGGCCAACCAAGCAACCTGGAAAGGGAAATCAGTGCTACAAAGAAGCCTCGCTTCCCATCGTTCAAAAGGGCCATGCTGAATAAAGTGTCAAAACCAGAAATGCAGGACAGGCCATGAAGAAATGGGAGCCTTGCCACGCTGATGGGCGGGCGGTAAATTGCCAACAGCCACTCTGGAGAAGTGTACGGTGTGTCCTGAAACATCTAAAAAACTCAGCTTAGAGAGCATAGGGCACTTCCACTCATGGGCGTATAAATTGAGAAAACTAAAAATCAGCAAGACACAGGCACCCCAAAACTTAGGGCTGCTCTGTTGACAAGAACCTCCACTTCGTTACACCTTAAATATCCCAGGAAAGAGAAGAATGGATAAAGAAGTTGTGGTTCTTATGTACAATGGAATATCACTCAGCCATGAAATCAACGTCATAAGGCTAGTAGCAGCATGATGAGTGGATTTAGGTACGACGATTCTAAGTGAAATAAGTCACACAGAAAAAGACACTTATCATAAGATATCACTTATAGAGGGAATGTAAAAACCGCTACCCTTGAACTGAATTACAAAACAGAACAGAGTCACACGTTTAGAAAACACACTATGGCTGCTTAACGGGAAAGGTGAGGTGGGGTGATGCATAAAACAAGGGTTTCAAATTAGCTCAGATACCGTTCCATAAACCCAATATGTAATAGACAAGACCTACTCCTTGCTCAGTGAACTGGACTCAACACCCCCTATTCACTGCCAAATAATATATCTGACTAGTAAGAATCTTAAAACCTATGAATTGATATCTCTCTGTAAGTGAGTCAAGTGTGTGTAAAGTGGCATAAACACAGGAGTGAAAAGCAGCTAAACCCCATTATAAAAATCAATTACTTTTAAAAACCCGTGAAACAAAGACAGTGAAAGAGAGAGAAGTTCTTACAAAATTCGTTCAGGGTCTGTGATGCCACCTGGATTGACCAAATCTAGACCCACAGCTGATTGAGACATTAGGGTGGACACTCTTGGGGCTGAGAGGTTTGGTGAGGTTGGGTGAGCAAACGCAGACCCTTTAAAGTAATACGGCGAGGTACCCATCCCATGGGTCCCAAATCTCCAGGTTCAAGGGCATCTTCCTACATCGAAAACATGCATAAGAAACCCAGAAGATGGTACATCGTGTGATGGGGAAAGGTTTCTAAAACACACCTCATTTTTCATCTCCTTGTACTCCGGTTCGCCATTCCAGCCGCTTTACTAGCAATCTCCCTCCTTGGAGAATCAGCACCTTTAACCTCCTGTTCCGTACACGTTGCAATTTGTCCTGAGGATGAACGGGAAGAGGGGGAGCCAATGAGAGACTAGCTCTAGGTGTTGGGACAGGCACAGGTCACTCTATTTTCCCATCAGGAAGCAGAATTAACCACAGGCTCAGCCTGCCGCCCGGAGCCAGAATAGGGCCTGAAGCAATCCTGCGCTTTTGCGGCCAGCTCCCAAGAAAGCGAGTTGAAAAATGGAGCTCAGGGGCACTGCAATTCACAAACCTGCAGAGTAAGAAATGATAACTCTCGTCCACAAATATATTGAGGGAAGGCAACGAAGAGGATTTGAAAGAAAGGCAGAATTGCAGGAAACAGATTTCAGGAGGTAGATTCGAATCGCCTTTAAAGCACAGGAGAAGCGGCAAAACCTCGACAATCATGCCCTTGGCCAAAAAGGGCGTATGCGTTTTTTCCTGAATATATTCAGGAAAAAACGCATACGCCCTTTTTGGCCAAAAAAGCAACCTGGAAAGGCAAATCAGCGCTACAAAGAAGCCTCGCTTCCCATCGGTCAAAAGGGCCATGCTGAATAAAGTGTCAAAACCAGAAATGCAGGACAGGCCATGGAGAAATGGGAGCCTTGCTACGCTGATGGGCGGAATGTAAATTGCCAACAGCCACTCTGGAGAAGTGTACGGTGTGTCCTGAAACATCTAAAAAACTCAGCTTAGAGAGCATAGGGCACTTCAACTCATGGGCGTATAAATTGGGAAAACTAAAAATCAGCAAGACACAGGCACCCCAAAGTTTAGGGCTGCTCTGTTGACAAGAACCTCCACTTCGTTACACCTGAAATATCCCAGGAAAGAGAAGAATGGATAAAGAAGTTGTGGTCCTTATGTACAATGGAATATCACTCAGCCATGAAATCAACGTCATAAGGCTAGTAGCAGAATGATGAGTGGATTTAGGTACGACGATTCTAAGTGAAATAAGTCACACAGAAAAAGACTCTTATCATAAGATATCACTTATAGAGGAATGTAAAAACCGCTACCCTTGAACTGAATTACAAAACAGAACAGAGTCACACGTTTAGAAAACACACTATGGCTGCTTAACGGGAAAGGTGAGGTGGGGTGATGCATAAAGCAAGGGTTTCAAATTAGCTCAGATACCGTTCCATAAACCCAATATGTAATAGACAAGACCTACTCCTTGCTCAATGAACTGGACTCAACACCCCCTATTCACCGCCCAAGAATATATCTGACTAGTAAGAATCTTAAAACCTATGTATTGATATCTCTCTGTAGTGAGTCTAGTGGGTGTAAAGCGGCATAAACACAGCAGTGAAAAACAGCTAAACCCCATTATAAAAATCAATTACTTTTAAAAATCCGTGAAACAAAGACAGTGAAAGAGAGAGAAATGCTTACAAAATTCGTTCAGGGGCTGTGATGCCACCTGGATTGACCATATCTAGACCCACAGCTGATTGAGACATAAGGGTGGACACTCTTGGGGCTAAGAAGTTTGGGGAGGCTGGGTGAGCTAACGCAGACCCTTTAAAGTAATACGGCGTGGTACCCATCCCATGGGTCCCAAATGTCCAGGTTCAAGGGCATCTTCCTACATCGAAAACATGCATGAGATACCGAAAAGATGGTACACCGTGTGATCGGGAAAGGTTTCTAAAACGCACCTCATTTCTCATCTCCTTGTGCTCCTGTTCGCCATTCCAGCCGCTTTACTAGCAATCTCCCTCCTTGGCGAATCAGCACCTTTAACCTCCTGTTCCGTACAGGTTGCAGTTTGTCCTGAAGATGAACGGGAAGAGGGGGAACCAATGAGAGACTAGCTCTAGGTGTTGGGACAGGCACAGGTCACTCTATCTTCCCATCAGGAAGAAGAATTAACCACAGGCCCAGCCTGCCGCCCGGAGCCAGAATAGGGCCTGAAGCAATCCTGCGCTTTTGCGGCCAGCTCCCAAGAAAGCGAGTTGAAAAATGGAGCTCAGGGGCACTGCAATTCACAAACCTGCAGAGTTAGAAATGATAACTCTCGTCCACGAATATATTGAGGGAAGGCAACGAAGAGGATTTGAAAGCAAGGCAGAATTGCAGGAAACAGATTTCAGGAGGTAGATTCGAATCGCCTTTAAAGCACAGGAGAAGCGGCAAATCCTCGACAATCATGCCCTTGGCCAAAGAGGGCGTATACGTTTTTTCCTGAATATATTCAGGAAAAAACGCATACGCCCTCTTTGGCCAACCAAGCAACCAGGAAAGGCAAATCAGTGCTACAAAGAAGCCTCGCTTCCCATCGTTCAAAAGGGCCATGCTGAATAAAGTGTCAAAACCAGAAATGCAGGACAGGCCATGGAGAAATGGGAGCCTTGCTACGCTGATGGGCGGGCTGTAAATTGCCAACAGCCACTCTGGAGAAGTGTACGGTGTGTCCTGAAACATCTAAAAAACTCAGCTTAGAGCGCATAGGGCACTTCCACTCATGGGCGTATAAATTGGGAAAACTAAAAATCAGCAAGACACAGGCACCCCAACGTTTAGGGCTGCTCTGTTGACAAGAACCTCCACTTCGTTACACCTTAAATATCCCAGGAAAGAGAAGAATGGATAAAGAATTTGTGGTCCTTATGTACAATGGAATATCACTCAGCCGTGAAATCAACGTTATAAGGCTAGGAGCAGCATGATGAGTGCATTTAGGTACGACGATTCTAAGTGAAATAAGTGACAGAGAAAAAGACACTTATCATACGATATCACTTATAGAGGGAATGTAAAAACCGCTACCCTTGAACTGAATTACAAAACAGAACAGAGTCGCACGTTTAGAAAACACACTATGGCTGCTTAACGGGAAAGGTGAGGTGGGGTGATGCATAAAACAAGGGTTTCAAATTAGCTCAGATACCGTTCCATAAACCCAATATGTAATAGACAAGACCTACTCCTTGCTCAGTGAACTGGACTCAACACCCCCTATTCACCGCACAAGAGTATATCTGACTAGTAAGAATCTTAAAACCTATGTATTGATATCTCTCTGTAAGTGAGTCAAGTGGGTGTAAAGCGGCATAAACACAGCAGTGAAAAGCAGCTAAACCCCATTATAAAAATCAATTACTTTTAAAACCCGTGAAACAAAGACAGTGAAATAGAGAGAAATTCTTACAAACTTCATTCAGGGGCAGTGATGCCACCTGGATTGACCATATCTAGACCCACAGCTGACTGAGACATAAGGGTGGACACTCTTGGGGCTGAGAGGTTTGTTGAGGTTGGGTGAGCTAACGCAGACCCTTTAAAGTAATACGGTGTGGTACCCATCCCATGGGTCCCAAATCACCAGGTTCTAAGGGCATCTTCCTACAGCGAAAACATGCATGAGAAACCCAGAAGATGGTACACCGTGTGATCGGGAAAGGTTTCTAAAACCCCCCTCATTTCTCATCTCCTTGTGCTCCGGTTCGCCATTCCAGCCGCTTTACTAGCAATCTCCCTCCTTGGAGAATCAGCACCTTTAACCTCCTGTTCCGTACAGGTTGCAGTTTGTCCTGAAGATGAACGGGAAGAGGGGGAACCAATGAGAGACTAGCTCTAGGTGTTGGGACAGGCACAGGTCACTCTAACTTCCCATCTGGAAGAAGAATTAACCACAGGCCCAGCCTGCCGCCCAGAGCCATAATAGGGCCTGAAGCAATCCTGCGCTTTTGCGGCCAGCTCCCAAGAAAGCGAGTTGAAAAATGGAGCTCAGGGGCACTGCAATTCACAAACCTGCAGACTTAGAAATGATAACTCTCATCTAAAAATATATTGAGGGAAGGCAACGAAGAGGATTTGAAAGCAAGGCAGAATTGCAGGAAACAGATTTCAGGAGGTAGATTCGAATCGCCTTTAAAGCACAGGAAAAGCGGCAAAACCTCGACTATGATGCCCTTGGCCAAAAAGGGCGTATGCGTTTTTTCCTGAATATATTCAGGAAAAAACGCATACGCCCTTTTTGGCCAACCAAGCAACCTGGAAAGGCAAATCACCGCTACAAAGAAGTGTCGCTTCCCATCGGTCAAAGGGCCATGCTGAATAAAGTGTCAAAACCAGAAATGCAGGACAGGCCATGGAGAAATGGGAGCCTTGCTACGCTGATGGGCGGGATTTCAATTGCCAACAGCCACTCTGGAGAGGTGTACGGTGTGTCCAGAAACATCTAAAAAACTCAGCTTAGAGAGCATAGGGCACTTCTACTCATGGGCGTATAAATTGGGAAAACTAAAAATCAGCAAGGCACAGGCACCCCAAAGTTTAGGGCTCCTCTGTTGAGAAGAACCTCCACTTCGTTACACCTTAAATATTCCAGGAAAGAGAAGAATGGATAAAGAAGTTGTGGTCCTTATATACAATGGAATATCACTGAGCCATGAAATCAACGTCATAAGGCTAGTAGCAGCATGAGGAGTGGATTTAGGTACGACGATTCTAAGTGAAATAAGTCACACAGAAATAGACACTTATCATAAGATATCACTTATAGAGGGAACGTAAAAACCGCTACCCTTGAACTGAATTACAAAACAGAACAGAGTCACACGTTTAGAAAACACACTATGGCTGCTTAACGGGAAAGGTGAGGTGGGGTGATGCATAAAACAAGGGTTTCAAATTAGCTCAGATACCGTTCCATAAACCCAATATGTAATAGACAAGACCTACTCCTTGCTCAGTGAACTGGACTCAACACCCCCTATTCACCGCCCAAGAATATGTCTGACTAGTAAGAATCTTAAAACCTATGTATTGATATCTCTCTGTAAGTGAGTCAAGTGGGTGTAAAGTGTCATAAACACAGGAGTGAAAAGCAGCTAAACCCCATTATAAAAATCAATTACTTTTAAAAACCCGTGAAACAAAGACAGTGAAAGAGAGAGAAATGCTTACAAAATTCGTTCAGGGTCTGTGATGACACCTGGATTGACCAAATCTAGACCCACAGCTGATTGAGACATAAGGGTGGACACTATTGGGGCTGAGAGGTTTGGTGAGGTTGGGTGAGCTAACGCAGACCCTTTAAAGTAATACGGCGTGGTACCCATCCCATGGGTCCCAAATCTCCAGGTTCAAGGGCATCTTCCTACATCGAAAACATGCATAAGAAACCCAGAAGATGGTACACCGTGTGATCGGGAAAGGTTTCTAAAACACACCTCATTTCTCATCTCCTTGTACTCCGGTTCGCCATTCCAGCCGCTTTACTAGCAATCTCCCTCCTTGGAAAATCAGCACCTTTAACCTCCTGTTCCGTACACGTTGCAATTTGTCCTGAGGATGAACGGGAAGAGGGGGAGCCAATGAGAGACTAGCTCTAGGTGTTGGGACAGGCAGAGTTCACTCTATTTTCCCATCAGGAAGAAGAATTAACCACAGGCTCAGCCTGCCGCCCAGAGCCAGAATAGGGCCTGAAGCAATCCTGTGCTTTTGCGGCCAGCTCCCAAGAAAGCCAGTTGAAAAATGGAGCTCAGGGGCACTGCAATTCACAAACCTGCAGAGTAAGAAATGATAACTCTCGTCCACAAATATATTGAGGGAAGGCAACGAAGAGGATTTGAAAGCAAGGCAGAATTGCAGGAAACAGATTTCAGGAGGTAGATTCGAATCGCCTTTAAAGCACAGGAGAAGCGGCAAAACCTCGACAATCATGCCCTTGGCCAAAAAGGGCGTATGCGTTTTTTCCTGAATATATTCAGGAAAAAACGCATACGCCCTTTTTGGCCAACCAAGCAACCTGGAAAGGCAAATCAGCGCTACAAAGAAGCCTCGCTTCCCATCGGTCAAAAGGGCCATGCTGAATAAAGTGTCAAAACCAGAAATGCAGGACAGGCCATGGAGAAATGGGAGCCTTGCTACGCTGATGGGCGGGATGTAAATTGCCAACAGCCACTCTGGAGAAGTGTACGGTGTGTCCTGAAACATCTAAAAAACTCAGCTTAGAGAGCATAGGGCACTTCCACTCATGGTCGTATAAATTGGGAAAACTAAAAATCAGCAAGACACAGGCACCCCAAAGTTTAGGGCTGCTCTGTTGACAAGAACCTCCACTTCGTTACACCTGAAATATCCCAGGAAAGAGAAGAATGGATAAAGAAGTTGTGGTCCTTATGTACAATGGAATATCACTCAGCCATGAAATCAACGTCATAAGGCTAGTAGCAGCATGATGAGTGGATTTAGGTACGACGATTCTAAGTGAAATAAGTCACACAGAAAAAGACACTTATCATAAGATATCACTTATAGAGGAATGTAAAAACCGCTACCCTTGAACTGAATTACAAAACAGAACAGAGTCACACGTTTAGAAAACACACTATGGCTGCTTAACGGGAAAGGTGAGGTGGGGTGATGCATAAAGCAAGGGTTTCAAATTAGCTCAGATACCGTTCCATAAACCCAATATGTAATAGACAAGACCTACTCCTTGCTCAATGAACTGGACTCAACACCCCCTATTCACCGCCCAAGAATATATCTGACTAGTAAGAATCTTAAAACCTATGTATTGATATCTCTCTGTAGTGAGTCTAGTGGGTGTAAAGCGGCATAAACACACCAGTGAAAAGCAGCTAAACCCCATTATAAAAATCAATTACTTTTAAAAATCCGTGAAACAAAGACAGTGAAAGAGAGAGAAATGCTTACAAAATTCGTTCAGGGGCTGTGATGACACATGGATTGACCATATCTAGACCCACAGCTGATTGAGACATAAGGGTGGACACTCTTGGGGCTAAGAGGTTTGGGGAGGTTGGGTGAGCTAACGCAGACCCTTTAAAGTAATACGGCGTGGTACCCATCCCATGGGTCCCAAATGTCCAGGTTCAAGGGCATCTTCCTACATCGAAAACATGCATGAGATACCGAAAAGATGGTACACCGTGTGATCGGGAAAGGTTTCTAAAACGCACCTCATTTCTCATCTCCTTGTGCTCCTGTTCGCCATTCCAGCCGCTTTACTAGCAATCTCCCTCCTTGGCGAATCAGCACCTTTAACCTCCTGTTCCGTACAGGTTGCAGTTTGTCCTGAAGATGAACGGGAAGAGGGGGAACCAATGAGAGACTAGCTCTAGGTGTTGGGACAGGCACAGGTCACTCTATCTTCCCATCAGGAAGAAGAATTAACCACAGGCCCAGCCTGCCGCCCGGAGCCAGAATAGGGCCTGAAGCAATCCTGCGCTTTTGCGGCCAGCTCCCAAGAAAGCGAGTTGAAAAATGGAGCTCAGGGGCACTGCAATTCAAAAACCTGCAGAGTTAGAAATGATAAGTCTCGTCCACAAATATATTGAGGGAAGGCAACGAAGAGGATTTGAAAGCAAGGCAGAATTGCAGGAAACAGATTTCAGGAGGTAGATTCGAATCGCCTTTAAAGCACAGGAGAAGCGGCAAATCCTCGACAATCATGCCCTTGGCCAAAGAGGGCGTATACGTTTTTTCCTGAATATATTCAGGAAAAAACGCATACGCCCTCTTTGGCCAACCAAGCAACCTGGAAAGGGAAATCAGTGCTACAAAGAAGCCTCGCTTCCCATCGTTCAAAAGGGCCATGCTGAATAAAGTGTCAAAACCAGAAATGCAGGACAGGCCATTGAGAAATGGGAGCCTTGCCACGCTGATGGGCGGGCGGTAAATTGCCAACAGCCACTCTGGAGAAGTGTACGGTGTGTCCTGAAACATCTAAAAAACTCAGCTTAGAGAGCATAGGGCACTTCCACTCATGGGCGTATAAATTGAGAAAACTAAAAATCAGCAAGACACAGGCACCCCAAAACTTAGGGCTGCTCTGTTGACAAGAACCTCCACTTCGTTACACCTTAAATATCCCAGGAAAGAGAAGAATGGATAAAGAAGTTGTGGTTCTTATGTACAATGGAATATCACTCAGCCATGAAATCAACGTCATAAGGCTAGTAGCAGCATGATGAGTGGATTTAGGTACGACGATTCTAAGTGAAATAAGTCACACAGAAAAAGACACTTATCATAAGATATCACTTATAGAGGGAATGTAAAAACCGCTACCCTTGAACTGAATTACAAAACAGAACAGAGTCACACGTTTAGAAAACACACTATGGCTGCTTAACGGGAAAGGTGAGGTGGGGTGATGCATAAAACAAGGGTTTCAAATTAGCTCAGATACCGTTCCATAAACCCACTATGTAATAGACAAGACCTACTCCTTGCTCAGTGAACTGGACTCAACACCCCCTATTCACTGCCAAATAATATATCTGACTAGTAAGAATCTTAAAACCTATGAATTGATATCTCTCTGTAAGTGAGTCAAGTGTGTGTAAAGTGGCATAAACACAGGAGTGAAAAGCAGCTAAACCCCATTATAAAAGTCAATTACTTTTAAAAACCCGTGAAACAAAGACAGTGAAAGAGAGAGAAGTTCTTACAAAATTCGTTCAGGGTCTGTGATGCCACCTGGATTGACCAAATCTAGACCCACAGCTGATTGAGACATTAGGGTGGACACTCTTGGGGCTGAAAGTTTTGGTGAGGTTGGGTGAGCAAACGCAGACCCTTTAAAGTAATACGGCGAGGTACCCATCCCATGGGTCCCAAATCTCCAGGTTCAAGGGCATCTTCCTACATCGAAAACATGCATAAGAAACCCAGAAGATGGTACATCGTGTGATGGGGAAAGGTTTCTAAAACACACCTCATTTTTCATCTCCTTGTACTCCGGTTCGCCATTCCAGCCGCTTTACTAGCAATCTCCCTCCTTGGAGAATCAGCACCTTTAATCTCCTGTTCCGTACAGGTTGCAATTTGTCCTGAGGATGAACGGGAAGAGGGGGAGCCAATGAGAGACTAGCTCTAGGTTTTGGGACAGGCACAGGTCACTCTATTTTCCCATCAGGAAGAAGAATTAACCACAGGCTCAGCCTGCCGCCCGGAGCCAGAATAGGGCCTGAAGCAATCCTGCGCTTTTGCGGCCAGCTCCCAAGAAAGCCAGTTGAAAAATGGAGCTCAGGGGCACTGCAATTCACAAACCTGCAGAGTAAGAAATGATAACTCTCGTCCACAAATATATTGAGGGAAGGCAACGAAGAGGATTTGAAAGAAAGGCAGAATTGCAGGAAACAGATTTCAGGAGGTAGATTCGAATCGCCTTTAAAGCACAGGAGAAGCGGCAAAACCTCGACAATCATGCCCTTGGCCAAAAAGGGCGTATGCGTTTTTTCCTGAATATATTCAGGAAAAAACGCATACGCCCTTTTTGGCCAACAAAGCAACCTGGAAAGGCAAATCAGCGCTACAAAGAAGCCTCGCTTCCCATCGGTCAAAAGGGCCATGCTGAATAAAGTGTCAAAACCAGAAATGCAGGACAGGCCATGGAGAAATGGGAGCCTTGCTACGCTGATGGGCGGGCTGTAAATTGCCAACAGCCACTCTGGAGAAGTGTACGGTGTGTCCTGAAACATCTAAAAAACTCAGCTTAGAGAGCATAGGGCACTTCAACTCATGGGCGTATAAATTGGGAAAACTAAAAATCAGCAAGACATAGGCACCCCAAAGTTTAGGGCTGCTCTGTTGACAAGAACCTCCACTTCGTTACACCTTAAATATCCCAGGAAAGAGAAGAATGGATAAAGAAGTTGTGGTCCTTATGTACAATGGAATATCACTCAGCCATGAAATCAACGTCATAAGGCTAGTAGCAGAATGATGAGTGGATTTAGGTACGACGATTCTAAGTGAAATAAGTCACACAGAAAAAGACTCTTATCATAAGATATCACTTATAGAGGAATGTAAAAACCGCTACCCTTGAACTGAATTACAAAACAGAACAGAGTCACACGTTTAGAAAACACACTATGGCTGCTTAACGGGAAAGGTGAGGTGGGGTGATGCATAAAGCAAGGGTTTCAAATTAGCTCAGATACCGTTCCATAAACCCAATATGTAATAGACAAGACCTACTCCTTGCTCAATGAACTGGACTCAACACCCCCTATTCACCGCCCAAGAATATATCTGACTAGTAAGAATCTTAAAACCTATGTATTGATATCTCTCTGTAGTGAGTCTAGTGGGTGTAAAGCGGCATAAACACAGCAGTGAAAAACAGCTAAACCCCATTATAAAAATCAATTACTTTTAAAAATCCGTGAAACAAAGACAGTGAAAGAGAGAGAAATGCTTACAAAATTCGTTCAGGGGCTGTGATGCCACCTGGATTGACCATATCTAGACCCACAGCTGATTGAGACATAAGGGTGGACACTCTTGGGGCTAAGAAGTTTGGGGAGGTTGGGTGAGCTAACGCAGACCCTTTAAAGTAATACGGCGTGGTACCCATCCCATGGGTCCCAAATGTCCAGGTTCAAGGGCATCTTCCTACATCGAAAACATGCATGAGATACCGAAAAGATGGTACACCGTGTGATCGGGAAAGGTTTCTAAAACGCACCTCATTTCTCATCTCCTTGTGCTCCTGTTCGCCATTCCAGCCGCTTTACTAGCAATCTCCCTCCTTGGCGAATCAGCACCTTTAACCTCCTGTTCCGTACAGGTTGCAGTTTGTCCTGAAGATGAACGGGAAGAGGGGGAACCAATGAGAGACTAGCTCTAGGTGTTGGGACAGGCACAGGTCACTCTATCTTCCCATCAGGAAGAAGAATTAACCACAGGCCCAGCCTGCCGCCCGGAGCCAGAATAGGGCCTGAAGCAATCCTGCGCTTTTGCGGCCAGCTCCCAAGAAAGCGAGTTGAAAAATGGAGCTCAGGGGCACTGCAATTCACAAACCTGCAGAGTTAGAAATGATAACTCTCGTCCACGAATATATTGAGGGAAGGCAACGAAGAGGATTTGAAAGCAAGGCAGAATTGCAGGAAACAGATTTCAGGAGGTAGATTCGAATCGCCTTTAAAGCACAGGAGAAGCGGCAAATCCTCGACAATCATGCCCTTGGCCAAAGAGGGCGTATGCGTTTTTTCCTGAATATATTCAGGAAAAAACGCATACGCCCTCTTTGGCCAACCAAGCAACCTGGAAAGGGAAATCAGTGCTACAAAGAAGCCTCGCTTCCCATCGTTCAAAAGGGCCATGCTGAATAAAGTGTCAAAACCAGAAATGCAGGACAGGCCATGGAGAAATGGGAGCCTTGCCACGCTGATGGGCGGGCGGTAAATTGCCAACAGCCACTCTGGAGAAGTGTACGGTGTGTCCTGAAACATCTAAAAAACTCAGCTTAGAGAGCATAGGGCACTTCCACTCATGGGCGTATAAATTGAGAAAACTAAAAATCAGCAAGACACAGGCACCCCAAAACTTAGGGCTGCTCTGTTGACAAGAACCTCCACTTCGTTACACCTTAAATATCCCAGGAAAGAGAAGAATGGCTAAAGAAGTTGTGGTTCTTATGTACAATGGAATATTACTCAGCCATGAAATCAACGTCATAAGGCTAGTAGCAGCATGATGAGTGGATTTAGGTACGACGATTCTAAGTGAAATAAGTCACACAGAAAAAGACACTTATCATAAGATATCACTTATAGAGGGAATGTAAAAACCGCTACCCTTGAACTGAATTACAAAACAGAACAGAGTCACACGTTTAGAAAACACACTATGGCTGCTTAACGGGAAAGGTGAGGTGGGGTGATGCATAAAACAAGGGTTTCAAATTAGCTCAGATACCGTTCCATAAACCCAATATGTAATAGACAAGACCTACTCCTTGCTCAGTGAACTGGACTCAACACCCCCTATTCACTGCCAAATAATATATCTGACTAGTAAGAATCTTAAAACCTATGAATTGATATCTCTCTGTAAGTGAGTCAAGTGTGTGTAAAGTGGCATAAACACAGGAGTGAAAAGCAGCTAAACCCCATTATAAAAATCAATTACTTTTAAAAACCCGTGAAACAAAGACAGTGAAAGAGAGAGAAGTTCTTACAAAATTCGTTCAGGGTCTGTGATGCCACCTGGATTGACCAAATCTAGACCCACAGCTGATTGAGACATTAGGGTGGACACTCTTGGCGCTGAGAGGTTTGGTGAGGTTGGGTGAGCAAACGCAGACCCTTTAAAGTAATACGGCGAGGTACCCATCCCATGGGTCCCAAATCTCCAGGTTCAAGGGCATCTTCCTACATCGAAAACATGCATAAGAAACCCAGAAGATGGTACATCGTGTGATGGGGAAAGGTTTCTAAAACACACCTCATTTTTCATCTCCTTGTACTCCGGTTCGCCATTCCAGCCGCTTTACTAGCAATCTCCCTCCTTGGAGAATCAGCACCTTTAACCTCCTGTTCCGTACACGTTGCAATTTGTCCTGAGGATGAACGGGAAGAGGGGGAGCCAATGAGAGACTAGCTCTAGGTGTTGGGACAGGCACAGGTCACTCTATTTTCCCATCAGGAAGAAGAATTAACCACAGGCTCAGCCTGCCGCCCGGAGCCAGAATAGGGCCTGAAGCAATCCTGCGCTTTTGCGGCCAGCTCCCAAGAAAGCGAGTTGAAAAATGGAGCTCAGGGGCACTGCAATTCACAAACCTGCAGAGTAAGAAATGATAACTCTCGTCCACAAATATATTGAGGGAAGGCAACGAAGAGGATTTGAAAGAAAGGCAGAATTGCAGGAAACAGATTTCAGGAGGTAGATTCGAATCGCCTTTAAAGCACAGGAGAAGCGGCAAAACCTCGACAATCATGCCCTTGGCCAAAAAGGGCGTATGCGTTTTTTCCTGAATATATTCAGGAAAAAACGCATACGCCCTTTTTGGCCAAAAAAGCAACCTGGAAAGGCAAATCAGCGCTACAAAGAAGCCTCGCTTCCCATCGGTCAAAAGGGCCATGCTGAATAAAGTGTCAAAACCAGAAATGCAGGACAGGCCATGGAGAAATGGGAGCCTTGCTACGCTGATGGGCGGAATGTAAATTGCCAACAGCCACTCTGGAGAAGTGTACGGTGTGTCCTGAAACATCTAAAAAACTCAGCTTAGAGAGCATAGGGCACTTCAACTCATGGGCGTATAAATTGGGAAAACTAAAAATCAGCAAGACACAGGCACCCCAAAGTTTAGGGCTGCTCTGTTGACAAGAACCTCCACTTCGTTACACCTGAAATATCCCAGGAAAGAGAAGAATGGATAAAGAAGTTGTGGTCCTTATGTACAATGGAATATCACTCAGCCATGAAATCAACGTCATAAGGCTAGTAGCAGAATGATGAGTGGATTTAGGTACGACGATTCTAAGTGAAATAAGTCACACAGAAAAAGACTCTTATCATAAGATATCACTTATAGAGGAATGTAAAAACCGCTACCCTTGAACTGAATTACAAAACAGAACAGAGTCACACGTTTAGAAAACACACTATGGCTGCTTAACGGGAAAGGTGAGGTGGGGTGATGCATAAAGCAAGGGTTTCAAATTAGCTCAGATACCGTTCCATAAACCCAATATGTAATAGACAAGACCTACTCCTTGCTCAATGAACTGGACTCAACACCCCCTATTCACCGCCCAAGAATATATCTGACTAGTAAAAATCTTAAAACCTATGTATTGATATCTCTCTGTAGTGAGTCTAGTGGGTGTAAAGCGGCATAAACACAGCAGTGAAAAACAGCTAAACCCCATTATAAAAATCAATTACTTTTAAAAATCCGTGAAACAAAGACAGTGAAAGAGAGAGAAATGCTTACAAAATTCGTTCAGGGGCTGTGATGCCACCTGGATTGACCATATCTAGACCCACAGCTGATTGAGACATAAGGGTGGACACTCTTGGGGCTAAGAAGTTTGGGGAGGCTGGGTGAGCTAACGCAGACCCTTTAAAGTAATACGGCGTGGTACCCATCCCATGGGTCCCAAATGTCCAGGTTCAAGGGCATCTTCCTACATCGAAAACATGCATGAGATACCGAAAAGATGGTACACCGTGTGATCGGGAAAGGTTTCTAAAACGCACCTCATTTCTCATCTCCTTGTGCTCCTGTTCGCCATTCCAGCCGCTTTACTAGCAATCTCCCTCCTTGGCGAATCAGCACCTTTAACCTCCTGTTCCGTACAGGTTGCAGTTTGTCCTGAAGATGAACGGGAAGAGGGGGAACCAATGAGAGACTAGCTCTAGGTGTTGGGACAGGCACAGGTCACTCTATCTTCCCATCAGGAAGAAGAATTAACCACAGGCCCAGCCTGCCGCCCGGAGCCAGAATAGGGCCTGAAGCAATCCTGCGCTTTTGCGGCCAGCTCCCAAGAAAGCGAGTTGAAAAATGGAGCTCAGGGGCACTGCAATTCACAAACCTGCAGAGTTAGAAATGATAACTCTCGTCCACGAATATATTGAGGGAAGGCAACGAAGAGGATTTGAAAGCAAGGCAGAATTGCAGGAAACAGATTTCAGGAGGTAGATTCGAATCGCCTTTAAAGCACAGGAGAAGCGGCAAATCCTCGACAATCATGCCCTTGGCCAAAGAGGGCGTATACGTTTTTTCCTGAATATATTCAGGAAAAAACGCATACGCCCTCTTTGGCCAACCAAGCAACCAGGAAAGGCAAATCAGTGCTACAAAGAAGCCTCGCTTCCCATCGTTCAAAAGGGCCATGCTGAATAAAGTGTCAAAACCAGAAATGCAGGACAGGCCATGGAGAAATGGGAGCCTTGCTACGCTGATGGGCGGGCTGTAAATTGCCAACAGCCACTCTGGAGAAGTGTACGGTGTGTCCTGAAACATCTAAAAAACTCAGCTTAGAGCGCATAGGGCACTTCCACTCATGGGCGTATAAATTGGGAAAACTAAAAATCAGCAAGACACAGGCACCCCAACGTTTAGGGCTGCTCTGTTGACAAGAACCTCCACTTCGTTACACCTTAAATATCCCAGGAAAGAGAAGAATGGATAAAGAATTTGTGGTCCTTATGTACAATGGAATATCACTCAGCCGTGAAATCAACGTTATAAGGCTAGGAGCAGCATGATGAGTGCATTTAGGTACGACGATTCTAAGTGAAATAAGTGACAGAGAAAAAGACACTTATCATACGATATCACTTATAGAGGGAATGTAAAAACCGCTACCCTTGAACTGAATTACAAAACAGAACAGAGTCGCACGTTTAGAAAACACACTATGGCTGCTTAACGGGAAAGGTGAGGTGGGGTGATGCATAAAACAAGGGTTTCAAATTAGCTCAGATACCGTTCCATAAACCCAATATGTAATAGACAAGACCTACTCCTTGCTCAGTGAACTGGACTCAACACCCCCTATTCACCGCACAAGAGTATATCTGACTAGTAAGAATCTTAAAACCTATGTATTGATATCTCTCTGTAAGTGAGTCAAGTGGGTGTAAAGCGGCATAAACACAGCAGTGAAAAGCAGCTAAACCCCATTATAAAAATCAATTACTTTTAAAACCCGTGAAACAAAGACAGTGAAATAGAGAGAAATTCTTACAAACTTCATTCAGGGGCAGTGATGCCACCTGGATTGACCATATCTAGACCCACAGCTGACTGAGACATAAGGGTGGACACTCTTGGGGCTGAGAGGTTTGTTGAGGTTGGGTGAGCTAACGCAGACCCTTTAAAGTAATACGGTGTGGTACCCATCCCATGGGTCCCAAATCACCAGGTTCTAAGGGCATCTTCCTACAGCGAAAACATGCATGAGAAACCCAGAAGATGGTACACCGTGTGATCGGGAAAGGTTTCTAAAACCCCCCTCATTTCTCATCTCCTTGTGCTCCGGTTCGCCATTCCAGCCGCTTTACTAGCAATCTCCCTCCTTGGAGAATCAGCACCTTTAACCTCCTGTTCCGTACAGGTTGCAGTTTGTCCTGAAGATGAACGGGAAGAGGGGGAACCAATGAGAGACTAGCTCTAGGTGTTGGGACAGGCACAGGTCACTCTAACTTCCCATCTGGAAGAAGAATTAACCACAGGCCCAGCCTGCCGCCCAGAGCCATAATAGGGCCTGAAGCAATCCTGCGCTTTTGCGGCCAGTTCCCAAGAAAGCGAGTTGAAAAATGGAGCTCAGGGGCACTGCAATTCACAAACCTGCAGACTTAGAAATGATAACTCTCATCTAAAAATATATTGAGGGAAGGCAACGAAGAGGATTTGAAAGCAAGGCAGAATTGCAGGAAACAGATTTCAGGAGGTAGATTCGAATCGCCTTTAAAGCACAGGAAAAGCGGCAAAACCTCGACTATGATGCCCTTGGCCAAAAAGGGCGTATGCGTTTTTTCCTGAATATATTCAGGAAAAAACGCATACGCCCTTTTTGGCCAACCAAGCAACCTGGAAAGGCAAATCACCGCTACAAAGAAGTGTCGCTTCCCATCGGTCAAAGGGCCATGCTGAATAAAGTGTCAAAACCAGAAATGCAGGACAGGCCATGGAGAAATGGGAGCCTTGCTACGCTGATGGGCGGGATTTCAATTGCCAACAGCCACTCTGGAGAGGTGTACGGTGTGTCCAGAAACATCTAAAAAACTCAGCTTAGAGAGCATAGGGCACTTCTACTCATGGGCGTATAAATTGGGAAAACTAAAAATCAGCAAGGCACAGGCACCCCAAAGTTTAGGGCTCCTCTGTTGAGAAGAACCTCCACTTCGTTACACCTTAAATATTCCAGGAAAGAGAAGAATGGATAAAGAAGTTGTGGTCCTTATATACAATGGAATATCACTGAGCCATGAAATCAACGTCATAAGGCTAGTAGCAGCATGAGGAGTGGATTTAGGTACGACGATTCTAAGTGAAATAAGTCACACAGAAATAGACACTTATCATAAGATATCACTTATAGAGGGAACGTAAAAACCGCTACCCTTGAACTGAATTACAAAACAGAACAGAGTCACACGTTTAGAAAACACACTATGGCTGCTTAACGGGAAAGGTGAGGTGGGGTGATGCATAAAACAAGGGTTTCAAATTAGCTCAGATACCGTTCCATAAACCCAATATGTAATAGACAAGACCTACTCCTTGCTCAGTGAACTGGACTCAACACCCCCTATTCACCGCCCAAGAATATGTCTGACTAGTAAGAATCTTAAAACCTATGTATTGATATCTCTCTGTAAGTGAGTCAAGTGGGTGTAAAGTGGCATAAACACAGGAGTGAAAAGCAGCTAAACCCCATTATAAAAATCAATTACTTTTAAAAACCCGTGAAACAAAGACAGTGAAAGAGAGAGAAATGCTTACAAAATTCGTTCAGGGTCTGTGATGACACATGGATTGACCAAATCTAGACCCACAGCTGATTGAGACATAAGGGTGGACACTATTGGGGCTGAGAGGTTTGGTGAGGTTGGGTGAGCTAACGCAGACCCTTTAAAGTAATACGGCGTGGTACCCATCCCATGGGTCCCAAATCTCCAGGTTCAAGGGCATCTTCCTACATCGAAAACATGCATAAGAAACCCAGAAGATGGTACACCGTGTGATCGGGAAAGGTTTCTAAAACACACCTCATTTCTCATCTCCTTGTACTCCGGTTCGCCATTCCAGCCGCTTTACTAGCAATCTCCCTCCTTGGAAAATCAGCACCTTTAACCTCCTGTTCCGTACACGTTGCAATTTGTCCTGAGGATGAACGGGAAGAGGGGGAGCCAATGAGAGACTAGCTCTAGGTGTTGGGACAGGCAGAGTTCACTCTATTTTCCCATCAGGAAGAAGAATTAACCACAGGCTCAGCCTGCCGCCCGGAGCCAGAATAGGGCCTGAAGCAATCCTGTGCTTTTGCGGCCAGCTCCCAAGAAAGCCAGTTGAAAAATGGAGCTCAGGGGCACTGCAATTCACAAACTTGCAGAGTAAGAAATGATAACTCTCGTCCACAAATATATTGAGGGAAGGCAACGAAGAGGATTTGAAAGCAAGGCAGAATTGCAGGAAACAGATTTCAGGAGGTAGATTCGAATCGCCTTTAAAGCACAGGAGAAGCGGCAAAACCTAGACAATCATGCCCTTGGCCAAAAAGGGCGTATGCGTTTTTTCCTGAATATATTCAGGAAAAAACGCATACGCCCTTTTTGGCCAACCAAGCAACCTGGAAAGGCAAATCAGCGCTACAAAGAAGCCTCGCTTCCCATCGGTCAAAAGGGCCATGCTGAATAAAGTGTCAAAACCAGAAATGCAGGACAGGCCATGGAGAAATGGGAGCCTTGCTACGCTGATGGGCGGGATGTAAATTGCCAACAGCCACTCTGGAGAAGTGTACGGTGTGTCCTGAAACATCTAAAAAACTCAGCTTAGAGAGCATAGGGCACTTCCACTCATGGTCGTATAAATTGGGAAAACTAAAAATCAGCAAGACACAGGCACCCCAAAGTTTAGGGCTGCTCTGTTGACAAGAACCTCCACTTCGTTACACCTGAAATATCCCAGGAAAGAGAAGAATGGATAAAGAAGTTGTGGTCCTTATGTACAATGGAATATCACTCAGCCATGAAATCAACGTCATAAGGCTAGTAGCAGCATGATGAGTGGATTTAGGTACGACGATTCTAAGTGAAATAAGTCACACAGAAAAAGACACTTATCATAAGATATCACTTATAGAGGAATGTAAAAACCGCTACCCTTGAACTGAATTACAAAACAGAACAGAGTCACACGTTTAGAAAACACACTATGGCTGCTTAACGGGAAAGGTGAGGTGGGGTGATGCATAAAGCAAGGGTTTCAAATTAGCTCAGATACCGTTCCATAAACCCAATATGTAATAGACAAGACCTACTCCTTGCTCAATGAACTGGACTCAACACCCCCTATTCACCGCCCAAGAATATATCTGACTAGTAAGAATCTTAAAACCTATGTATTGATATCTCTCTGTAGTGAGTCTAGTGGGTGTAAAGCGGCATAAACACACCAGTGAAAAGCAGCTAAACCCCATTATAAAAATCAATTACTTTTAAAAATCCGTGAAACAAAGACAGTGAAAGAGAGAGAAATGCTTACAAAATTCGTTCAGGGGCTGTGATGACACATGGATTGACCATATCTAGACCCACAGCTGATTGAGACATAAGGGTGGACACTCTTGGGGCTAAGAGGTTTGGGGAGGTTGGGTGAGCTAACGCAGACCCTTTAAAGTAATACGGCGTGGTACCCATCCCATGGGTCCCAAATGTCCAGGTTCAAGGGCATCTTCCTACATCGAAAACATGCATGAGATACCGAAAAGATGGTACACCGTGTGATCGGGAAAGGTTTCTAAAACGCACCTCATTTCTCATCTCCTTGTGCTCCTGTTCGCCATTCCAGCCGCTTTACTAGCAATCTCCCTCCTTGGCGAATCAGCACCTTTAACCTCCTGTTCCGTACAGGTTGCAGTTTGTCCTGAAGATGAACGGGAAGAGGGGGAACCAATGAGAGACTAGCTCTAGGTGTTGGGACAGGCACAGGTCACTCTATCTTCCCATCAGGAAGAAGAATTAACCACAGGCCCAGCCTGCCGCCCGGAGCCAGAATAGGGCCTGAAGCAATCCTGCGCTTTTGCGGCCAGCTCCCAAGAAAGCGAGTTGAAAAATGGAGCTCAGGGGCACTGCAATTCAAAAACCTGCAGAGTTAGAAATGATAACTCTCGTCCACAAATATATTGAGGGAAGGCAACGAAGAGGATTTGAAAGCAAGGCAGAATTGCAGGAAACAGATTTCAGGAGGTAGATTCGAATCGCCTTTAAAGCACAGGAGAAGCGGCAAATCCTCGACAATCATGCCCTTGGCCAAAGAGGGCGTATACGTTTTTTCCTGAATATATTCAGGAAAAAACGCATACGCCCTCTTTGGCCAACCAAGCAACCTGGAAAGGGAAATCAGTGCTACAAAGAAGCCTCGCTTCCCATCGTTCAAAAGGGCCATGCTGAATAAAGTGTCAAAACCAGAAATGCAGGACAGGCCATTGAGAAATGGGAGCCTTGCCACGCTGATGGGCGGGCGGTAAATTGCCAACAGCCACTCTGGAGAAGTGTACGGTGTGTCCTGAAACATCTAAAAAACTCAGCTTAGAGAGCATAGGGCACTTCCACTCATGGGCGTATAAATTGAGAAAACTAAAAATCAGCAAGACACAGGCACCCCAAAACTTAGGGCTGCTCTGTTGACAAGAACCTCCACTTCGTTACACCTTAAATATCCCAGGAAAGAGAAGAATGGATAAAGAAGTTGTGGTTCTTATGTACAATGGAATATCACTCAGCCATGAAATCAACGTCATAAGGCTAGTAGCAGCATGATGAGTGGATTTAGGTACGACGATTCTAAGTGAAATAAGTCACACAGAAAAAGACACTTATCATAAGATATCACTTATAGAGGGAATGTAAAAACCGCTACCCTTGAACTGAATTACAAAACAGAACAGAGTCACACGTTTAGAAAACACACTATGGCTGCTTAACGGGAAAGGTGAGGTGGGGTGATGCATAAAACAAGGGTTTCAAATTAGCTCAGATACCGTTCCATAAACCCACTATGTAATAGACAAGACCTACTCCTTGCTCAGTGAACTGGACTCAACACCCCCTATTCACTGCCAAATAATATATCTGACTAGTAAGAATCTTAAAACCTATGAATTGATATCTCTCTGTAAGTGAGTCAAGTGTGTGTAAAGTGGCATAAACACAGGAGTGAAAAGCAGCTAAACCCCATTATAAAAGTCAATTACTTTTAAAAACCCGTGAAACAAAGACAGTGAAAGAGAGAGAAGTTCTTACAAAATTCGTTCAGGGTCTGTGATGCCACCTGGATTGACCAAATCTAGACCCACAGCTGATTGAGACATTAGGGTGGACACTCTTGGGGCTGAAAGTTTTGGTGAGGTTGGGTGAGCAAACGCAGACCCTTTAAAGTAATACGGCGAGGTACCCATCCCATGGGTCCCAAATCTCCAGGTTCAAGGGCATCTTCCTACATCGAAAACATGCATAAGAAACCCAGAAGATGGTACATCGTGTGATGGGGAAAGGTTTCTAAAACACACCTCATTTTTCATCTCCTTGTACTCCGGTTCGCCATTCCAGCCGCTTTACTAGCAATCTCCCTCCTTGGAGAATCAGCACCTTTAATCTCCTGTTCCGTACAGGTTGCAATTTGTCCTGAGGATGAACGGGAAGAGGGGGAGCCAATGAGAGACTAGCTCTAGGTTTTGGGACAGGCACAGGTCACTCTATTTTCCCATCAGGAAGAAGAATTAACCACAGGCTCAGCCTGCCGCCCGGAGCCAGAATAGGGCCTGAAGCAATCCTGCGCTTTTGCGGCCAGCTCCCAAGAAAGCCAGTTGAAAAATGGAGCTCAGGGGCACTGCAATTCACAAACCTGCAGAGTAAGAAATGATAACTCTCGTCCACAAATATATTGAGGGAAGGCAACGAAGAGGATTTGAAAGAAAGGCAGAATTGCAGGAAACAGATTTCAGGAGGTAGATTCGAATCGCCTTTAAAGCACAGGAGAAGCGGCAAAACCTCGACAATCATGCCCTTGGCCAAAAAGGGCGTATGCGTTTTTTCCTGAATATATTCAGGAAAAAACGCATACGCCCTTTTTGGCCAACAAAGCAACCTGGAAAGGCAAATCAGCGCTACAAAGAAGCCTCGCTTCCCATCGGTCAAAAGGGCCATGCTGAATAAAGTGTCAAAACCAGAAATGCAGGACAGGCCATGGAGAAATGGGAGCCTTGCTACGCTGATGGGCGGGCTGTAAATTGCCAACAGCCACTCTGGAGAAGTGTACGGTGTGTCCTGAAACATCTAAAAAACTCAGCTTAGAGAGCATAGGGCACTTCAACTCATGGGCGTATAAATTGGGAAAACTAAAAATCAGCAAGACATAGGCACCCCAAAGTTTAGGGCTGCTCTGTTGACAAGAACCTCCACTTCGTTACACCTTAAATATCCCAGGAAAGAGAAGAATGGATAAAGAAGTTGTGGTCCTTATGTACAATGGAATATCACTCAGCCATGAAATCAACGTCATAAGGCTAGTAGCAGAATGATGAGTGGATTTAGGTACGACGATTCTAAGTGAAATAAGTCACACAGAAAAAGACTCTTATCATAAGATATCACTTATAGAGGAATGTAAAAACCGCTACCCTTGAACTGAATTACAAAACAGAACAGAGTCACACGTTTAGAAAACACACTATGGCTGCTTAACGGGAAAGGTGAGGTGGGGTGATGCATAAAGCAAGGGTTTCAAATTAGCTCAGATACCGTTCCATAAACCCAATATGTAATAGACAAGACCTACTCCTTGCTCAATGAACTGGACTCAACACCCCCTATTCACCGCCCAAGAATATATCTGACTAGTAAGAATCTTAAAACCTATGTATTGATATCTCTCTGTAGTGAGTCTAGTGGGTGTAAAGCGGCATAAACACAGCAGTGAAAAACAGCTAAACCCCATTATAAAAATCAATTACTTTTAAAAACCCGTGAAACAAAGACAGTGAAAGAGAGAGAAGTTCTTACAAAATTCGTTCAGGGTCTGTGATGCCACCTGGATTGACCAAATCTAGACCCACAGCTGATTGAGACATTAGGGTGGACACTCTTGGGGCTGAGAGGTTTGGTGAGGTTGGGTGAGCAAACGCAGACCCTTTAAAGTAATACGGCGAGGTACCCATCCCATGGGTCCCAAATCTCCAGGTTCAAGGGCATCTTCCTACATCGAAAACATGCATAAGAAACCCAGAAGATGGTACATCGTGTGATGGGGAAAGGTTTCTAAAACACACCTCATTTTTCATCTCCTTGTACTCCGGTTCGCCATTCCAGCCGCTTTACTAGCAATCTCCCTCCTTGGAGAATCAGCACCTTTAACCTCCTGTTCCGTACACGTTGCAATTTGTCCTGAGGATGAACGGGAAGAGGGGGAGCCAATGAGAGACTAGCTCTAGGTGTTGGGACAGGCACAGGTCACTCTATTTTCCCATCAGGAAGCAGAATTAACCACAGGCTCAGCCTGCCGCCCGGAGCCAGAATAGGGCCTGAAGCAATCCTGCGCTTTTGCGGCCAGCTCCCAAGAAAGCGAGTTGAAAAATGGAGCTCAGGGGCACTGCAATTCACAAACCTGCAGAGTAAGAAATGATAACTCTCGTCCACAAATATATTGAGGGAAGGCAACGAAGAGGATTTGAAAGAAAGGCAGAATTGCAGGAAACAGATTTCAGGAGGTAGATTCGAATCGCCTTTAAAGCACAGGAGAAGCGGCAAAACCTCGACAATCATGCCCTTGGCCAAAAAGGGCGTATGCGTTTTTTCCTGAATATATTCAGGAAAAAACGCATACGCCCTTTTTGGCCAAAAAAGCAACCTGGAAAGGCAAATCAGCGCTACAAAGAAGCCTCGCTTCCCATCGGTCAAAAGGGCCATGCTGAATAAAGTGTCAAAACCAGAAATGCAGGACAGGCCATGGAGAAATGGGAGCCTTGCTACGCTGATGGGCGGAATGTAAATTGCCAACAGCCACTCTGGAGAAGTGTACGGTGTGTCCTGAAACATCTAAAAAACTCAGCTTAGAGAGCATAGGGCACTTCAACTCATGGGCGTATAAATTGGGAAAACTAAAAATCAGCAAGACACAGGCACCCCAAAGTTTAGGGCTGCTCTGTTGACAAGAACCTCCACTTCGTTACACCTGAAATATCCCAGGAAAGAGAAGAATGGATAAAGAAGTTGTGGTCCTTATGTACAATGGAATATCACTCAGCCATGAAATCAACGTCATAAGGCTAGTAGCAGAATGATGAGTGGATTTAGGTACGACGATTCTAAGTGAAATAAGTCACACAGAAAAAGACTCTTATCATAAGATATCACTTATAGAGGAATGTAAAAACCGCTACCCTTGAACTGAATTACAAAACAGAACAGAGTCACACGTTTAGAAAACACACTATGGCTGCTTAACGGGAAAGGTGAGGTGGGGTGATGCATAAAGCAAGGGTTTCAAATTAGCTCAGATACCGTTCCATAAACCCAATATGTAATAGACAAGACCTACTCCTTGCTCAATGAACTGGACTCAACACCCCCTATTCACCGCCCAAGAATATATCTGACTAGTAAGAATCTTAAAACCTATGTATTGATATCTCTCTGTAGTGAGTCTAGTGGGTGTAAAGCGGCATAAACACAGCAGTGAAAAACAGCTAAACCCCATTATAAAAATCAATTACTTTTAAAAATCCGTGAAACAAAGACAGTGAAAGAGAGAGAAATGCTTACAAAATTCGTTCAGGGGCTGTGATGCCACCTGGATTGACCATATCTAGACCCACAGCTGATTGAGACATAAGGGTGGACACTCTTGGGGCTAAGAAGTTTGGGGAGGCTGGGTGAGCTAACGCAGACCCTTTAAAGTAATACGGCGTGGTACCCATCCCATGGGTCCCAAATGTCCAGGTTCAAGGGCATCTTCCTACATCGAAAACATGCATGAGATACCGAAAAGATGGTACACCGTGTGATCGGGAAAGGTTTCTAAAACGCACCTCATTTCTCATCTCCTTGTGCTCCTGTTCGCCATTCCAGCCGCTTTACTAGCAATCTCCCTCCTTGGCGAATCAGCACCTTTAACCTCCTGTTCCGTACAGGTTGCAGTTTGTCCTGAAGATGAACGGGAAGAGGGGGAACCAATGAGAGACTAGCTCTAGGTGTTGGGACAGGCACAGGTCACTCTATCTTCCCATCAGGAAGAAGAATTAACCACAGGCCCAGCCTGCCGCCCGGAGCCAGAATAGGGCCTGAAGCAATCCTGCGCTTTTGCGGCCAGCTCCCAAGAAAGCGAGTTGAAAAATGGAGCTCAGGGGCACTGCAATTCACAAACCTGCAGAGTTAGAAATGATAACTCTCGTCCACGAATATATTGAGGGAAGGCAACGAAGAGGATTTGAAAGCAAGGCAGAATTGCAGGAAACAGATTTCAGGAGGTAGATTCGAATCGCCTTTAAAGCACAGGAGAAGCGGCAAATCCTCGACAATCATGCCCTTGGCCAAAGAGGGCGTATACGTTTTTTCCTGAATATATTCAGGAAAAAACGCATACGCCCTCTTTGGCCAACCAAGCAACCAGGAAAGGCAAATCAGTGCTACAAAGAAGCCTCGCTTCCCATCGTTCAAAAGGGCCATGCTGAATAAAGTGTCAAAACCAGAAATGCAGGACAGGCCATGGAGAAATGGGAGCCTTGCTACGCTGATGGGCGGGCTGTAAATTGCCAACAGCCACTCTGGAGAAGTGTACGGTGTGTCCTGAAACATCTAAAAAACTCAGCTTAGAGCGCATAGGGCACTTCCACTCATGGGCGTATAAATTGGGAAAACTAAAAATCAGCAAGACACAGGCACCCCAACGTTTAGGGCTGCTCTGTTGACAAGAACCTCCACTTCGTTACACCTTAAATATCCCAGGAAAGAGAAGAATGGATAAAGAATTTGTGGTCCTTATGTACAATGGAATATCACTCAGCCGTGAAATCAACGTTATAAGGCTAGGAGCAGCATGATGAGTGCATTTAGGTACGACGATTCTAAGTGAAATAAGTGACAGAGAAAAAGACACTTATCATACGATATCACTTATAGAGGGAATGTAAAAACCGCTACCCTTGAACTGAATTACAAAACAGAACAGAGTCGCACGTTTAGAAAACACACTATGGCTGCTTAACGGGAAAGGTGAGGTGGGGTGATGCATAAAACAAGGGTTTCAAATTAGCTCAGATACCGTTCCATAAACCCAATATGTAATAGACAAGACCTACTCCTTGCTCAGTGAACTGGACTCAACACCCCCTATTCACCGCACAAGAGTATATCTGACTAGTAAGAATCTTAAAACCTATGTATTGATATCTCTCTGTAAGTGAGTCAAGTGGGTGTAAAGCGGCATAAACACAGCAGTGAAAAGCAGCTAAACCCCATTATAAAAATCAATTACTTTTAAAACCCGTGAAACAAAGACAGTGAAATAGAGAGAAATTCTTACAAACTTCATTCAGGGGCAGTGATGCCACCTGGATTGACCATATCTAGACCCACAGCTGACTGAGACATAAGGGTGGACACTCTTGGGGCTGAGAGGTTTGTTGAGGTTGGGTGAGCTAACGCAGACCCTTTAAAGTAATACGGTGTGGTACCCATCCCATGGGTCCCAAATCACCAGGTTCTAAGGGCATCTTCCTACAGCGAAAACATGCATGAGAAACCCAGAAGATGGTACACCGTGTGATCGGGAAAGGTTTCTAAAACCCCCCTCATTTCTCATCTCCTTGTGCTCCGGTTCGCCATTCCAGCCGCTTTACTAGCAATCTCCCTCCTTGGAGAATCAGCACCTTTAACCTCCTGTTCCGTACAGGTTGCAGTTTGTCCTGAAGATGAACGGGAAGAGGGGGAACCAATGAGAGACTAGCTCTAGGTGTTGGGACAGGCACAGGTCACTCTAACTTCCCATCTGGAAGAAGAATTAACCACAGGCCCAGCCTGCCGCCCAGAGCCATAATAGGGCCTGAAGCAATCCTGCGCTTTTGCGGCCAGCTCCCAAGAAAGCGAGTTGAAAAATGGAGCTCAGGGGCACTGCAATTCACAAACCTGCAGACTTAGAAATGATAACTCTCATCTAAAAATATATTGAGGGAAGGCAACGAAGAGGATTTGAAAGCAAGGCAGAATTGCAGGAAACAGATTTCAGGAGGTAGATTCGAATCGCCTTTAAAGCACAGGAAAAGCGGCAAAACCTCGACTATGATGCCCTTGGCCAAAAAGGGCGTATGCGTTTTTTCCTGAATATATTCAGGAAAAAACGCATACGCCCTTTTTGGCCAACCAAGCAACCTGGAAAGGCAAATCACCGCTACAAAGAAGTGTCGCTTCCCATCGGTCAAAGGGCCATGCTGAATAAAGTGTCAAAACCAGAAATGCAGGACAGGCCATGGAGAAATGGGAGCCTTGCTACGCTGATGGGCGGGATTTCAATTGCCAACAGCCACTCTGGAGAGGTGTACGGTGTGTCCAGAAACATCTAAAAAACTCAGCTTAGAGAGCATAGGGCACTTCTACTCATGGGCGTATAAATTGGGAAAACTAAAAATCAGCAAGGCACAGGCACCCCAAAGTTTAGGGCTCCTCTGTTGAGAAGAACCTCCACTTCGTTACACCTTAAATATTCCAGGAAAGAGAAGAATGGATAAAGAAGTTGTGGTCCTTATATACAATGGAATATCACTGAGCCATGAAATCAACGTCATAAGGCTAGTAGCAGCATGAGGAGTGGATTTAGGTACGACGATTCTAAGTGAAATAAGTCACACAGAAATAGACACTTATCATAAGATATCACTTATAGAGGGAACGTAAAAACCGCTACCCTTGAACTGAATTACAAAACAGAACAGAGTCACACGTTTAGAAAACACACTATGGCTGCTTAACGGGAAAGGTGAGGTGGGGTGATGCATAAAACAAGGGTTTCAAATTAGCTCAGATACCGTTCCATAAACCCAATATGTAATAGACAAGACCTACTCCTTGCTCAGTGAACTGGACTCAACACCCCCTATTCACCGCCCAAGAATATGTCTGACTAGTAAGAATCTTAAAACCTATGTATTGATATCTCTCTGTAAGTGAGTCAAGTGGGTGTAAAGTGTCATAAACACAGGAGTGAAAAGCAGCTAAACCCCATTATAAAAATCAATTACTTTTAAAAACCCGTGAAACAAAGACAGTGAAAGAGAGAGAAATGCTTACAAAATTCGTTCAGGGTCTGTGATGACACCTGGATTGACCAAATCTAGACCCACAGCTGATTGAGACATAAGGGTGGACACTATTGGGGCTGAGAGGTTTGGTGAGGTTGGGTGAGCTAACGCAGACCCTTTAAAGTAATACGGCGTGGTACCCATCCCATGGGTCCCAAATCTCCAGGTTCAAGGGCATCTTCCTACATCGAAAACATGCATAAGAAACCCAGAAGATGGTACACCGTGTGATCGGGAAAGGTTTCTAAAACACACCTCATTTCTCATCTCCTTGTACTCCGGTTCGCCATTCCAGCCGCTTTACTAGCAATCTCCCTCCTTGGAAAATCAGCACCTTTAACCTCCTGTTCCGTACACGTTGCAATTTGTCCTGAGGATGAACGGGAAGAGGGGGAGCCAATGAGAGACTAGCTCTAGGTGTTGGGACAGGCAGAGTTCACTCTATTTTCCCATCAGGAAGAAGAATTAACCACAGGCTCAGCCTGCCGCCCAGAGCCAGAATAGGGCCTGAAGCAATCCTGTGCTTTTGCGGCCAGCTCCCAAGAAAGCCAGTTGAAAAATGGAGCTCAGGGGCACTGCAATTCACAAACCTGCAGAGTAAGAAATGATAACTCTCGTCCACAAATATATTGAGGGAAGGCAACGAAGAGGATTTGAAAGCAAGGCAGAATTGCAGGAAACAGATTTCAGGAGGTAGATTCGAATCGCCTTTAAAGCACAGGAGAAGCGGCAAAACCTCGACAATCATGCCCTTGGCCAAAAAGGGCGTATGCGTTTTTTCCTGAATATATTCAGGAAAAAACGCATACGCCCTTTTTGGCCAACCAAGCAACCTGGAAAGGCAAATCAGCGCTACAAAGAAGCCTCGCTTCCCATCGGTCAAAAGGGCCATGCTGAATAAAGTGTCAAAACCAGAAATGCAGGACAGGCCATGGAGAAATGGGAGCCTTGCTACGCTGATGGGCGGGATGTAAATTGCCAACAGCCACTCTGGAGAAGTGTACGGTGTGTCCTGAAACATCTAAAAAACTCAGCTTAGAGAGCATAGGGCACTTCCACTCATGGTCGTATAAATTGGGAAAACTAAAAATCAGCAAGACACAGGCACCCCAAAGTTTAGGGCTGCTCTGTTGACAAGAACCTCCACTTCGTTACACCTGAAATATCCCAGGAAAGAGAAGAATGGATAAAGAAGTTGTGGTCCTTATGTACAATGGAATATCACTCAGCCATGAAATCAACGTCATAAGGCTAGTAGCAGCATGATGAGTGGATTTAGGTACGACGATTCTAAGTGAAATAAGTCACACAGAAAAAGACACTTATCATAAGATATCACTTATAGAGGAATGTAAAAACCGCTACCCTTGAACTGAATTACAAAACAGAACAGAGTCACACGTTTAGAAAACACACTATGGCTGCTTAACGGGAAAGGTGAGGTGGGGTGATGCATAAAGCAAGGGTTTCAAATTAGCTCAGATACCGTTCCATAAACCCAATATGTAATAGACAAGACCTACTCCTTGCTCAATGAACTGGACTCAACACCCCCTATTCACCGCCCAAGAATATATCTGACTAGTAAGAATCTTAAAACCTATGTATTGATATCTCTCTGTAGTGAGTCTAGTGGGTGTAAAGCGGCATAAACACACCAGTGAAAAGCAGCTAAACCCCATTATAAAAATCAATTACTTTTAAAAATCCGTGAAACAAAGACAGTGAAAGAGAGAGAAATGCTTACAAAATTCGTTCAGGGGCTGTGATGACACATGGATTGACCATATCTAGACCCACAGCTGATTGAGACATAAGGGTGGACACTCTTGGGGCTAAGAGGTTTGGGGAGGTTGGGTGAGCTAACGCAGACCCTTTAAAGTAATACGGCGTGGTACCCATCCCATGGGTCCCAAATGTCCAGGTTCAAGGGCATCTTCCTACATCGAAAACATGCATGAGATACCGAAAAGATGGTACACCGTGTGATCGGGAAAGGTTTCTAAAACGCACCTCATTTCTCATCTCCTTGTGCTCCTGTTCGCCATTCCAGCCGCTTTACTAGCAATCTCCCTCCTTGGCGAATCAGCACCTTTAACCTCCTGTTCCGTACAGGTTGCAGTTTGTCCTGAAGATGAACGGGAAGAGGGGGAACCAATGAGAGACTAGCTCTAGGTGTTGGGACAGGCACAGGTCACTCTATCTTCCCATCAGGAAGAAGAATTAACCACAGGCCCAGCCTGCCGCCCGGAGCCAGAATAGGGCCTGAAGCAATCCTGCGCTTTTGCGGCCAGCTCCCAAGAAAGCGAGTTGAAAAATGGAGCTCAGGGGCACTGCAATTCAAAAACCTGCAGAGTTAGAAATGATAAGTCTCGTCCACAAATATATTGAGGGAAGGCAACGAAGAGGATTTGAAAGCAAGGCAGAATTGCAGGAAACAGATTTCAGGAGGTAGATTCGAATCGCCTTTAAAGCACAGGAGAAGCGGCAAATCCTCGACAATCATGCCCTTGGCCAAAGAGGGCGTATACGTTTTTTCCTGAATATATTCAGGAAAAAACGCATACGCCCTCTTTGGCCAACCAAGCAACCTGGAAAGGGAAATCAGTGCTACAAAGAAGCCTCGCTTCCCATCGTTCAAAAGGGCCATGCTGAATAAAGTGTCAAAACCAGAAATGCAGGACAGGCCATTGAGAAATGGGAGCCTTGCCACGCTGATGGGCGGGCGGTAAATTGCCAACAGCCACTCTGGAGAAGTGTACGGTGTGTCCTGAAACATCTAAAAAACTCAGCTTAGAGAGCATAGGGCACTTCCACTCATGGGCGTATAAATTGAGAAAACTAAAAATCAGCAAGACACAGGCACCCCAAAACTTAGGGCTGCTCTGTTGACAAGAACCTCCACTTCGTTACACCTTAAATATCCCAGGAAAGAGAAGAATGGATAAAGAAGTTGTGGTTCTTATGTACAATGGAATATCACTCAGCCATGAAATCAACGTCATAAGGCTAGTAGCAGCATGATGAGTGGATTTAGGTACGACGATTCTAAGTGAAATAAGTCACACAGAAAAAGACACTTATCATAAGATATCACTTATAGAGGGAATGTAAAAACCGCTACCCTTGAACTGAATTACAAAACAGAACAGAGTCACACGTTTAGAAAACACACTATGGCTGCTTAACGGGAAAGGTGAGGTGGGGTGATGCATAAAACAAGGGTTTCAAATTAGCTCAGATACCGTTCCATAAACCCACTATGTAATAGACAAGACCTACTCCTTGCTCAGTGAACTGGACTCAACACCCCCTATTCACTGCCAAATAATATATCTGACTAGTAAGAATCTTAAAACCTATGAATTGATATCTCTCTGTAAGTGAGTCAAGTGTGTGTAAAGTGGCATAAACACAGGAGTGAAAAGCAGCTAAACCCCATTATAAAAGTCAATTACTTTTAAAAACCCGTGAAACAAAGACAGTGAAAGAGAGAGAAGTTCTTACAAAATTCGTTCAGGGTCTGTGATGCCACCTGGATTGACCAAATCTAGACCCACAGCTGATTGAGACATTAGGGTGGACACTCTTGGGGCTGAAAGTTTTGGTGAGGTTGGGTGAGCAAACGCAGACCCTTTAAAGTAATACGGCGAGGTACCCATCCCATGGGTCCCAAATCTCCAGGTTCAAGGGCATCTTCCTACATCGAAAACATGCATAAGAAACCCAGAAGATGGTACATCGTGTGATGGGGAAAGGTTTCTAAAACACACCTCATTTTTCATCTCCTTGTACTCCGGTTCGCCATTCCAGCCGCTTTACTAGCAATCTCCCTCCTTGGAGAATCAGCACCTTTAATCTCCTGTTCCGTACAGGTTGCAATTTGTCCTGAGGATGAACGGGAAGAGGGGGAGCCAATGAGAGACTAGCTCTAGGTTTTGGGACAGGCACAGGTCACTCTATTTTCCCATCAGGAAGAAGAATTAACCACAGGCTCAGCCTGCCGCCCGGAGCCAGAATAGGGCCTGAAGCAATCCTGCGCTTTTGCGGCCAGCTCCCAAGAAAGCCAGTTGAAAAATGGAGCTCAGGGGCACTGCAATTCACAAACCTGCAGAGTAAGAAATGATAACTCTCGTCCACAAATATATTGAGGGAAGGCAACGAAGAGGATTTGAAAGAAAGGCAGAATTGCAGGAAACAGATTTCAGGAGGTAGATTCGAATCGCCTTTAAAGCACAGGAGAAGCGGCAAAACCTCGACAATCATGCCCTTGGCCAAAAAGGGCGTATGCGTTTTTTCCTGAATATATTCAGGAAAAAACGCATACGCCCTTTTTGGCCAACAAAGCAACCTGGAAAGGCAAATCAGCGCTACAAAGAAGCCTCGCTTCCCATCGGTCAAAAGGGCCATGCTGAATAAAGTGTCAAAACCAGAAATGCAGGACAGGCCATGGAGAAATGGGAGCCTTGCTACGCTGATGGGCGGGCTGTAAATTGCCAACAGCCACTCTGGAGAAGTGTACGGTGTGTCCTGAAACATCTAAAAAACTCAGCTTAGAGAGCATAGGGCACTTCAACTCATGGGCGTATAAATTGGGAAAACTAAAAATCAGCAAGACATAGGCACCCCAAAGTTTAGGGCTGCTCTGTTGACAAGAACCTCCACTTCGTTACACCTTAAATATCCCAGGAAAGAGAAGAATGGATAAAGAAGTTGTGGTCCTTATGTACAATGGAATATCACTCAGCCATGAAATCAACGTCATAAGGCTAGTAGCAGAATGATGAGTGGATTTAGGTACGACGATTCTAAGTGAAATAAGTCACACAGAAAAAGACTCTTATCATAAGATATCACTTATAGAGGAATGTAAAAACCGCTACCCTTGAACTGAATTACAAAACAGAACAGAGTCACACGTTTAGAAAACACACTATGGCTGCTTAACGGGAAAGGTGAGGTGGGGTGATGCATAAAGCAAGGGTTTCAAATTAGCTCAGATACCGTTCCATAAACCCAATATGTAATAGACAAGACCTACTCCTTGCTCAATGAACTGGACTCAACACCCCCTATTCACCGCCCAAGAATATATCTGACTAGTAAGAATCTTAAAACCTATGTATTGATATCTCTCTGTAGTGAGTCTAGTGGGTGTAAAGCGGCATAAACACAGCAGTGAAAAACAGCTAAACCCCATTATAAAAATCAATTACTTTTAAAAATCCGTGAAACAAAGACAGTGAAAGAGAGAGAAATGCTTACAAAATTCGTTCAGGGGCTGTGATGCCACCTGGATTGACCATATCTAGACCCACAGCTGATTGAGACATAAGGGTGGACACTCTTGGGGCTAAGAAGTTTGGGGAGGTTGGGTGAGCTAACGCAGACCCTTTAAAGTAATACGGCGTGGTACCCATCCCATGGGTCCCAAATGTCCAGGTTCAAGGGCATCTTCCTACATCGAAAACATGCATGAGATACCGAAAAGATGGTACACCGTGTGATCGGGAAAGGTTTCTAAAACGCACCTCATTTCTCATCTCCTTGTGCTCCTGTTCGCCATTCCAGCCGCTTTACTAGCAATCTCCCTCCTTGGCGAATCAGCACCTTTAACCTCCTGTTCCGTACAGGTTGCAGTTTGTCCTGAAGATGAACGGGAAGAGGGGGAACCAATGAGAGACTAGCTCTAGGTGTTGGGACAGGCACAGGTCACTCTATCTTCCCATCAGGAAGAAGAATTAACCACAGGCCCAGCCTGCCGCCCGGAGCCAGAATAGGGCCTGAAGCAATCCTGCGCTTTTGCGGCCAGCTCCCAAGAAAGCGAGTTGAAAAATGGAGCTCAGGGGCACTGCAATTCACAAACCTGCAGAGTTAGAAATGATAACTCTCGTCCACGAATATATTGAGGGAAGGCAACGAAGAGGATTTGAAAGCAAGGCAGAATTGCAGGAAACAGATTTCAGGAGGTAGATTCGAATCGCCTTTAAAGCACAGGAGAAGCGGCAAATCCTCGACAATCATGCCCTTGGCCAAAGAGGGCGTATGCGTTTTTTCCTGAATATATTCAGGAAAAAACGCATACGCCCTCTTTGGCCAACCAAGCAACCTGGAAAGGGAAATCAGTGCTACAAAGAAGCCTCGCTTCCCATCGTTCAAAAGGGCCATGCTGAATAAAGTGTCAAAACCAGAAATGCAGGACAGGCCATGGAGAAATGGGAGCCTTGCCACGCTGATGGGCGGGCGGTAAATTGCCAACAGCCACTCTGGAGAAGTGTACGGTGTGTCCTGAAACATCTAAAAAACTCAGCTTAGAGAGCATAGGGCACTTCCACTCATGGGCGTATAAATTGAGAAAACTAAAAATCAGCAAGACACAGGCACCCCAAAACTTAGGGCTGCTCTGTTGACAAGAACCTCCACTTCGTTACACCTTAAATATCCCAGGAAAGAGAAGAATGGCTAAAGAAGTTGTGGTTCTTATGTACAATGGAATATTACTCAGCCATGAAATCAACGTCATAAGGCTAGTAGCAGCATGATGAGTGGATTTAGGTACGACGATTCTAAGTGAAATAAGTCACACAGAAAAAGACACTTATCATAAGATATCACTTATAGAGGGAATGTAAAAACCGCTACCCTTGAACTGAATTACAAAACAGAACAGAGTCACACGTTTAGAAAACACACTATGGCTGCTTAACGGGAAAGGTGAGGTGGGGTGATGCATAAAACAAGGGTTTCAAATTAGCTCAGATACCGTTCCATAAACCCAATATGTAATAGACAAGACCTACTCCTTGCTCAGTGAACTGGACTCAACACCCCCTATTCACTGCCAAATAATATATCTGACTAGTAAGAATCTTAAAACCTATGAATTGATATCTCTCTGTAAGTGAGTCAAGTGTGTGTAAAGTGGCATAAACACAGGAGTGAAAAGCAGCTAAACCCCATTATAAAAATCAATTACTTTTAAAAACCCGTGAAACAAAGACAGTGAAAGAGAGAGAAGTTCTTACAAAATTCGTTCAGGGTCTGTGATGCCACCTGGATTGACCAAATCTAGACCCACAGCTGATTGAGACATTAGGGTGGACACTCTTGGCGCTGAGAGGTTTGGTGAGGTTGGGTGAGCAAACGCAGACCCTTTAAAGTAATACGGCGAGGTACCCATCCCATGGGTCCCAAATCTCCAGGTTCAAGGGCATCTTCCTACATCGAAAACATGCATAAGAAACCCAGAAGATGGTACATCGTGTGATGGGGAAAGGTTTCTAAAACACACCTCATTTTTCATCTCCTTGTACTCCGGTTCGCCATTCCAGCCGCTTTACTAGCAATCTCCCTCCTTGGAGAATCAGCACCTTTAACCTCCTGTTCCGTACACGTTGCAATTTGTCCTGAGGATGAACGGGAAGAGGGGGAGCCAATGAGAGACTAGCTCTAGGTGTTGGGACAGGCACAGGTCACTCTATTTTCCCATCAGGAAGAAGAATTAACCACAGGCTCAGCCTGCCGCCCGGAGCCAGAATAGGGCCTGAAGCAATCCTGCGCTTTTGCGGCCAGCTCCCAAGAAAGCGAGTTGAAAAATGGAGCTCAGGGGCACTGCAATTCACAAACCTGCAGAGTAAGAAATGATAACTCTCGTCCACAAATATATTGAGGGAAGGCAACGAAGAGGATTTGAAAGAAAGGCAGAATTGCAGGAAACAGATTTCAGGAGGTAGATTCGAATCGCCTTTAAAGCACAGGAGAAGCGGCAAAACCTCGACAATCATGCCCTTGGCCAAAAAGGGCGTATGCGTTTTTTCCTGAATATATTCAGGAAAAAACGCATACGCCCTTTTTGGCCAAAAAAGCAACCTGGAAAGGCAAATCAGCGCTACAAAGAAGCCTCGCTTCCCATCGGTCAAAAGGGCCATGCTGAATAAAGTGTCAAAACCAGAAATGCAGGACAGGCCATGGAGAAATGGGAGCCTTGCTACGCTGATGGGCGGAATGTAAATTGCCAACAGCCACTCTGGAGAAGTGTACGGTGTGTCCTGAAACATCTAAAAAACTCAGCTTAGAGAGCATAGGGCACTTCAACTCATGGGCGTATAAATTGGGAAAACTAAAAATCAGCAAGACACAGGCACCCCAAAGTTTAGGGCTGCTCTGTTGACAAGAACCTCCACTTCGTTACACCTGAAATATCCCAGGAAAGAGAAGAATGGATAAAGAAGTTGTGGTCCTTATGTACAATGGAATATCACTCAGCCATGAAATCAACGTCATAAGGCTAGTAGCAGAATGATGAGTGGATTTAGGTACGACGATTCTAAGTGAAATAAGTCACACAGAAAAAGACTCTTATCATAAGATATCACTTATAGAGGAATGTAAAAACCGCTACCCTTGAACTGAATTACAAAACAGAACAGAGTCACACGTTTAGAAAACACACTATGGCTGCTTAACGGGAAAGGTGAGGTGGGGTGATGCATAAAGCAAGGGTTTCAAATTAGCTCAGATACCGTTCCATAAACCCAATATGTAATAGACAAGACCTACTCCTTGCTCAATGAACTGGACTCAACACCCCCTATTCACCGCCCAAGAATATATCTGACTAGTAAAAATCTTAAAACCTATGTATTGATATCTCTCTGTAGTGAGTCTAGTGGGTGTAAAGCGGCATAAACACAGCAGTGAAAAACAGCTAAACCCCATTATAAAAATCAATTACTTTTAAAAATCCGTGAAACAAAGACAGTGAAAGAGAGAGAAATGCTTACAAAATTCGTTCAGGGGCTGTGATGCCACCTGGATTGACCATATCTAGACCCACAGCTGATTGAGACATAAGGGTGGACACTCTTGGGGCTAAGAAGTTTGGGGAGGCTGGGTGAGCTAACGCAGACCCTTTAAAGTAATACGGCGTGGTACCCATCCCATGGGTCCCAAATGTCCAGGTTCAAGGGCATCTTCCTACATCGAAAACATGCATGAGATACCGAAAAGATGGTACACCGTGTGATCGGGAAAGGTTTCTAAAACGCACCTCATTTCTCATCTCCTTGTGCTCCTGTTCGCCATTCCAGCCGCTTTACTAGCAATCTCCCTCCTTGGCGAATCAGCACCTTTAACCTCCTGTTCCGTACAGGTTGCAGTTTGTCCTGAAGATGAACGGGAAGAGGGGGAACCAATGAGAGACTAGCTCTAGGTGTTGGGACAGGCACAGGTCACTCTATCTTCCCATCAGGAAGAAGAATTAACCACAGGCCCAGCCTGCCGCCCGGAGCCAGAATAGGGCCTGAAGCAATCCTGCGCTTTTGCGGCCAGCTCCCAAGAAAGCGAGTTGAAAAATGGAGCTCAGGGGCACTGCAATTCACAAACCTGCAGAGTTAGAAATGATAACTCTCGTCCACGAATATATTGAGGGAAGGCAACGAAGAGGATTTGAAAGCAAGGCAGAATTGCAGGAAACAGATTTCAGGAGGTAGATTCGAATCGCCTTTAAAGCACAGGAGAAGCGGCAAATCCTCGACAATCATGCCCTTGGCCAAAGAGGGCGTATACGTTTTTTCCTGAATATATTCAGGAAAAAACGCATACGCCCTCTTTGGCCAACCAAGCAACCAGGAAAGGCAAATCAGTGCTACAAAGAAGCCTCGCTTCCCATCGTTCAAAAGGGCCATGCTGAATAAAGTGTCAAAACCAGAAATGCAGGACAGGCCATGGAGAAATGGGAGCCTTGCTACGCTGATGGGCGGGCTGTAAATTGCCAACAGCCACTCTGGAGAAGTGTACGGTGTGTCCTGAAACATCTAAAAAACTCAGCTTAGAGCGCATAGGGCACTTCCACTCATGGGCGTATAAATTGGGAAAACTAAAAATCAGCAAGACACAGGCACCCCAACGTTTAGGGCTGCTCTGTTGACAAGAACCTCCACTTCGTTACACCTTAAATATCCCAGGAAAGAGAAGAATGGATAAAGAATTTGTGGTCCTTATGTACAATGGAATATCACTCAGCCGTGAAATCAACGTTATAAGGCTAGGAGCAGCATGATGAGTGCATTTAGGTACGACGATTCTAAGTGAAATAAGTGACAGAGAAAAAGACACTTATCATACGATATCACTTATAGAGGGAATGTAAAAACCGCTACCCTTGAACTGAATTACAAAACAGAACAGAGTCGCACGTTTAGAAAACACACTATGGCTGCTTAACGGGAAAGGTGAGGTGGGGTGATGCATAAAACAAGGGTTTCAAATTAGCTCAGATACCGTTCCATAAACCCAATATGTAATAGACAAGACCTACTCCTTGCTCAGTGAACTGGACTCAACACCCCCTATTCACCGCACAAGAGTATATCTGACTAGTAAGAATCTTAAAACCTATGTATTGATATCTCTCTGTAAGTGAGTCAAGTGGGTGTAAAGCGGCATAAACACAGCAGTGAAAAGCAGCTAAACCCCATTATAAAAATCAATTACTTTTAAAACCCGTGAAACAAAGACAGTGAAATAGAGAGAAATTCTTACAAACTTCATTCAGGGGCAGTGATGCCACCTGGATTGACCATATCTAGACCCACAGCTGACTGAGACATAAGGGTGGACACTCTTGGGGCTGAGAGGTTTGTTGAGGTTGGGTGAGCTAACGCAGACCCTTTAAAGTAATACGGTGTGGTACCCATCCCATGGGTCCCAAATCACCAGGTTCTAAGGGCATCTTCCTACAGCGAAAACATGCATGAGAAACCCAGAAGATGGTACACCGTGTGATCGGGAAAGGTTTCTAAAACCCCCCTCATTTCTCATCTCCTTGTGCTCCGGTTCGCCATTCCAGCCGCTTTACTAGCAATCTCCCTCCTTGGAGAATCAGCACCTTTAACCTCCTGTTCCGTACAGGTTGCAGTTTGTCCTGAAGATGAACGGGAAGAGGGGGAACCAATGAGAGACTAGCTCTAGGTGTTGGGACAGGCACAGGTCACTCTAACTTCCCATCTGGAAGAAGAATTAACCACAGGCCCAGCCTGCCGCCCAGAGCCATAATAGGGCCTGAAGCAATCCTGCGCTTTTGCGGCCAGTTCCCAAGAAAGCGAGTTGAAAAATGGAGCTCAGGGGCACTGCAATTCACAAACCTGCAGACTTAGAAATGATAACTCTCATCTAAAAATATATTGAGGGAAGGCAACGAAGAGGATTTGAAAGCAAGGCAGAATTGCAGGAAACAGATTTCAGGAGGTAGATTCGAATCGCCTTTAAAGCACAGGAAAAGCGGCAAAACCTCGACTATGATGCCCTTGGCCAAAAAGGGCGTATGCGTTTTTTCCTGAATATATTCAGGAAAAAACGCATACGCCCTTTTTGGCCAACCAAGCAACCTGGAAAGGCAAATCACCGCTACAAAGAAGTGTCGCTTCCCATCGGTCAAAGGGCCATGCTGAATAAAGTGTCAAAACCAGAAATGCAGGACAGGCCATGGAGAAATGGGAGCCTTGCTACGCTGATGGGCGGGATTTCAATTGCCAACAGCCACTCTGGAGAGGTGTACGGTGTGTCCAGAAACATCTAAAAAACTCAGCTTAGAGAGCATAGGGCACTTCTACTCATGGGCGTATAAATTGGGAAAACTAAAAATCAGCAAGGCACAGGCACCCCAAAGTTTAGGGCTCCTCTGTTGAGAAGAACCTCCACTTCGTTACACCTTAAATATTCCAGGAAAGAGAAGAATGGATAAAGAAGTTGTGGTCCTTATATACAATGGAATATCACTGAGCCATGAAATCAACGTCATAAGGCTAGTAGCAGCATGAGGAGTGGATTTAGGTACGACGATTCTAAGTGAAATAAGTCACACAGAAATAGACACTTATCATAAGATATCACTTATAGAGGGAACGTAAAAACCGCTACCCTTGAACTGAATTACAAAACAGAACAGAGTCACACGTTTAGAAAACACACTATGGCTGCTTAACGGGAAAGGTGAGGTGGGGTGATGCATAAAACAAGGGTTTCAAATTAGCTCAGATACCGTTCCATAAACCCAATATGTAATAGACAAGACCTACTCCTTGCTCAGTGAACTGGACTCAACACCCCCTATTCACCGCCCAAGAATATGTCTGACTAGTAAGAATCTTAAAACCTATGTATTGATATCTCTCTGTAAGTGAGTCAAGTGGGTGTAAAGTGGCATAAACACAGGAGTGAAAAGCAGCTAAACCCCATTATAAAAATCAATTACTTTTAAAAACCCGTGAAACAAAGACAGTGAAAGAGAGAGAAATGCTTACAAAATTCGTTCAGGGTCTGTGATGACACATGGATTGACCAAATCTAGACCCACAGCTGATTGAGACATAAGGGTGGACACTATTGGGGCTGAGAGGTTTGGTGAGGTTGGGTGAGCTAACGCAGACCCTTTAAAGTAATACGGCGTGGTACCCATCCCATGGGTCCCAAATCTCCAGGTTCAAGGGCATCTTCCTACATCGAAAACATGCATAAGAAACCCAGAAGATGGTACACCGTGTGATCGGGAAAGGTTTCTAAAACACACCTCATTTCTCATCTCCTTGTACTCCGGTTCGCCATTCCAGCCGCTTTACTAGCAATCTCCCTCCTTGGAAAATCAGCACCTTTAACCTCCTGTTCCGTACACGTTGCAATTTGTCCTGAGGATGAACGGGAAGAGGGGGAGCCAATGAGAGACTAGCTCTAGGTGTTGGGACAGGCAGAGTTCACTCTATTTTCCCATCAGGAAGAAGAATTAACCACAGGCTCAGCCTGCCGCCCGGAGCCAGAATAGGGCCTGAAGCAATCCTGTGCTTTTGCGGCCAGCTCCCAAGAAAGCCAGTTGAAAAATGGAGCTCAGGGGCACTGCAATTCACAAACTTGCAGAGTAAGAAATGATAACTCTCGTCCACAAATATATTGAGGGAAGGCAACGAAGAGGATTTGAAAGCAAGGCAGAATTGCAGGAAACAGATTTCAGGAGGTAGATTCGAATCGCCTTTAAAGCACAGGAGAAGCGGCAAAACCTAGACAATCATGCCCTTGGCCAAAAAGGGCGTATGCGTTTTTTCCTGAATATATTCAGGAAAAAACGCATACGCCCTTTTTGGCCAACCAAGCAACCTGGAAAGGCAAATCAGCGCTACAAAGAAGCCTCGCTTCCCATCGGTCAAAAGGGCCATGCTGAATAAAGTGTCAAAACCAGAAATGCAGGACAGGCCATGGAGAAATGGGAGCCTTGCTACGCTGATGGGCGGGATGTAAATTGCCAACAGCCACTCTGGAGAAGTGTACGGTGTGTCCTGAAACATCTAAAAAACTCAGCTTAGAGAGCATAGGGCACTTCCACTCATGGTCGTATAAATTGGGAAAACTAAAAATCAGCAAGACACAGGCACCCCAAAGTTTAGGGCTGCTCTGTTGACAAGAACCTCCACTTCGTTACACCTGAAATATCCCAGGAAAGAGAAGAATGGATAAAGAAGTTGTGGTCCTTATGTACAATGGAATATCACTCAGCCATGAAATCAACGTCATAAGGCTAGTAGCAGCATGATGAGTGGATTTAGGTACGACGATTCTAAGTGAAATAAGTCACACAGAAAAAGACACTTATCATAAGATATCACTTATAGAGGAATGTAAAAACCGCTACCCTTGAACTGAATTACAAAACAGAACAGAGTCACACGTTTAGAAAACACACTATGGCTGCTTAACGGGAAAGGTGAGGTGGGGTGATGCATAAAGCAAGGGTTTCAAATTAGCTCAGATACCGTTCCATAAACCCAATATGTAATAGACAAGACCTACTCCTTGCTCAATGAACTGGACTCAACACCCCCTATTCACCGCCCAAGAATATATCTGACTAGTAAGAATCTTAAAACCTATGTATTGATATCTCTCTGTAGTGAGTCTAGTGGGTGTAAAGCGGCATAAACACACCAGTGAAAAGCAGCTAAACCCCATTATAAAAATCAATTACTTTTAAAAATCCGTGAAACAAAGACAGTGAAAGAGAGAGAAATGCTTACAAAATTCGTTCAGGGGCTGTGATGACACATGGATTGACCATATCTAGACCCACAGCTGATTGAGACATAAGGGTGGACACTCTTGGGGCTAAGAGGTTTGGGGAGGTTGGGTGAGCTAACGCAGACCCTTTAAAGTAATACGGCGTGGTACCCATCCCATGGGTCCCAAATGTCCAGGTTCAAGGGCATCTTCCTACATCGAAAACATGCATGAGATACCGAAAAGATGGTACACCGTGTGATCGGGAAAGGTTTCTAAAACGCACCTCATTTCTCATCTCCTTGTGCTCCTGTTCGCCATTCCAGCCGCTTTACTAGCAATCTCCCTCCTTGGCGAATCAGCACCTTTAACCTCCTGTTCCGTACAGGTTGCAGTTTGTCCTGAAGATGAACGGGAAGAGGGGGAACCAATGAGAGACTAGCTCTAGGTGTTGGGACAGGCACAGGTCACTCTATCTTCCCATCAGGAAGAAGAATTAACCACAGGCCCAGCCTGCCGCCCGGAGCCAGAATAGGGCCTGAAGCAATCCTGCGCTTTTGCGGCCAGCTCCCAAGAAAGCGAGTTGAAAAATGGAGCTCAGGGGCACTGCAATTCAAAAACCTGCAGAGTTAGAAATGATAACTCTCGTCCACAAATATATTGAGGGAAGGCAACGAAGAGGATTTGAAAGCAAGGCAGAATTGCAGGAAACAGATTTCAGGAGGTAGATTCGAATCGCCTTTAAAGCACAGGAGAAGCGGCAAATCCTCGACAATCATGCCCTTGGCCAAAGAGGGCGTATGCGTTTTTTCCTGAATATATTCAGGAAAAAACGCATACGCCCTCTTTGGCCAACCAAGCAACCTGGAAAGGGAAATCAGTGCTACAAAGAAGCCTCGCTTCCCATCGTTCAAAAGGGCCATGCTGAATAAAGTGTCAAAACCAGAAATGCAGGACAGGCCATGGAGAAATGGGAGCCTTGCCACGCTGATGGGCGGGCGGTAAATTGCCAACAGCCACTCTGGAGAAGTGTACGGTGTGTCCTGAAACATCTAAAAAACTCAGCTTAGAGAGCATAGGGCACTTCCACTCATGGGCGTATAAATTGAGAAAACTAAAAATCAGCAAGACACAGGCACCCCAAAACTTAGGGCTGCTCTGTTGACAAGAACCTCCACTTCGTTACACCTTAAATATCCCAGGAAAGAGAAGAATGGCTAAAGAAGTTGTGGTTCTTATGTACAATGGAATATTACTCAGCCATGAAATCAACGTCATAAGGCTAGTAGCAGCATGATGAGTGGATTTAGGTACGACGATTCTAAGTGAAATAAGTCACACAGAAAAAGACACTTATCATAAGATATCACTTATAGAGGGAATGTAAAAACCGCTACCCTTGAACTGAATTACAAAACAGAACAGAGTCACACGTTTAGAAAACACACTATGGCTGCTTAACGGGAAAGGTGAGGTGGGGTGATGCATAAAACAAGGGTTTCAAATTAGCTCAGATACCGTTCCATAAACCCAATATGTAATAGACAAGACCTACTCCTTGCTCAGTGAACTGGACTCAACACCCCCTATTCACTGCCAAATAATATATCTGACTAGTAAGAATCTTAAAACCTATGAATTGATATCTCTCTGTAAGTGAGTCAAGTGTGTGTAAAGTGGCATAAACACAGGAGTGAAAAGCAGCTAAACCCCATTATAAAAATCAATTACTTTTAAAAACCCGTGAAACAAAGACAGTGAAAGAGAGAGAAGTTCTTACAAAATTCGTTCAGGGTCTGTGATGCCACCTGGATTGACCAAATCTAGACCCACAGCTGATTGAGACATTAGGGTGGACACTCTTGGCGCTGAGAGGTTTGGTGAGGTTGGGTGAGCAAACGCAGACCCTTTAAAGTAATACGGCGAGGTACCCATCCCATGGGTCCCAAATCTCCAGGTTCAAGGGCATCTTCCTACATCGAAAACATGCATAAGAAACCCAGAAGATGGTACATCGTGTGATGGGGAAAGGTTTCTAAAACACACCTCATTTTTCATCTCCTTGTACTCCGGTTCGCCATTCCAGCCGCTTTACTAGCAATCTCCCTCCTTGGAGAATCAGCACCTTTAACCTCCTGTTCCGTACACGTTGCAATTTGTCCTGAGGATGAACGGGAAGAGGGGGAGCCAATGAGAGACTAGCTCTAGGTGTTGGGACAGGCACAGGTCACTCTATTTTCCCATCAGGAAGAAGAATTAACCACAGGCTCAGCCTGCCGCCCGGAGCCAGAATAGGGCCTGAAGCAATCCTGCGCTTTTGCGGCCAGCTCCCAAGAAAGCGAGTTGAAAAATGGAGCTCAGGGGCACTGCAATTCACAAACCTGCAGAGTAAGAAATGATAACTCTCGTCCACAAATATATTGAGGGAAGGCAACGAAGAGGATTTGAAAGAAAGGCAGAATTGCAGGAAACAGATTTCAGGAGGTAGATTCGAATCGCCTTTAAAGCACAGGAGAAGCGGCAAAACCTCGACAATCATGCCCTTGGCCAAAAAGGGCGTATGCGTTTTTTCCTGAATATATTCAGGAAAAAACGCATACGCCCTTTTTGGCCAAAAAAGCAACCTGGAAAGGCAAATCAGCGCTACAAAGAAGCCTCGCTTCCCATCGGTCAAAAGGGCCATGCTGAATAAAGTGTCAAAACCAGAAATGCAGGACAGGCCATGGAGAAATGGGAGCCTTGCTACGCTGATGGGCGGAATGTAAATTGCCAACAGCCACTCTGGAGAAGTGTACGGTGTGTCCTGAAACATCTAAAAAACTCAGCTTAGAGAGCATAGGGCACTTCAACTCATGGGCGTATAAATTGGGAAAACTAAAAATCAGCAAGACACAGGCACCCCAAAGTTTAGGGCTGCTCTGTTGACAAGAACCTCCACTTCGTTACACCTGAAATATCCCAGGAAAGAGAAGAATGGATAAAGAAGTTGTGGTCCTTATGTACAATGGAATATCACTCAGCCATGAAATCAACGTCATAAGGCTAGTAGCAGAATGATGAGTGGATTTAGGTACGACGATTCTAAGTGAAATAAGTCACACAGAAAAAGACTCTTATCATAAGATATCACTTATAGAGGAATGTAAAAACCGCTACCCTTGAACTGAATTACAAAACAGAACAGAGTCACACGTTTAGAAAACACACTATGGCTGCTTAACGGGAAAGGTGAGGTGGGGTGATGCATAAAGCAAGGGTTTCAAATTAGCTCAGATACCGTTCCATAAACCCAATATGTAATAGACAAGACCTACTCCTTGCTCAATGAACTGGACTCAACACCCCCTATTCACCGCCCAAGAATATATCTGACTAGTAAAAATCTTAAAACCTATGTATTGATATCTCTCTGTAGTGAGTCTAGTGGGTGTAAAGCGGCATAAACACAGCAGTGAAAAACAGCTAAACCCCATTATAAAAATCAATTACTTTTAAAAATCCGTGAAACAAAGACAGTGAAAGAGAGAGAAATGCTTACAAAATTCGTTCAGGGGCTGTGATGCCACCTGGATTGACCATATCTAGACCCACAGCTGATTGAGACATAAGGGTGGACACTCTTGGGGCTAAGAAGTTTGGGGAGGCTGGGTGAGCTAACGCAGACCCTTTAAAGTAATACGGCGTGGTACCCATCCCATGGGTCCCAAATGTCCAGGTTCAAGGGCATCTTCCTACATCGAAAACATGCATGAGATACCGAAAAGATGGTACACCGTGTGATCGGGAAAGGTTTCTAAAACGCACCTCATTTCTCATCTCCTTGTGCTCCTGTTCGCCATTCCAGCCGCTTTACTAGCAATCTCCCTCCTTGGCGAATCAGCACCTTTAACCTCCTGTTCCGTACAGGTTGCAGTTTGTCCTGAAGATGAACGGGAAGAGGGGGAACCAATGAGAGACTAGCTCTAGGTGTTGGGACAGGCACAGGTCACTCTATCTTCCCATCAGGAAGAAGAATTAACCACAGGCCCAGCCTGCCGCCCGGAGCCAGAATAGGGCCTGAAGCAATCCTGCGCTTTTGCGGCCAGCTCCCAAGAAAGCGAGTTGAAAAATGGAGCTCAGGGGCACTGCAATTCACAAACCTGCAGAGTTAGAAATGATAACTCTCGTCCACGAATATATTGAGGGAAGGCAACGAAGAGGATTTGAAAGCAAGGCAGAATTGCAGGAAACAGATTTCAGGAGGTAGATTCGAATCGCCTTTAAAGCACAGGAGAAGCGGCAAATCCTCGACAATCATGCCCTTGGCCAAAGAGGGCGTATACGTTTTTTCCTGAATATATTCAGGAAAAAACGCATACGCCCTCTTTGGCCAACCAAGCAACCAGGAAAGGCAAATCAGTGCTACAAAGAAGCCTCGCTTCCCATCGTTCAAAAGGGCCATGCTGAATAAAGTGTCAAAACCAGAAATGCAGGACAGGCCATGGAGAAATGGGAGCCTTGCTACGCTGATGGGCGGGCTGTAAATTGCCAACAGCCACTCTGGAGAAGTGTACGGTGTGTCCTGAAACATCTAAAAAACTCAGCTTAGAGCGCATAGGGCACTTCCACTCATGGGCGTATAAATTGGGAAAACTAAAAATCAGCAAGACACAGGCACCCCAACGTTTAGGGCTGCTCTGTTGACAAGAACCTCCACTTCGTTACACCTTAAATATCCCAGGAAAGAGAAGAATGGATAAAGAATTTGTGGTCCTTATGTACAATGGAATATCACTCAGCCGTGAAATCAACGTTATAAGGCTAGGAGCAGCATGATGAGTGCATTTAGGTACGACGATTCTAAGTGAAATAAGTGACAGAGAAAAAGACACTTATCATACGATATCACTTATAGAGGGAATGTAAAAACCGCTACCCTTGAACTGAATTACAAAACAGAACAGAGTCGCACGTTTAGAAAACACACTATGGCTGCTTAACGGGAAAGGTGAGGTGGGGTGATGCATAAAACAAGGGTTTCAAATTAGCTCAGATACCGTTCCATAAACCCAATATGTAATAGACAAGACCTACTCCTTGCTCAGTGAACTGGACTCAACACCCCCTATTCACCGCACAAGAGTATATCTGACTAGTAAGAATCTTAAAACCTATGTATTGATATCTCTCTGTAAGTGAGTCAAGTGGGTGTAAAGCGGCATAAACACAGCAGTGAAAAGCAGCTAAACCCCATTATAAAAATCAATTACTTTTAAAACCCGTGAAACAAAGACAGTGAAATAGAGAGAAATTCTTACAAACTTCATTCAGGGGCAGTGATGCCACCTGGATTGACCATATCTAGACCCACAGCTGACTGAGACATAAGGGTGGACACTCTTGGGGCTGAGAGGTTTGTTGAGGTTGGGTGAGCTAACGCAGACCCTTTAAAGTAATACGGTGTGGTACCCATCCCATGGGTCCCAAATCACCAGGTTCTAAGGGCATCTTCCTACAGCGAAAACATGCATGAGAAACCCAGAAGATGGTACACCGTGTGATCGGGAAAGGTTTCTAAAACCCCCCTCATTTCTCATCTCCTTGTGCTCCGGTTCGCCATTCCAGCCGCTTTACTAGCAATCTCCCTCCTTGGAGAATCAGCACCTTTAACCTCCTGTTCCGTACAGGTTGCAGTTTGTCCTGAAGATGAACGGGAAGAGGGGGAACCAATGAGAGACTAGCTCTAGGTGTTGGGACAGGCACAGGTCACTCTAACTTCCCATCTGGAAGAAGAATTAACCACAGGCCCAGCCTGCCGCCCAGAGCCATAATAGGGCCTGAAGCAATCCTGCGCTTTTGCGGCCAGTTCCCAAGAAAGCGAGTTGAAAAATGGAGCTCAGGGGCACTGCAATTCACAAACCTGCAGACTTAGAAATGATAACTCTCATCTAAAAATATATTGAGGGAAGGCAACGAAGAGGATTTGAAAGCAAGGCAGAATTGCAGGAAACAGATTTCAGGAGGTAGATTCGAATCGCCTTTAAAGCACAGGAAAAGCGGCAAAACCTCGACTATGATGCCCTTGGCCAAAAAGGGCGTATGCGTTTTTTCCTGAATATATTCAGGAAAAAACGCATACGCCCTTTTTGGCCAACCAAGCAACCTGGAAAGGCAAATCACCGCTACAAAGAAGTGTCGCTTCCCATCGGTCAAAGGGCCATGCTGAATAAAGTGTCAAAACCAGAAATGCAGGACAGGCCATGGAGAAATGGGAGCCTTGCTACGCTGATGGGCGGGATTTCAATTGCCAACAGCCACTCTGGAGAGGTGTACGGTGTGTCCAGAAACATCTAAAAAACTCAGCTTAGAGAGCATAGGGCACTTCTACTCATGGGCGTATAAATTGGGAAAACTAAAAATCAGCAAGGCACAGGCACCCCAAAGTTTAGGGCTCCTCTGTTGAGAAGAACCTCCACTTCGTTACACCTTAAATATTCCAGGAAAGAGAAGAATGGATAAAGAAGTTGTGGTCCTTATATACAATGGAATATCACTGAGCCATGAAATCAACGTCATAAGGCTAGTAGCAGCATGAGGAGTGGATTTAGGTACGACGATTCTAAGTGAAATAAGTCACACAGAAATAGACACTTATCATAAGATATCACTTATAGAGGGAACGTAAAAACCGCTACCCTTGAACTGAATTACAAAACAGAACAGAGTCACACGTTTAGAAAACACACTATGGCTGCTTAACGGGAAAGGTGAGGTGGGGTGATGCATAAAACAAGGGTTTCAAATTAGCTCAGATACCGTTCCATAAACCCAATATGTAATAGACAAGACCTACTCCTTGCTCAGTGAACTGGACTCAACACCCCCTATTCACCGCCCAAGAATATGTCTGACTAGTAAGAATCTTAAAACCTATGTATTGATATCTCTCTGTAAGTGAGTCAAGTGGGTGTAAAGTGGCATAAACACAGGAGTGAAAAGCAGCTAAACCCCATTATAAAAATCAATTACTTTTAAAAACCCGTGAAACAAAGACAGTGAAAGAGAGAGAAATGCTTACAAAATTCGTTCAGGGTCTGTGATGACACATGGATTGACCAAATCTAGACCCACAGCTGATTGAGACATAAGGGTGGACACTATTGGGGCTGAGAGGTTTGGTGAGGTTGGGTGAGCTAACGCAGACCCTTTAAAGTAATACGGCGTGGTACCCATCCCATGGGTCCCAAATCTCCAGGTTCAAGGGCATCTTCCTACATCGAAAACATGCATAAGAAACCCAGAAGATGGTACACCGTGTGATCGGGAAAGGTTTCTAAAACACACCTCATTTCTCATCTCCTTGTACTCCGGTTCGCCATTCCAGCCGCTTTACTAGCAATCTCCCTCCTTGGAAAATCAGCACCTTTAACCTCCTGTTCCGTACACGTTGCAATTTGTCCTGAGGATGAACGGGAAGAGGGGGAGCCAATGAGAGACTAGCTCTAGGTGTTGGGACAGGCAGAGTTCACTCTATTTTCCCATCAGGAAGAAGAATTAACCACAGGCTCAGCCTGCCGCCCGGAGCCAGAATAGGGCCTGAAGCAATCCTGTGCTTTTGCGGCCAGCTCCCAAGAAAGCCAGTTGAAAAATGGAGCTCAGGGGCACTGCAATTCACAAACTTGCAGAGTAAGAAATGATAACTCTCGTCCACAAATATATTGAGGGAAGGCAACGAAGAGGATTTGAAAGCAAGGCAGAATTGCAGGAAACAGATTTCAGGAGGTAGATTCGAATCGCCTTTAAAGCACAGGAGAAGCGGCAAAACCTAGACAATCATGCCCTTGGCCAAAAAGGGCGTATGCGTTTTTTCCTGAATATATTCAGGAAAAAACGCATACGCCCTTTTTGGCCAACCAAGCAACCTGGAAAGGCAAATCAGCGCTACAAAGAAGCCTCGCTTCCCATCGGTCAAAAGGGCCATGCTGAATAAAGTGTCAAAACCAGAAATGCAGGACAGGCCATGGAGAAATGGGAGCCTTGCTACGCTGATGGGCGGGATGTAAATTGCCAACAGCCACTCTGGAGAAGTGTACGGTGTGTCCTGAAACATCTAAAAAACTCAGCTTAGAGAGCATAGGGCACTTCCACTCATGGTCGTATAAATTGGGAAAACTAAAAATCAGCAAGACACAGGCACCCCAAAGTTTAGGGCTGCTCTGTTGACAAGAACCTCCACTTCGTTACACCTGAAATATCCCAGGAAAGAGAAGAATGGATAAAGAAGTTGTGGTCCTTATGTACAATGGAATATCACTCAGCCATGAAATCAACGTCATAAGGCTAGTAGCAGCATGATGAGTGGATTTAGGTACGACGATTCTAAGTGAAATAAGTCACACAGAAAAAGACACTTATCATAAGATATCACTTATAGAGGAATGTAAAAACCGCTACCCTTGAACTGAATTACAAAACAGAACAGAGTCACACGTTTAGAAAACACACTATGGCTGCTTAACGGGAAAGGTGAGGTGGGGTGATGCATAAAGCAAGGGTTTCAAATTAGCTCAGATACCGTTCCATAAACCCAATATGTAATAGACAAGACCTACTCCTTGCTCAATGAACTGGACTCAACACCCCCTATTCACCGCCCAAGAATATATCTGACTAGTAAGAATCTTAAAACCTATGTATTGATATCTCTCTGTAGTGAGTCTAGTGGGTGTAAAGCGGCATAAACACACCAGTGAAAAGCAGCTAAACCCCATTATAAAAATCAATTACTTTTAAAAATCCGTGAAACAAAGACAGTGAAAGAGAGAGAAATGCTTACAAAATTCGTTCAGGGGCTGTGATGACACATGGATTGACCATATCTAGACCCACAGCTGATTGAGACATAAGGGTGGACACTCTTGGGGCTAAGAGGTTTGGGGAGGTTGGGTGAGCTAACGCAGACCCTTTAAAGTAATACGGCGTGGTACCCATCCCATGGGTCCCAAATGTCCAGGTTCAAGGGCATCTTCCTACATCGAAAACATGCATGAGATACCGAAAAGATGGTACACCGTGTGATCGGGAAAGGTTTCTAAAACGCACCTCATTTCTCATCTCCTTGTGCTCCTGTTCGCCATTCCAGCCGCTTTACTAGCAATCTCCCTCCTTGGCGAATCAGCACCTTTAACCTCCTGTTCCGTACAGGTTGCAGTTTGTCCTGAAGATGAACGGGAAGAGGGGGAACCAATGAGAGACTAGCTCTAGGTGTTGGGACAGGCACAGGTCACTCTATCTTCCCATCAGGAAGAAGAATTAACCACAGGCCCAGCCTGCCGCCCGGAGCCAGAATAGGGCCTGAAGCAATCCTGCGCTTTTGCGGCCAGCTCCCAAGAAAGCGAGTTGAAAAATGGAGCTCAGGGGCACTGCAATTCAAAAACCTGCAGAGTTAGAAATGATAACTCTCGTCCACAAATATATTGAGGGAAGGCAACGAAGAGGATTTGAAAGCAAGGCAGAATTGCAGGAAACAGATTTCAGGAGGTAGATTCGAATCGCCTTTAAAGCACAGGAGAAGCGGCAAATCCTCGACAATCATGCCCTTGGCCAAAGAGGGCGTATACGTTTTTTCCTGAATATATTCAGGAAAAAACGCATACGCCCTCTTTGGCCAACCAAGCAACCTGGAAAGGGAAATCAGTGCTACAAAGAAGCCTCGCTTCCCATCGTTCAAAAGGGCCATGCTGAATAAAGTGTCAAAACCAGAAATGCAGGACAGGCCATTGAGAAATGGGAGCCTTGCCACGCTGATGGGCGGGCGGTAAATTGCCAACAGCCACTCTGGAGAAGTGTACGGTGTGTCCTGAAACATCTAAAAAACTCAGCTTAGAGAGCATAGGGCACTTCCACTCATGGGCGTATAAATTGAGAAAACTAAAAATCAGCAAGACACAGGCACCCCAAAACTTAGGGCTGCTCTGTTGACAAGAACCTCCACTTCGTTACACCTTAAATATCCCAGGAAAGAGAAGAATGGATAAAGAAGTTGTGGTTCTTATGTACAATGGAATATCACTCAGCCATGAAATCAACGTCATAAGGCTAGTAGCAGCATGATGAGTGGATTTAGGTACGACGATTCTAAGTGAAATAAGTCACACAGAAAAAGACACTTATCATAAGATATCACTTATAGAGGGAATGTAAAAACCGCTACCCTTGAACTGAATTACAAAACAGAACAGAGTCACACGTTTAGAAAACACACTATGGCTGCTTAACGGGAAAGGTGAGGTGGGGTGATGCATAAAACAAGGGTTTCAAATTAGCTCAGATACCGTTCCATAAACCCACTATGTAATAGACAAGACCTACTCCTTGCTCAGTGAACTGGACTCAACACCCCCTATTCACTGCCAAATAATATATCTGACTAGTAAGAATCTTAAAACCTATGAATTGATATCTCTCTGTAAGTGAGTCAAGTGTGTGTAAAGTGGCATAAACACAGGAGTGAAAAGCAGCTAAACCCCATTATAAAAGTCAATTACTTTTAAAAACCCGTGAAACAAAGACAGTGAAAGAGAGAGAAGTTCTTACAAAATTCGTTCAGGGTCTGTGATGCCACCTGGATTGACCAAATCTAGACCCACAGCTGATTGAGACATTAGGGTGGACACTCTTGGGGCTGAAAGTTTTGGTGAGGTTGGGTGAGCAAACGCAGACCCTTTAAAGTAATACGGCGAGGTACCCATCCCATGGGTCCCAAATCTCCAGGTTCAAGGGCATCTTCCTACATCGAAAACATGCATAAGAAACCCAGAAGATGGTACATCGTGTGATGGGGAAAGGTTTCTAAAACACACCTCATTTTTCATCTCCTTGTACTCCGGTTCGCCATTCCAGCCGCTTTACTAGCAATCTCCCTCCTTGGAGAATCAGCACCTTTAACCTCCTGTTCCGTACAGGTTGCAATTTGTCCTGAGGATGAACGGGAAGAGGGGGAGCCAATGAGAGACTAGCTCTAGGTTTTGGGACAGGCACAGGTCACTCTATTTTCCCATCAGGAAGAAGAATTAACCACAGGCTCAGCCTGCCGCCCGGAGCCAGAATAGGGCCTGAAGCAATCCTGCGCTTTTGCGGCCAGCTCCCAAGAAAGCGAGTTGAAAAATGGAGCTCAGGGGCACTGCAATTCACAAACCTGCAGAGTAAGAAATGATAACTCTCGTCCACAAATATATTGAGGGAAGGCAACGAAGAGGATTTGAAAGAAAGGCAGAATTGCAGGAAACAGATTTCAGGAGGTAGATTCGAATCGCCTTTAAAGCACAGGAGAAGCGGCAAAACCTCGACAATCATGCCCTTGGCCAAAAAGGGCGTATGCGTTTTTTCCTGAATATATTCAGGAAAAAACGCATACGCCCTTTTTGGCCAACAAAGCAACCTGGAAAGGCAAATCAGCGCTACAAAGAAGCCTCGCTTCCCATCGGTCAAAAGGGCCATGCTGAATAAAGTGTCAAAACCAGAAATGCAGGACAGGCCATGGAGAAATGGGAGCCTTGCTACGCTGATGGGCGGGCTGTAAATTGCCAACAGCCACTCTGGAGAAGTGTACGGTGTGTCCTGAAACATCTAAAAAACTCAGCTTAGAGAGCATAGGGCACTTCAACTCATGGGCGTATAAATTGGGAAAACTAAAAATCAGCAAGACATAGGCACCCCAAAGTTTAGGGCTGCTCTGTTGACAAGAACCTCCACTTCGTTACACCTTAAATATCCCAGGAAAGAGAAGAATGGATAAAGAAGTTGTGGTCCTTATGTACAATGGAATATCACTCAGCCATGAAATCAACGTCATAAGGCTAGTAGCAGAATGATGAGTGGATTTAGGTACGACGATTCTAAGTGAAATAAGTCACACAGAAAAAGACTCTTATCATAAGATATCACTTATAGAGGAATGTAAAAACCGCTACCCTTGAACTGAATTACAAAACAGAACAGAGTCACACGTTTAGAAAACACACTATGGCTGCTTAACGGGAAAGGTGAGGTGGGGTGATGCATAAAGCAAGGGTTTCAAATTAGCTCAGATACCGTTCCATAAACCCAATATGTAATAGACAAGACCTACTCCTTGCTCAATGAACTGGACTCAACACCCCCTATTCACCGCCCAAGAATATATCTGACTAGTAAGAATCTTAAAACCTATGTATTGATATCTCTCTGTAGTGAGTCTAGTGGGTGTAAAGCGGCATAAACACAGCAGTGAAAAACAGCTAAACCCCATTATAAAAATCAATTACTTTTAAAAATCCGTGAAACAAAGACAGTGAAAGAGAGAGAAATGCTTACAAAATTCGTTCAGGGGCTGTGATGCCACCTGGATTGACCATATCTAGACCCACAGCTGATTGAGACATAAGGGTGGACACTCTTGGGGCTAAGAAGTTTGGGGAGGTTGGGTGAGCTAACGCAGACCCTTTAAAGTAATACGGCGTGGTACCCATCCCATGGGTCCCAAATGTCCAGGTTCAAGGGCATCTTCCTACATCGAAAACATGCATGAGATACCGAAAAGATGGTACACCGTGTGATCGGGAAAGGTTTCTAAAACGCACCTCATTTCTCATCTCCTTGTGCTCCTGTTCGCCATTCCAGCCGCTTTACTAGCGATCTCCCTCCTTGGCGAATCAGCACCTTTAACCTCCTGTTCCGTACAGGTTGCAGTTTGTCCTGAAGATGAACGGGAAGAGGGGGAACCAATGAGAGACTAGCTCTAGGTGTTGGGACAGGCACAGGTCACTCTATCTTCCCATCAGGAAGAAGAATTAACCACAGGCCCAGCCTGCCGCCCGGAGCCAGAATAGGGCCTGAAGCAATCCTGCGCTTTTGCGGCCAGCTCCCAAGAAAGCGAGTTGAAAAATGGAGCTCAGGGGCACTGCAATTCACAAACCTGCAGAGTTAGAAATGATAACTCTCGTCCACGAATATATTGAGGGAAGGCAACGAAGAGGATTTGAAAGCAAGGCAGAATTGCAGGAAACAGATTTCAGGAGGTAGATTCGAATCGCCTTTAAAGCACAGGAGAAGCGGCAAATCCTCGACAATCATGCCCTTGGCCAAAGAGGGCGTATACGTTTTTTCCTGAATATATTCAGGAAAAAACGCATACGCCCTCTTTGGCCAACCAAGCAACCTGGAAAGGGAAATCAGTGCTACAAAGAAGCCTCGCTTCCCATCGTTCAAAAGGGCCATGCTGAATAAAGTGTCAAAACCAGAAATGCAGGACAGGCCATGGAGAAATGGGAGCCTTGCCACGCTGATGGGCGGGCGGTAAATTGCCAACAGCCACTCTGGAGAAGTGTACGGTGTGTCCTGAAACATCTAAAAAACTCAGCTTAGAGAGCATAGGGCACTTCCACTCATGGTCGTATAAATTGGGAAAACTAAAAATCAGCAAGACACAGGCACCCCAAAGTTTAGGGCTGCTCTGTTGACAAGAACCTCCACTTCGTTACACCTGAAATATCCCAGGAAAGAGAAGAATGGATAAAGAAGTTGTGGTCCTTATGTACAATGGAATATCACTCAGCCATGAAATCAACGTCATAAGGCTAGTAGCAGCATGATGAGTGGATTTAGGTACGACGATTCTAAGTGAAATAAGTCACACAGAAAAAGACACTTATCATAAGATATCACTTATAGAGGAATGTAAAAACCGCTACCCTTGAACTGAATTACAAAACAGAACAGAGTCACACGTTTAGAAAACACACTATGGCTGCTTAACGGGAAAGGTGAGGTGGGGTGATGCATAAAGCAAGGGTTTCAAATTAGCTCAGATACCGTTCCATAAACCCAATATGTAATAGACAAGACCTACTCCTTGCTCAATGAACTGGACTCAACACCCCCTATTCACCGCCCAAGAATATATCTGACTAGTAAGAATCTTAAAACCTATGTATTGATATCTCTCTGTAGTGAGTCTAGTGGGTGTAAAGCGGCATAAACACACCAGTGAAAAGCAGCTAAACCCCATTATAAAAATCAATTACTTTTAAAAATCCGTGAAACAAAGACAGTGAAAGAGAGAGAAATGCTTACAAAATTCGTTCAGGGGCTGTGATGACACATGGATTGACCATATCTAGACCCACAGCTGATTGAGACATAAGGGTGGACACTCTTGGGGCTAAGAGGTTTGGGGAGGTTGGGTGAGCTAACGCAGACCCTTTAAAGTAATACGGCGTGGTACCCATCCCATGGGTCCCAAATGTCCAGGTTCAAGGGCATCTTCCTACATCGAAAACATGCATGAGATACCGAAAAGATGGTACACCGTGTGATCGGGAAAGGTTTCTAAAACGCACCTCATTTCTCATCTCCTTGTGCTCCTGTTCGCCATTCCAGCCGCTTTACTAGCAATCTCCCTCCTTGGCGAATCAGCACCTTTAACCTCCTGTTCCGTACAGGTTGCAGTTTGTCCTGAAGATGAACGGGAAGAGGGGGAACCAATGAGAGACTAGCTCTAGGTGTTGGGACAGGCACAGGTCACTCTATCTTCCCATCAGGAAGAAGAATTAACCACAGGCCCAGCCTGCCGCCCGGAGCCAGAATAGGGCCTGAAGCAATCCTGCGCTTTTGCGGCCAGCTCCCAAGAAAGCGAGTTGAAAAATGGAGCTCAGGGGCACTGCAATTCAAAAACCTGCAGAGTTAGAAATGATAACTCTCGTCCACAAATATATTGAGGGAAGGCAACGAAGAGGATTTGAAAGCAAGGCAGAATTGCAGGAAACAGATTTCAGGAGGTAGATTCGAATCGCCTTTAAAGCACAGGAGAAGCGGCAAATCCTCGACAATCATGCCCTTGGCCAAAGAGGGCGTATACGTTTTTTCCTGAATATATTCAGGAAAAAACGCATACGCCCTCTTTGGCCAACCAAGCAACCTGGAAAGGGAAATCAGTGCTACAAAGAAGCCTCGCTTCCCATCGTTCAAAAGGGCCATGCTGAATAAAGTGTCAAAACCAGAAATGCAGGACAGGCCATTGAGAAATGGGAGCCTTGCCACGCTGATGGGCGGGCGGTAAATTGCCAACAGCCACTCTGGAGAAGTGTACGGTGTGTCCTGAAACATCTAAAAAACTCAGCTTAGAGAGCATAGGGCACTTCCACTCATGGGCGTATAAATTGAGAAAACTAAAAATCAGCAAGACACAGGCACCCCAAAACTTAGGGCTGCTCTGTTGACAAGAACCTCCACTTCGTTACACCTTAAATATCCCAGGAAAGAGAAGAATGGATAAAGAAGTTGTGGTTCTTATGTACAATGGAATATCACTCAGCCATGAAATCAACGTCATAAGGCTAGTAGCAGCATGATGAGTGGATTTAGGTACGACGATTCTAAGTGAAATAAGTCACACAGAAAAAGACACTTATCATAAGATATCACTTATAGAGGGAATGTAAAAACCGCTACCCTTGAACTGAATTACAAAACAGAACAGAGTCACACGTTTAGAAAACACACTATGGCTGCTTAACGGGAAAGGTGAGGTGGGGTGATGCATAAAACAAGGGTTTCAAATTAGCTCAGATACCGTTCCATAAACCCACTATGTAATAGAGAAGACCTACTCCTTGCTCAGTGAACTGGACTCAACACCCCCTATTCACTGCCAAATAATATATCTGACTAGTAAGAATCTTAAAACCTATGAATTGATATCTCTCTGTAAGTGAGTCAAGTGTGTGTAAAGTGGCATAAACACAGGAGTGAAAAGCAGCTAAACCCCATTATAAAAGTCAATTACTTTTAAAAACCCGTGAAACAAAGACAGTGAAAGAGAGAGAAGTTCTTACAAAATTCGTTCAGGGTCTGTGATGCCACCTGGATTGACCAAATCTAGACCCACAGCTGATTGAGACATTAGGGTGGACACTCCTGGGGCTGAAAGTTTTGGTGAGGTTGGGTGAGCAAACGCAGACCCTTTAAAGTAATACGGCGAGGTACCCATCCCATGGGTCCCAAATCTCCAGGTTCAAGGGCATCTTCCTACATCGAAAACATGCATAAGAAACCCAGAAGATGGTACATCGTGTGATGGGGAAAGGTTTCTAAAACACACCTCATTTTTCATCTCCTTGTACTCCGGTTCGCCATTCCAGCCGCTTTACTAGCAATCTCCCTCCTTGGAGAATCAGCACCTTTAACCTCCTGTTCCGTACAGGTTGCAATTTGTCCTGAGGATGAACGGGAAGAGGGGGAGCCAATGAGAGACTAGCTCTAGGTTTTGGGACAGGCACAGGTCACTCTATTTTCCCATCAGGAAGAAGAATTAACCACAGGCTCAGCCTGCCGCCCGGAGCCAGAATAGGGCCTGAAGCAATCCTGCGCTTTTGCGGCCAGCTCCCAAGAAAGCCAGTTGAAAAATGGAGCTCAGGGGCACTGCAATTCACAAACCTGCAGAGTAAGAAATGATAACTCTCGTCCACAAATATATTGAGGGAAGGCAACGAAGAGGATTTGAAAGAAAGGCAGAATTGCAGGAAACAGATTTCAGGAGGTAGATTCGAATCGCCTTTAAAGCACAGGAGAAGCGGCAAAACCTCGACAATCATGCCCTTGGCCAAAAAGGGCGTATGCGTTTTTTCCTGAATATATTCAGGAAAAAACGCATACGCCCTTTTTGGCCAACAAAGCAACCTGGAAAGGCAAATCAGCGCTACAAAGAAGCCTCGCTTCCCATCGGTCAAAAGGGCCATGCTGAATAAAGTGTCAAAACCAGAAATGCAGGACAGGCCATGGAGAAATGGGAGCCTTGCTACGCTGATGGGCGGGCTGTAAATTGCCAACAGCCACTCTGGAGAAGTGTACGGTGTGTCCTGAAACATCTAAAAAACTCAGCTTAGAGAGCATAGGGCACTTCAACTCATGGGCGTATAAATTGGGAAAACTAAAAATCAGCAAGACATAGGCACCCCAAAGTTTAGGGCTGCTCTGTTGACAAGAACCTCCACTTCGTTACACCTTAAATATCCCAGGAAAGAGAAGAATGGATAAAGAAGTTGTGGTCCTTATGTACAATGGAATATCACTCAGCCATGAAATCAACGTCATAAGGCTAGTAGCAGAATGATGAGTGGATTTAGGTACGACGATTCTAAGTGAAATAAGTCACACAGAAAAAGACTCTTATCATAAGATATCACTTATAGAGGAATGTAAAAACCGCTACCCTTGAACTGAATTACAAAACAGAACAGAGTCACACGTTTAGAAAACACACTATGGCTGCTTAACGGGAAAGGTGAGGTGGGGTGATGCATAAAGCAAGGGTTTCAAATTAGCTCAGATACCGTTCCATAAACCCAATATGTAATAGACAAGACCTACTCCTTGCTCAATGAACTGGACTCAACACCCCCTATTCACCGCCCAAGAATATATCTGACTAGTAAGAATCTTAAAACCTATGTATTGATATCTCTCTGTAGTGAGTCTAGTGGGTGTAAAGCGGCATAAACACAGCAGTGAAAAACAGCTAAACCCCATTATAAAAATCAATTACTTTTAAAAATCCGTGAAACAAAGACAGTGAAAGAGAGAGAAATGCTTACAAAATTCGTTCAGGGGCTGTGATGCCACCTGGATTGACCATATCTAGACCCACAGCTGATTGAGACATAAGGGTGGACACTCTTGGGGCTAAGAAGTTTGGGGAGGTTGGGTGAGCTAACGCAGACCCTTTAAAGTAATACGGCGTGGTACCCATCCCATGGGTCCCAAATGTCCAGGTTCAAGGGCATCTTCCTACATCGAAAACATGCATGAGATACCGAAAAGATGGTACACCGTGTGATCGGGAAAGGTTTCTAAAACGCACCTCATTTCTCATCTCCTTGTGCTCCTGTTCGCCATTCCAGCCGCTTTACTAGCAATCTCCCTCCTTGGCGAATCAGCACCTTTAACCTCCTGTTCCGTACAGGTTGCAGTTTGTCCTGAAGATGAACGGGAAGAGGGGGAACCAATGAGAGACTAGCTCTAGGTGTTGGGACAGGCACAGGTCACTCTATCTTCCCATCAGGAAGAAGAATTAACCACAGGCCCAGCCTGCCGCCCGGAGCCAGAATAGGGCCTGAAGCAATCCTGCGCTTTTGCGGCCAGCTCCCAAGAAAGCGAGTTGAAAAATGGAGCTCAGGGGCACTGCAATTCACAAACCTGCAGAGTTAGAAATGATAACTCTCGTCCACGAATATATTGAGGGAAGGCAACGAAGAGGATTTGAAAGCAAGGCAGAATTGCAGGAAACAGATTTCAGGAGGTAGATTCGAATCGCCTTTAAAGCACAGGAGAAGCGGCAAATCCTCGACAATCATGCCCTTGGCCAAAGAGGGCGTATACGTTTTTTCCTGAATATATTCAGGAAAAAACGCATACGCCCTCTTTGGCCAACCAAGCAACCTGGAAAGGGAAATCAGTGCTACAAAGAAGCCTCGCTTCCCATCGTTCAAAAGGGCCATGCTGAATAAAGTGTCAAAACCAGAAATGCAGGACAGGCCATGGAGAAATGGGAGCCTTGCCACGCTGATGGGCGGGCGGTAAATTGCCAACAGCCACTCTGGAGAAGTGTACGGTGTGTCCTGAAACATCTAAAAAACTCAGCTTAGAGAGCATAGGGCACTTCCACTCATGGGCGTATAAATTGAGAAAACTAAAAATCAGCAAGACACAGGCACCCCAAAACTTAGGGCTGCTCTGTTGACAAGAACCTCCACTTCGTTACACCTTAAATATCCCAGGAAAGAGAAGAATGGATAAAGAAGTTGTGGTTCTTATGTACAATGGAATATCACTCAGCCATGAAATCAACGTCATAAGGCTAGTAGCAGCATGATGAGTGGATTTAGGTACGACGATTCTAAGTGAAATAAGTCACACAGAAAAAGACACTTATCATAAGATATCACTTATAGAGGGAATGTAAAAACCGCTACCCTTGAACTGAATTACAAAACAGAACAGAGTCACACGTTTAGAAAACACACTATGGCTGCTTAACGGGAAAGGTGAGGTGGGGTGATGCATAAAACAAGGGTTTCAAATTAGCTCAGATACCGTTCCATAAACCCAATATGTAATAGACAAGACCTACTCCTTGCTCAGTGAACTGGACTCAACACCCCCTATTCACTGCCAAATAATATATCTGACTAGTAAGAATCTTAAAACCTATGAATTGATATCTCTCTGTAAGTGAGTCAAGTGTGTGTAAAGTGGCATAAACACAGGAGTGAAAAGCAGCTAAACCCCATTATAAAAATCAATTACTTTTAAAAACCCGTGAAACAAAGACAGTGAAAGAGAGAGAAGTTCTTACAAAATTCGTTCAGGGTCTGTGATGCCACCTGGATTGACCAAATCTAGACCCACAGCTGATTGAGACATTAGGGTGGACACTCTTGGGGCTGAGAGGTTTGGTGAGGTTGGGTGAGCAAACGCAGACCCTTTAAAGTAATACGGCGAGGTACCCATCCCATGGGTCCCAAATCTCCAGGTTCAAGGGCATCTTCCTACATCGAAAACATGCATAAGAAACCCAGAAGATGGTACATCGTGTGATGGGGAAAGGTTTCTAAAACACACCTCATTTTTCATCTCCTTGTACTCCGGTTCGCCATTCCAGCCGCTTTACTAGCAATCTCCCTCCTTGGAGAATCAGCACCTTTAACCTCCTGTTCTGTACACGTTGCAATTTGTCCTGAGGATGAACGGGAAGAGGGGGAGCCAATGAGAGACTAGCTCTAGGTGTTGGGACAGGCACAGGTCACTCTATTTTCCCATCAGGAAGAAGAATTAACCACAGGCTCAGCCTGCCGCCCGGAGCCAGAATAGGGCCTGAAGCAATCCTGCGCTTTTGCGGCCAGCTCCCAAGAAAGCGAGTTGAAAAATGGAGCTCAGGGGCACTGCAATTCACAAACCTGCAGAGTAAGAAATGATAACTCTCGTCCACAAATATATTGAGGGAAGGCAACGAAGAGGATTTGAAAGAAAGGCAGAATTGCAGGAAACAGATTTCAGGAGGTAGATTCGAATCGCCTTTAAAGCACAGGAGAAGCGGCAAAACCTCGACAATCATGCCCTTGGCCAAAAAGGGCGTATGCGTTTTTTCCTGAATATATTCAGGAAAAAACGCATACGCCCTTTTTGGCCAAAAAAGCAACCTGGAAAGGCAAATCAGCGCTACAAAGAAGCCTCGCTTCCCATCGGTCAAAAGGGCCATGCTGAATAAAGTGTCAAAACCAGAAATGCAGGACAGGCCATGGAGAAATGGGAGCCTTGCTACGCTGATGGGCGGGCTGTAAATTGCCAACAGCCACTCTGGAGAAGTGTACGGTGTGTCCTGAAACATCTAAAAAACTCAGCTTAGAGAGCATAGGGCACTTCAACTCATGGGCGTATAAATTGGGAAAACTAAAAATCAGCAAGACATAGGCACCCCAAAGTTTAGGGCTGCTCTGTTGACAAGAACCTCCACTTCGTTACACCTTAAATATCCCAGGAAAGAGAAGAATGGATAAAGAAGTTGTGGTCCTTATGTACAATGGAATATCACTCAGCCATGAAATCAACGTCATAAGGCTAGTAGCAGAATGATGAGTGGATTTAGGTACGACGATTCTAAGTGAAATAAGTCACACAGAAAAAGACTCTTATCATAAGATATCACTTATAGAGGAATGTAAAAACCGCTACCCTTGAACTGAATTACAAAACAGAACAGAGTCACACGTTTAGAAAACACACTATGGCTGCTTAACGGGAAAGGTGAGGTGGGGTGATGCATAAAGCAAGGGTTTCAAATTAGCTCAGATACCGTTCCATAAACCCAATATGTAATAGACAAGACCTACTCCTTGCTCAATGAACTGGACTCAACACCCCCTATTCACCGCCCAAGAATATATCTGACTAGTAAGAATCTTAAAACCTATGTATTGATATCTCTCTGTAGTGAGTCTAGTGGGTGTAAAGCGGCATAAACACAGCAGTGAAAAACAGCTAAACCCCATTATAAAAATCAATTACTTTTAAAAATCCGTGAAACAAAGACAGTGAAAGAGAGAGAAATGCTTACAAAATTCGTTCAGGGGCTGTGATGCCACCTGGATTGACCATATCTAGACCCACAGCTGATTGAGACATAAGGGTGGACACTCTTGGGGCTAAGAAGTTTGGGGAGGTTGGGTGAGCTAACGCAGACCCTTTAAAGTAATACGGCGTGGTACCCATCCCATGGGTCCCAAATCTCCAGGTTCAAGGGCATCTTCCTACATCGAAAACATGCATGAGATACCGAAAAGATGGTACACCGTGTGATCGGGAAAGGTTTCTAAAACGCACCTCATTTCTCATCTCCTTGTGCTCCTGTTCGCCATTCCAGCCGCTTTACTAGCAATCTCCCTCCTTGGCGAATCAGCACCTTTAACCTCCTGTTCCGTACAGGTTGCAGTTTGTCCTGAAGATGAACGGGAAGAGGGGGAACCAATGAGAGACTAGCTCTAGGTGTTGGGACAGGCACAGGTCACTCTATCTTCCCATCAGGAAGAAGAATTAACCACAGGCCCAGCCTGCCGCCCGGAGCCAGAATAGGGCCTGAAGCAATCCTGCGCTTTTGCGGCCAGCTCCCAAGAAAGCGAGTTGAAAAATGGAGCTCAGGGGCACTGCAATTCACAAACCTGCAGAGTTAGAAATGATAACTCTCGTCCACGAATATATTGAGGGAAGGCAACGAAGAGGATTTGAAAGCAAGGCAGAATTGCAGGAAACAGATTTCAGGAGGTAGATTCGAATCGCCTTTAAAGCACAGGAGAAGCGGCAAATCCTCGACAATCATGCCCTTGGCCAAAGAGGGCGTATACGTTTTTTCCTGAATATATTCAGGAAAAAACGCATACGCCCTCTTTGGCCAACCAAGCAACCTGGAAAGGGAAATCAGTGCTACAAAGAAGCCTCGCTTCCCATCGTTCAAAAGGGCCATGCTGAATAAAGTGTCAAAACCAGAAATGCAGGACAGGCCATGGAGAAATGGGAGCCTTGCCACGCTGATGGGCGGGCGGTAAATTGCCAACAGCCACTCTGGAGAAGTGTACGGTGTGTCCTGAAACATCTAAAAAACTCAGCTTAGAGAGCATAGGGCACTTCCACTCATGGGCGTATAAATTGAGAAAACTAAAAATCAGCAAGACACAGGCACCCCAAAACTTAGGGCTGCTCTGTTGACAAGAACCTCCACTTCGTTACACCTTAAATATCCCAGGAAAGAGAAGAATGGATAAAGAAGTTGTGGTTCTTATGTACAATGGAATATCACTCAGCCATGAAATCAACGTCATAAGGCTAGTAGCAGCATGATGAGTGGATTTAGGTACGACGATTCTAAGTGAAATAAGTCACACAGAAAAAGACACTTATCATAAGATATCACTTATAGAGGGAATGTAAAAACCGCTACCCTTGAACTGAATTACAAAACAGAACAGAGTCACACGTTTAGAAAACACACTATGGCTGCTTAACGGGAAAGGTGAGGTGGGGTGATGCATAAAACAAGGGTTTCAAATTAGCTCAGATACCGTTCCATAAACCCAATATGTAATAGACAAGACCTACTCCTTGCTCAGTGAACTGGACTCAACACCCCCTATTCACTGCCAAATAATATATCTGACTAGTAAGAATCTTAAAACCTATGAATTGATATCTCTCTGTAAGTGAGTCAAGTGTGTGTAAAGTGGCATAAACACAGGAGTGAAAAGCAGCTAAACCCCATTATAAAAATCAATTACTTTTAAAAACCCGTGAAACAAAGACAGTGAAAGAGAGAGAAGTTCTTACAAAATTCGTTCAGGGTCTGTGATGCCACCTGGATTGACCAAATCTAGACCCACAGCTGATTGAGACATTAGGGTGGACACTCTTGGGGCTGAGAGGTTTGGTGAGGTTGGGTGAGCAAACGCAGACCCTTTAAAGTAATACGGCGAGGTACCCATCCCATGGGTCCCAAATCTCCAGGTTCAAGGGCATCTTCCTACATCGAAAACATGCATAAGAAACCCAGAAGATGGTACATCGTGTGATGGGGAAAGGTTCCTAAAACACACCTCATTTTTCATCTCCTTGTACTCCGGTTCGCCATTCCAGCCGCTTTACTAGCAATCTCCCTCCTTGGAGAATCAGCACCTTTAACCTCCTGTTCCGTACACGTTGCAATTTGTCCTGAGGATGAACGGGAAGAGGGGGAGCCAATGAGAGACTAGCTCTAGGTGTTGGGACAGGCACAGGTCACTCTATTTTCCCATCAGGAAGAAGAATTAACCACAGGCTCAGCCTGCCGCCCGGAGCCAGAATAGGGCCTGAAGCAATCCTGCGCTTTTGCGGCCAGCTCCCAAGAAAGCGAGTTGAAAAATGGAGCTCAGGGGCACTGCAATTCACAAACCTGCAGAGTAAGAAATGATAACTCTCGTCCACAAATATATTGAGGGAAGGCAACGAAGAGGATTTGAAAGAAAGGCAGAATTGCAGGAAACAGATTTCAGGAGGTAGATTCGAATCGCCTTTAAAGCACAGGAGAAGCGGCAAAACCTCGACAATCATGCCCTTGGCCAAAAAGGGCGTATGCGTTTTTTCCTGAATATATTCAGGAAAAAACGCATACGCCCTTTTTGGCCAAAAAAGCAACCTGGAAAGGCAAATCAGTGCTACAAAGAAGCCTCGCTTCCCATCGGTCAAAAGGGCCATGCTGAATAAAGTGTCAAAACCAGAAATGCAGGACAGGCCATGGAGAAATGGGAGCCTTGCTACGCTGATGGGCGGAATGTAAATTGCCAACAGCCACTCTGGAGAAGTGTACGGTGTGTCCTGAAACATCTAAAAAACTCAGCTTAGAGAGCATAGGGCACTTCAACTCATGGGCGTATAAATTGGGAAAACTAAAAATCAGCAAGACACAGGCACCCCAAAGTTTAGGGCTGCTCTGTTGACAAGAACCTCCACTTCGTTACACCTGAAATATCCCAGGAAAGAGAAGAATGGATAAAGAAGTTGTGGTCCTTATGTACAATGGAATATCACTCAGCCATGAAATCAACGTCATAAGGCTAGTAGCAGAATGATGAGTGGATTTAGGTACGACGATTCTAAGTGAAATAAGTCACACAGAAAAAGACTCTTATCATAAGATATCACTTATAGAGGAATGTAAAAACCGCTACCCTTGAACTGAATTACAAAACAGAACAGAGTCACACGTTTAGAAAACACACTATGGCTGCTTAACGGGAAAGGTGAGGTGGGGTGATGCATAAAGCAAGGGTTTCAAATTAGCTCAGATACCGTTCCATAAACCCAATATGTAATAGACAAGACCTACTCCTTGCTCAATGAACTGGACTCAACACCCCCTATTCACCGCCCAAGAATATATCTGACTAGTAAAAATCTTAAAACCTATGTATTGATATCTCTCTGTAGTGAGTCTAGTGGGTGTAAAGCGGCATAAACACAGCAGTGAAAAACAGCTAAACCCCATTATAAAAATCAATTACTTTTAAAAATCCGTGAAACAAAGACAGTGAAAGAGAGAGAAATGCTTACAAAATTCGTTCAGGGGCTGTGATGCCACCTGGATTGACCATATCTAGACCCACAGCTGATTGAGACATAAGGGTGGACACTCTTGGGGCTAAGAAGTTTGGGGAGGCTGGGTGAGCTAACGCAGACCCTTTAAAGTAATACGGCGTGGTACCCATCCCATGGGTCCCAAATGTCCAGGTTCAAGGGCATCTTCCTACATCGAAAACATGCATGAGATACCGAAAAGATGGTACACCGTGTGATCGGGAAAGGTTTCTAAAACGCACCTCATTTCTCATCTCCTTGTGCTCCTGTTCGCCATTCCAGCCGCTTTACTAGCAATCTCCCTCCTTGGCGAATCAGCACCTTTAACCTCCTGTTCCGTACAGGTTGCAGTTTGTCCTGAAGATGAACGGGAAGAGGGGGAACCAATGAGAGACTAGCTCTAGGTGTTGGGACAGGCACAGGTCACTCTATCTTCCCATCAGGAAGAAGAATTAACCACAGGCCCAGCCTGCCGCCCGGAGCCAGAATAGGGCCTGAAGCAATCCTGCGCTTTTGCGGCCAGCTCCCAAGAAAGCGAGTTGAAAAATGGAGCTCAGGGGCACTGCAATTCACAAACCTGCAGAGTTAGAAATGATAACTCTCGTCCACGAATATATTGAGGGACGGCAACGAAGAGGATTTGAAAGAAAGGCAGAATTGCAGGAAACAGATTTCAGGAGGTAGATTCGAATCGCCTTTAAAGCACAGGAGAAGCGGCAAATCCTCGACAATCATGCCCTTGGCCAAAGAGGGCGTATACGTTTTTTCCTGAATATATTCAGGAAAAAACGCATACGCCCTCTTTGGCCAACCAAGCAACCAGGAAAGGCAAATCAGTGCTACAAAGAAGCCTCGCTTCCCATCGTTCAAAAGGGCCATGCTGAATAAAGTGTCAAAACCAGAAATGCAGGACAGGCCATGGAGAAATGGGAGCCTTGCTACGCTGATGGGCGGGCTGTAAATTGCCAACAGCCACTCTGGAGAAGTGTACGGTGTGTCCTGAAACATCTAAAAAACTCAGCTTAGAGCGCATAGGGCACTTCCACTCATGGGCGTATAAATTGGGAAAACTAAAAATCAGCAAGACACAGGCACCCCAACGTTTAGGGCTGCTCTGTTGACAAGAACCTCCACTTCGTTACACCTTAAATATCCCAGGAAAGAGAAGAATGGATAAAGAATTTGTGGTCCTTATGTACAATGGAATATCACTCAGCCGTGAAATCAACGTTATAAGGCTAGGAGCAGCATGATGAGTGCATTTAGGTACGACGATTCTAAGTGAAATAAGTGACAGAGAAAAAGACACTTATCATACGATATCACTTATAGAGGGAATGTAAAAACCGCTACCCTTGAACTGAATTACAAAACAGAACAGAGTCGCACGTTTAGAAAACACACTATGGCTGCTTAACGGGAAAGGTGAGGTGGGGTGATGCATAAAACAAGGGTTTCAAATTAGCTCAGATACCGTTCCATAAACCCAATATGTAATAGACAAGACCTACTCCTTGCTCAGTGAACTGGACTCAACACCCCCTATTCACCGCACAAGAGTATATCTGACTAGTAAGAATCTTAAAACCTATGTATTGATATCTCTCTGTAAGTGAGTCAAGTGGGTGTAAAGCGGCATAAACACAGCAGTGAAAAGCAGCTAAACCCCATTATAAAAATCAATCACTTTTAAAACCCGTGAAACAAAGACAGTGAAATAGAGAGAAATTCTTACAAACTTCATTCAGGGGCAGTGATGCCACCTGGATTGACCATATCTAGACCCACAGCTGACTGAGACATAAGGGTGGACACTCTTGGGGCTGAGAGGTTTGTTGAGGTTGGGTGAGCTAACGCAGACCCTTTAAAGTAATACGGTGTGGTACCCATCCCATGGGTCCCAAATCACCAGGTTCTAAGGGCATCTTCCTACAGCGAAAACATGCATGAGAAACCCAGAAGATGGTACACCGTGTGATCGGGAAAGGTTTCTAAAACCCCCCTCATTTCTCATCTCCTTGTGCTCCGGTTCGCCATTCCAGCCGCTTTACTAGCAATCTCCCTCCTTGGAGAATCAGCACCTTTAACCTCCTGTTCCGTACAGGTTGCAGTTTGTCCTGAAGATGAACGGGAAGAGGGGGAACCAATGAGAGACTAGCTCTAGGTGTTGGGACAGGCACAGGTCACTCTAACTTCCCATCTGGAAGAAGAATTAACCACAGGCCCAGCCTGCCGCCCAGAGCCATAATAGGGCCTGAAGCAATCCTGCGCTTTTGCGGCCAGCTCCCAAGAAAGCGAGTTGAAAAATGGAGCTCAGGGGCACTGCAATTCACAAACCTGCAGACTTAGAAATGATAACTCTCATCTAAAAATATATTGAGGGAAGGCAACGAAGAGGATTTGAAAGCAAGGCAGAATTGCAGGAAACAGATTTCAGGAGGTAGATTCGAATCGCCTTTAAAGCACAGGAAAAGCGGCAAAACCTCGACTATGATGCCCTTGGCCAAAAAGGGCGTATGCGTTTTTTCCTGAATATATTCAGGAAAAAACGCATACGCCCTTTTTGGCCAACCAAGCAACCTGGAAAGGCAAATCACCGCTACAAAGAAGCCTCGCTTCCCATCGGTCAAAAGGGCCATGCTGAATAAAGTGTCAAAACCAGAAATGCAGGACAGGCCATGGAGAAATGGGAGCCTTGCTACGCTGATGGGCGGGATTTCAATTGCCAACAGCCACTCTGGAGAGGTGTACGGTGTGTCCAGAAACATCTAAAAAACTCAGCTTAGAGAGCATAGGGCACTTCTACTCATGGGCGTATAAATTGGGAAAACTAAAAATCAGCAAGGCACAGGCACCCCAAAGTTTAGGGCTCCTCTGTTGAGAAGAACCTCCACTTCGTTACACCTTAAATATTCCAGGAAAGAGAAGAATGGATAAAGAAGTTGTGGTCCTTATATACAATGGAATATCACTGAGCCATGAAATCAACGTCATAAGGCTAGTAGCAGCATGAGGAGTGGATTTAGGTACGACGATTCTAAGTGAAATAAGTCACACAGAAATAGACACTTATCATAAGATATCACTTATAGAGGGAACGTAAAAACCGCTACCCTTGAACTGAATTACAAAACAGAACAGAGTCACACGTTTAGAAAACACACTATGGCTGCTTAACGGGAAAGGTGAGGTGGGGTGATGCATAAAACAAGGGTTTCAAATTAGCTCAGATACCGTTCCATAAACCCAATATGTAATAGACAAGACCTACTCCTTGCTCAGTGAACTGGACTCAACACCCCCTATTCACTGCCAAATAATATATCTGACTAGTAAGAATCTTAAAACCTATGTATTGATATCTCTCTGTAAGTGAGTCAAGTGGGTGTAAAGTGGCATAAACACAGGAGTGAAAAGCAGCTAAACCCCATTATAAAAATCAATTACTTTTAAAAACCCGTGAAACAAAGACAGTGAAAGAGAGAGAAATGCTTACAAAATTCGTTCAGGGTCTGTGATGACACATGGATTGACCAAATCTAGACCCACAGCTGATTGAGACATAAGGGTGGACACTATTGGGGCTGAGAGGTTTGGTGAGGTTGGGTGAGCTAACGCAGACCCTTTAAAGTAATACGGCGTGGTACCCATCCCATGGGTCCCAAATCTCCAGGTTCAAGGGCATCTTCCTACATCGAAAACATGCATAAGAAACCCAGAAGATGGTACATCGTGTGATGGGGAAAGGTTTCTAAAACACACCTCATTTTTCATCTCCTTGTACTCCGGTTCGCCATTCCAGCCGCTTTACTAGCAATCTCCCTCCTTGGAGAATCAGCACCTTTAACCTCCTGTTCCGTACACGTTGCAATTTGTCCTGAGGATGAACGGGAAGAGGGGGAGCCAATGAGAGACTAGCTCTAGGTGTTGGGACAGGCACAGGTCACTCTATTTTCCCATCAGGAAGAAGAATTAACCACAGGCTCAGCCTGCCGCCCGGAGCCAGAATAGGGCCTGAAGCAATCCTGCGCTTTTGCGGCCAGCTCCCAAGAAAGCGAGTTGAAAAATGGAGCTCAGGGGCACTGCAATTCACAAACCTGCAGAGTAAGAAATGATAACTCTCGTCCACAAATATATTGAGGGAAGGCAACGAAGAGGATTTGAAAGAAAGGCAGAATTGCAGGAAACAGATTTCAGGAGGTAGATTCGAATCGCCTTTAAAGCACAGGAGAAGCGGCAAAACCTCGACAATCATGCCCTTGGCCAAAAAGGGCGTATGCGTTTTTTCCTGAATATATTCAGGAAAAAACGCATACGCCCTTTTTGGCCAAAAAAGCAACCTGGAAAGGCAAATCAGCGCTACAAAGAAGCCTCGCTTCCCATCGGTCAAAAGGGCCATGCTGAATAAAGTGTCAAAACCAGAAATGCAGGACAGGACATGGAGAAATGGGAGCCTTGCTACGCTGATGGGCGGAATGTAAATTGCCAACAGCCACTCTGGAGAAGTGTACGGTGTGTCCTGAAACATCTAAAAAACTCAGCTTAGAGAGCATAGGGCACTTCAACTCATGGGCGTATAAATTGGGAAAACTAAAAATCAGCAAGACACAGGCACCCCAAAGTTTAGGGCTGCTCTGTTGACAAGAACCTCCACTTCGTTACACCTGAAATATCCCAGGAAAGAGAAGAATGGATAAAGAAGTTGTGGTCCTTATGTACAATGGAATATCACTCAGCCATGAAATCAACGTCATAAGGCTAGTAGCAGAATGATGAGTGGATTTAGGTACGACGATTCTAAGTGAAATAAGTCACACAGAAAAAGACTCTTATCATAAGATATCACTTATAGAGGAATGTAAAAACCGCTACCCTTGAACTGAATTACAAAACAGAACAGAGTCACACGTTTAGAAAACACACTATGGCTGCTTAACGGGAAAGGTGAGGTGGGGTGATGCATAAAGCAAGGGTTTCAAATTAGCTCAGATACCGTTCCATAAACCCAATATGTAATAGACAAGACCTACTCCTTGCTCAATGAACTGGACTCAACACCCCCTATTCACCGCCCAAGAATATATCTGACTAGTAAAAATCTTAAAACCTATGTATTGATATCTCTCTGTAGTGAGTCTAGTGGGTGTAAAGCGGCATAAACACAGCAGTGAAAAACAGCTAAACCCCATTATAAAAATCAATTACTTTTAAAAATCCGTGAAACAAAGACAGTGAAAGAGAGAGAAATGCTTACAAAATTCGTTCAGGGGCTGTGATGCCACCTGGATTGACCATATCTAGACCCACAGCTGATTGAGACATAAGGGTGGACACTCTTGGGGCTAAGAAGTTTGGGGAGGCTGGGTGAGCTAACGCAGACCCTTTAAAGTAATACGGCGTGGTACCCATCCCATGGGTCCCAAATGTCCAGGTTCAAGGGCATCTTCCTACATCGAAAACATGCATGAGATACCGAAAAGATGGTACACCGTGTGATCGGGAAAGGTTTCTAAAACGCACCTCATTTCTCATCTCCTTGTGCTCCTGTTCGCCATTCCAGCCGCTTTACTAGCAATCTCCCTCCTTGGCGAATCAGCACCTTTAACCTCCTGTTCCGTACAGGTTGCAGTTTGTCCTGAAGATGAACGGGAAGAGGGGGAACCAATGAGAGACTAGCTCTAGGTGTTGGGACAGGCACAGGTCACTCTATCTTCCCATCAGGAAGAAGAATTAACCACAGGCCCAGCCTGCCGCCCGGAGCCAGAATAGGGCCTGAAGCAATCCTGCGCTTTTGCGGCCAGCTCCCAAGAAAGCGAGTTGAAAAATGGAGCTCAGGGGCACTGCAATTCACAAACCTGCAGAGTTAGAAATGATAACTCTCGTCCACGAATATATTGAGGGAAGGCAACGAAGAGGATTTGAAAGAAAGGCAGAATTGCAGGAAACAGATTTCAGGAGGTAGATTCGAATCGCCTTTAAAGCACAGGAGAAGCGGCAAATCCTCGACAATCATGCCCTTGGCCAAAGAGGGCGTATACGTTTTTTCCTGAATATATTCAGGAAAAAACGCATACGCCCTCTTTGGCCAACCAAGCAACCAGGAAAGGCAAATCAGTGCTACAAAGAAGCCTCGCTTCCCATCGTTCAAAAGGGCCATGCTGAATAAAGTGTCAAAACCAGAAATGCAGGACAGGCCATGGAGAAACGGGAGCCTTGCTACGCTGATGGGCGGGCTGTAAATTGCCAACAGCCACTCTGGAGAAGTGTACGGTGTGTCCTGAAACATCTAAAAAACTCAGCTTAGAGCGCATAGGGCACTTCCACTCATGGGCGTATAAATTGGGAAAACTAAAAATCAGCAAGACACAGGCACCCCAACGTTTAGGGCTGCTCTGTTGACAAGAACCTCCACTTCGTTACACCTTAAATATCCCAGGAAAGAGAAGAATGGATAAAGAATTTGTGGTCCTTATGTACAATGGAATATCACTCAGCCGTGAAATCAACGTTATAAGGCTAGGAGCAGCATGATGAGTGCATTTAGGTACGACGATTCTAAGTGAAATAAGTGACAGAGAAAAAGACACTTATCATACGATATCACTTATAGAGGGAATGTAAAAACCGCTACCCTTGAACTGAATTACAAAACAGAACAGAGTCGCACGTTTAGAAAACACACTATGGCTGCTTAACGGGAAAGGTGAGGTGGGGTGATGCATAAAACAAGGGTTTCAAATTAGCTCAGATACCGTTCCATAAACCCAATATGTAATAGACAAGACCTACTCCTTGCTCAGTGAACTGGACTCAACACCCCCTATTCACCGCACAAGAGTATATCTGACTAGTAAGAATCTTAAAACCTATGTATTGATATCTCTCTGTAAGTGAGTCAAGTGGGTGTAAAGCGGCATAAACACAGCAGTGAAAAGCAGCTAAACCCCATTATAAAAATCAATTACTTTTAAAACCCGTGAAACAAAGACAGTGAAATAGAGAGAAATTCTTACAAACTTCATTCAGGGGCAGTGATGCCACCTGGATTGACCATATCTAGACCCACAGCTGACTGAGACATAAGGGTGGACACTCTTGGGGCTGAGAGGTTTGTTGAGGTTGGGTGAGCTAACGCAGACCCTTTAAAGTAATACGGTGTGGTACCCATCCCATGGGTCCCAAATCACCAGGTTCTAAGGGCATCTTCCTACAGCGAAAACATGCATGAGAAACCCAGAAGATGGTACACCGTGTGATCGGGAAAGGTTTCTAAAACCCCCCTCATTTCTCATCTCCTTGTGCTCCGGTTCGCCATTCCAGCCGCTTTACTAGCAATCTCCCTCCTTGGAGAATCAGCACCTTTAACCTCCTGTTCCGTACAGGTTGCAGTTTGTCCTGAAGATGAACGGGAAGAGGGGGAACCAATGAGAGACTAGCTCTAGGTGTTGGGACAGGCACAGGTCACTCTAACTTCCCATCTGGAAGAAGAATTAACCACAGGCCCAGCCTGCCGCCCAGAGCCATAATAGGGCCTGAAGCAATCCTGCGCTTTTGCGGCCAGCTCCCAAGAAAGCGAGTTGAAAAATGGAGCTCAGGGGCACTGCAATTCACAAACCTGCAGACTTAGAAATGATAACTCTCATCTAAAAATATATTGAGGGAAGGCAACGAAGAGGATTTGAAAGCAAGGCAGAATTGCAGGAAACAGATTTCAGGAGGTAGATTCGAATCGCCTTTAAAGCACAGGAAAAGCGGCAAAACCTCGACTATGATGCCCTTGGCCAAAAAGGGCGTATGCGTTTTTTCCTGAATATATTCAGGAAAAAACGCATACGCCCTTTTTGGCCAACCAAGCAACCTGGAAAGGCAAATCACCGCTACAAAGAAGCCTCGCTTCCCATCGGTCAAAAGGGCCATGCTGAATAAAGTGTCAAAACCAGAAATGCAGGACAGGCCATGGAGAAATGGGAGCCTTGCTACGCTGATGGGCGGGATTTCAATTGCCAACAGCCACTCTGGAGAGGTGTACGGTGTGTCCAGAAACATCTAAAAAACTCAGCTTAGAGAGCATAGGGCACTTCTACTCATGGGCGTATAAATTGGGAAAACTAAAAATCAGCAAGGCACAGGCACCCCAAAGTTTAGGGCTCCTCTGTTGAGAAGAACCTCCACTTCGTTACACCTTAAATATTCCAGGAAAGAGAAGAATGGATAAAGAAGTTGTGGTCCTTATATACAATGGAATATCACTGAGCCATGAAATCAACGTCATAAGGCTAGTAGCAGCATGAGGAGTGGATTTAGGTACGACGATTCTAAGTGAAATAAGTCACACAGAAATAGACACTTATCATAAGATATCACTTATAGAGGGAACGTAAAAACCGCTACCCTTGAACTGAATTACAAAACAGAACAGAGTCACACGTTTAGAAAACACACTATGGCTGCTTAACGGGAAAGGTGAGGTGGGGTGATGCATAAAACAAGGGTTTCAAATTAGCTCAGATACCGTTCCATAAACCCAATATGTAATAGACAAGACCTACTCCTTGCTCAGTGAACTGGACTCAACACCCCCTATTCACCGCCCAAGAATATGTCTGACTAGTAAGAATCTTAAAACCTATGTATTGATATCTCTCTGTAAGTGAGTCAAGTGGGTGTAAAGTGGCATAAACACAGGAGTGAAAAGCAGCTAAACCCCATTATAAAAATCAATTACTTTTAAAAACCCGTGAAACAAAGACAGTGAAAGAGAGAGAAATGCTTACAAAATTCGTTCAGGGTCTGTGATGACACATGGATTGACCAAATCTAGACCCACAGCTGATTGAGACATAAGGGTGGACACTATTGGGGCTGAGAGGTTTGGTGAGGTTGGGTGAGCTAACGCAGACCCTTTAAAGTAATACGGCGTGGTACCCATCCCATGGGTCCCAAATCTCCAGGTTCAAGGGCATCTTCCTACATCGAAAACATGCATAAGAAACCCAGAAGATGGTACATCGTGTGATGGGGAAAGGTTTCTAAAACACACCTCATTTTTCATCTCCTTGTACTCCGGTTCGCCATTCCAGCCGCTTTACTAGCAATCTCCCTCCTTGGAGAATCAGCACCTTTAACCTCCTGTTCCGTACACGTTGCAATTTGTCCTGAGGATGAACGGGAAGAGGGGGAGCCAATGAGAGACTAGCTCTAGGTGTTGGGACAGGCACAGGTCACTCTATTTTCCCATCAGGAAGAAGAATTAACCACAGGCTCAGCCTGCCGCCCGGAGCCAGAATAGGGCCTGAAGCAATCCTGCGCTTTTGCGGCCAGCTCCCAAGAAAGCGAGTTGAAAAATGGAGCTCAGGGGCACTGCAATTCACAAACCTGCAGAGTAAGAAATGATAACTCTCGTCCACAAATATATTGAGGGAAGGCAACGAAGAGGATTTGAAAGAAAGGCAGAATTGCAGGAAACAGATTTCAGGAGGTAGATTTGAATCGCCTTTAAAGCACAGGAGAAGCGGCAAAACCTCGACAATCATGCCCTTGGCCAAAAAGGGCGTATGCGTTTTTTCCTGAATATATTCAGGAAAAAACGCATACGCCCTTTTTGGCCAAAAAAGCAACCTGGAAAGGCAAATCAGCGCTACAAAGAAGCCTCGCTTCCCATCGGTCAAAAGGGCCATGCTGAATAAAGTGTCAAAACCAGAAATGCAGGACAGGACATGGAGAAATGGGAGCCTTGCTACGCTGATGGGCGGAATGTAAATTGCCAACAGCCACTCTGGAGAAGTGTACGGTGTGTCCTGAAACATCTAAAAAACTCAGCTTAGAGAGCATAGGGCACTTCAACTCATGGGCGTATAAATTGGGAAAACTAAAAATCAGCAAGACACAGGCACCCCAAAGTTTAGGGCTGCTCTGTTGACAAGAACCTCCACTTCGTTACACCTGAAATATCCCAGGAAAGAGAAGAATGGATAAAGAAGTTGTGGTCCTTATGTACAATGGAATATCACTCAGCCATGAAATCAACGTCATAAGGCTAGTAGCAGAATGATGAGTGGATTTAGGTACGACGATTCTAAGTGAAATAAGTCACACAGAAAAAGACTCTTATCATAAGATATCACTTATAGAGGAATGTAAAAACCGCTACCCTTGAACTGAATTACAAAACAGAACAGAGTCACACGTTTAGAAAACACACTATGGCTGCTTAACGGGAAAGGTGAGGTGGGGTGATGCATAAAGCAAGGGTTTCAAATTAGCTCAGATACCGTTCCATAAACCCAATATGTAATAGACAAGACCTACTCCTTGCTCAATGAACTGGACTCAACACCCCCTATTCACCGCCCAAGAATATATCTGACTAGTAAAAATCTTAAAACCTATGTATTGATATCTCTCTGTAGTGAGTCTAGTGGGTGTAAAGCGGCATAAACACAGCAGTGAAAAACAGCTAAACCCCATTATAAAAATCAATTACTTTTAAAAATCCGTGAAACAAAGACAGTGAAAGAGAGAGAAATGCTTACAAAATTCGTTCAGGGGCTGTGATGCCACCTGGATTGACCATATCTAGACCCACAGCTGATTGAGACATAAGGGTGGACACTCTTGGGGCTAAGAAGTTTGGGGAGGCTGGGTGAGCTAACGCAGACCCTTTAAAGTAATACGGCGTGGTACCCATCCCATGGGTCCCAAATGTCCAGGTTCAAGGGCATCTTCCTACATCGAAAACATGCATGAGATACCGAAAAGATGGTACACCGTGTGATCGGGAAAGGTTTCTAAAACGCACCTCATTTCTCATCTCCTTGTGCTCCTGTTCGCCATTCCAGCCGCTTTACTAGCAATCTCCCTCCTTGGCGAATCAGCACCTTTAACCTCCTGTTCCGTACAGGTTGCAGTTTGTCCTGAAGATGAACGGGAAGAGGGGGAACCAATGAGAGACTAGCTCTAGGTGTTGGGACAGGCACAGGTCACTCTATCTTCCCATCAGGAAGAAGAATTAACCACAGGCCCAGCCTGCCGCCCGGAGCCAGAATAGGGCCTGAAGCAATCCTGCGCTTTTGCGGCCAGCTCCCAAGAAAGCGAGTTGAAAAATGGAGCTCAGGGGCACTGCAATTCACAAACCTGCAGAGTTAGAAATGATAACTCTCGTCCACGAATATATTGAGGGAAGGCAACGAAGAGGATTTGAAAGAAAGGCAGAATTGCAGGAAACAGATTTCAGGAGGTAGATTCGAATCGCCTTTAAAGCACAGGAGAAGCGGCAAATCCTCGACAATCATGCCCTTGGCCAAAGAGGGCGTATACGTTTTTTCCTGAATATATTCAGGAAAAAACGCATACGCCCTCTTTGGCCAACCAAGCAACCAGGAAAGGCAAATCAGTGCTACAAAGAAGCCTCGCTTCCCATCGTTCAAAAGGGCCATGCTGAATAAAGTGTCAAAACCAGAAATGCAGGACAGGCCATGGAGAAACGGGAGCCTTGCTACGCTGATGGGCGGGCTGTAAATTGCCAACAGCCACTCTGGAGAAGTGTACGGTGTGTCCTGAAACATCTAAAAAACTCAGCTTAGAGCGCATAGGGCACTTCCACTCATGGGCGTATAAATTGGGAAAACTAAAAATCAGCAAGACACAGGCACCCCAACGTTTAGGGCTGCTCTGTTGACAAGAACCTCCACTTCGTTACACCTTAAATATCCCAGGAAAGAGAAGAATGGATAAAGAATTTGTGGTCCTTATGTACAATGGAATATCACTCAGCCGTGAAATCAACGTTATAAGGCTAGGAGCAGCATGATGAGTGCATTTAGGTACGACGATTCTAAGTGAAATAAGTGACAGAGAAAAAGACACTTATCATACGATATCACTTATAGAGGGAATGTAAAAACCGCTACCCTTGAACTGAATTACAAAACAGAACAGAGTCGCACGTTTAGAAAACACACTATGGCTGCTTAACGGGAAAGGTGAGGTGGGGTGATGCATAAAACAAGGGTTTCAAATTAGCTCAGATACCGTTCCATAAACCCAATATGTAATAGACAAGACCTACTCCTTGCTCAGTGAACTGGACTCAACACCCCCTATTCACCGCACAAGAGTATATCTGACTAGTAAGAATCTTAAAACCTATGTATTGATATCTCTCTGTAAGTGAGTCAAGTGGGTGTAAAGCGGCATAAACACAGCAGTGAAAAGCAGCTAAACCCCATTATAAAAATCAATTACTTTTAAAACCCGTGAAACAAAGACAGTGAAATAGAGAGAAATTCTTACAAACTTCATTCAGGGGCAGTGATGCCACCTGGATTGACCATATCTAGACCCACAGCTGACTGAGACATAAGGGTGGACACTCTTGGGGCTGAGAGGTTTGTTGAGGTTGGGTGAGCTAACGCAGACCCTTTAAAGTAATACGGTGTGGTACCCATCCCATGGGTCCCAAATCACCAGGTTCTAAGGGCATCTTCCTACAGCGAAAACATGCATGAGAAACCCAGAAGATGGTACACCGTGTGATCGGGAAAGGTTTCTAAAACCCCCCTCATTTCTCATCTCCTTGTGCTCCGGTTCGCCATTCCAGCCGCTTTACTAGCAATCTCCCTCCTTGGAGAATCAGCACCTTTAACCTCCTGTTCCGTACAGGTTGCAGTTTGTCCTGAAGATGAACGGGAAGAGGGGGAACCAATGAGAGACTAGCTCTAGGTGTTGGGACAGGCACAGGTCACTCTAACTTCCCATCTGGAAGAAGAATTAACCACAGGCCCAGCCTGCCGCCCAGAGCCATAATAGGGCCTGAAGCAATCCTGCGCTTTTGCGGCCAGCTCCCAAGAAAGCGAGTTGAAAAATGGAGCTCAGGGGCACTGCAATTCACAAACCTGCAGACTTAGAAATGATAACTCTCATCTAAAAATATATTGAGGGAAGGCAACGAAGAGGATTTGAAAGCAAGGCAGAATTGCAGGAAACAGATTTCAGGAGGTAGATTCGAATCGCCTTTAAAGCACAGGAAAAGCGGCAAAACCTCGACAATGATGCCCTTGGCCAAAAAGGGCGTATGCGTTTTTTCCTGAATATATTCAGGAAAAAACGCATACGCCCTTTTTGGCCAACCAAGCAACCTGGAAAGGCAAATCACCGCTACAAAGAAGTGTCGCTTCCCATCGGACAAAGGGCCATGCTGAATAAAGTGTCAAAACCAGAAATGCAGGACAGGCCGTGGAGAAATGGGAGCCTTGCTACGCTGATGGGCGGGATGTAAATTGCCAACAGCCACTCTGGAGAAGTGTACGGTGTGTCCTGAAACATCTCAAAAACTCAGCTTAGAGAGCACAGGGCACTTCCACTCATGGTCGTATAAATTGGGAAAACTAAAAATCAGCAAGACACAGGCACCCCAAAGTTTAGGGCTGCTCTGTTGACAAGAACCTCCACTTCGTTACACCTGAAATATCCCAGGAAAGAGAAGAAAGGATAAAGAAGTTGTGGTCCTTATGTACAATGGAATATCACTCAGCCATGAAATCAACGTCATAAGGCTAGTAGCAGCATGATAAGTGGATTTAGGTACGACGATTCTAAGTGAAATAAGTCACACAGAAAAAGACACTTATCATAAGATATCACTTATAGAGGAATGTAAAAACCGCTACCCTTGAACTGAATTACAAAACAGAACAGAGTCACACGTTTAGAAAACACACTATGGCTGCTTAACGGGAAAGGTGAGGTGGGGTGATGCATAAAGCAAGGGTTTCAAATTAGCTCAGATACCGTTCCATAAACCCAATATGTAATAGACAAGACCTACTCCTTGCTCAATGAACTGGACTCAACACCCCCTATTCACCGCCCAAGAATATATCTGACTAGTAAGAATCTTAAAACCTATGTATTGATATCTCTCTGTAGTGAGTCTAGTGGGTGTAAAGCGGCATAAACACAGCAGTGAAAAGCAGCTAAACCCCATTATAAAAATCAATTACTTTTAAAAATCCGTGAAACAAAGACAGTGAAAGAGAGAGAAATGCTTACAAAATTCGTTCAGGGGCTGTGATGCCACCTGGATTGACCATATCTAGACCCACAGCTGATTGAGACATAAGGGTGGACACTCTTGGGGCTAAGAGGTTTGGGGAGGTTGGGTGAGCTAACGCAGACCCTTTAAAGTAATACGGCGTGGTACCCATCCCATGGGTCCCAAATGTCCAGGTTCAAGGGCATCTTCCTACAGCGAAAACATGCATGAGATACCGAAAAGATGGTACACCGTGTGATCGGGAAAGGTTTCTAAAACGCACCTCATTTCTCATCTCCTTGTGCTCCTGTTCGCCATTCCAGCCGCTTTACTAGCAATCTCCCTCCTTGGAGAATCAGCACCTTTAACCTCCTGTTCCGTACAGGTTGCAATTTGTCCTGAGGATGAACGGGAAGAGGGGGAACCAATGAGAGACTAGCTCTAGGTGTTGGGACAGGCACAGGTCACTCTATCTTCCCATCAGGAAGAAGAATTAACCACAGGCCCAGCCTGCCGCCCGGAGCCAGAATAGGGCCTGAAGCAATCCTGCGCTTTTGCGGCCAGCTCCCAAGAAAGCGAGTTGAAAAATGGAGCTCAGGGGCACTGCAATTCACAAACCTGCAGAGTTAGAAATGATAACTCTCGTCCACAAATATATTGAGGGAAGGCAACGAAGAGGATTTGAAAGCAAGGCAGAATTGCAGGAAACAGATTTCAGGAGGTAGATTCGAATCGCCTTTAAAGCACAGGAGAAGCGGCAAATCCTCGACAATCATGCCCTTGGCCAAAGAGGGCGTATACGTTTTTTCCTGAATATATTCAGGAAAAAACGCATACGCCCTCTTTGGCCAACCAAGCAACCTGGAAAGGGAAATCAGTGCTACAAAGAAGCCTCGCTTCCCATCGTTCAAAAGGGCCATGCTGAATAAAGTGTCAAAACCAGAAATGCAGGACAGGCCATGGAGAAATGGGAGCCTTGCCACGCTGATGGGCGGGCGGTAAATTGCCAACAGCCACTCTGGAGAAGTGTACGGTGTGTCCTGAAACATCTAAAAAACTCAGCTTAGAGAGCATAGGGCACTTCCACTCATGGGCGTATAAATTGAGAAAACTAAAAATCAGCAAGACACAGGCACCCCAAAACTTAGGGCTGCTCTGTTGACAAGAACCTCCACTTCATTACACCTTAAATATCCCAGGAAAGAGAAGAATGGCTAAAGAAGTTGTGGTTCTTATGTACAATGGAATATCACTCAGCCATGAAATCAACGTCATAAGGCTAGTAGCAGCATGATGAGTGGATTTAGGTACGACGATTCTAAGTGAAATAAGTCACACAGAAAAAGACACTTATCATAAGATATCACTTATAGAGGGAATGTAAAAACCGCTACCCTTGAACTGAATTACAAAACAGAACAGAGTCACACGTTTAGAAAACACACTATGGCTGCTTAACGGGAAAGGTGAGGTGGGGTGATGCATAAAACAAGGGTTTCAAATTAGCTCAGATACCGTTCCATAAACCCACTATGTAATAGACAAGACCTACTCCTTGCTCAGTGAACTGGACTCAACACCCCCTATTCACTGCCAAATAATATATCTGACTAGTAAGAATCTTAAAACCTATGAATTGATATCTCTCTGTAAGTGAGTCAAGTGTGTGTAAAGTGGCATAAACACAGGAGTGAAAAGCAGCTAAACCCCATTATAAAAATCAATTACTTTTAAAAACCCGTGAAACAAAGACAGTGAAAGAGAGAGAAGTTCTTACAAAATTCGTTCAGGGTCTGTGATGCCACCTGGATTGACCAAATCTAGACCCACAGCTGATTGAGACATTAGGGTGGACACTCTTGGGGCTGAGAGGTTTGGTGAGGTTGGGTGAGCAAACGCAGACCCTTTAAAGTAATACGGCGAGGTACCCATCCCATGGGTCCCAAATCTCCAGGTTCAAGGGCATCTTCCTACATCGAAAACATGCATAAGAAACCCAGAAGATGGTACATCGTGTGATGGGGAAAGGTTTCTAAAACACACCTCATTTTTCATCTCCTTGTACTCCGGTTCGCCATTCCAGCCGCTTTACTAGCAATCTCCCTCCTTGGAGAATCAGCACCTTTAACCTCCTGTTCCGTACACGTTGCAATTTGTCCTGAGGATGAACGGGAAGAGGGGGAGCCAATGAGAGACTAGCTCTAGGTGTTGGGACAGGCACAGGTCACTCTATTTTCCCATCAGGAAGAAGAATTAACCACAGGCTCAGCCTGCCGCCCGGAGCCAGAATAGGGCCTGAAGCAATCCTGCGCTTTTGCGGCCAGCTCCCAAGAAAGCGAGTTGAAAAATGGAGCTCAGGGGCACTGCAATTCACAAACCTGCAGAGTAAGAAATGATAACTCTCGTCCACAAATATATTGAGGGAAGGCAACGAAGAGGATTTGAAAGAAAGGCAGAATTGCAGGAAACAGATTTCAGGAGGTAGATTCGAATCGCCTTTAAAGCACAGGAGAAGCGGCAAAACCTCGACAATCATGCCCTTGGCCAAAAAGGGCGTATGCGTTTTTTCCTGAATATATTCAGGAAAAAACGCATACGCCCTTTTTGGCCAAAAAAGCAACCTGGAAAGGCAAATCAGCGCTACAAAGAAGCCTCGCTTCCCATCGGTCAAAAGGGCCATGCTGAATAAAGTGTCAAAACCAGAAATGCAGGACAGGCCATGGAGAAATGGGAGCCTTGCTACGCTGATGGGCGGAATGTAAATTGCCAACAGCCACTCTGGAGAAGTGTACGGTGTGTCCTGAAACATCTAAAAAACTCAGCTTAGAGAGCATAGGGCACTTCAACTCATGGGCGTATAAATTGGGAAAACTAAAAATCAGCAAGACACAGGCACCCCAAAGTTTAGGGCTGCTCTGTTGACAAGAACCTCCACTTCGTTACACCTGAAATATCCCAGGAAAGAGAAGAATGGATAAAGAAGTTGTGGTCCTTATGTACAATGGAATATCACTCAGCCATGAAATCAACGTCATAAGGCTAGTAGCAGAATGATGAGTGGATTTAGGTACGACGATTCTAAGTGAAATAAGTCACACAGAAAAAGACTCTTATCATAAGATATCACTTATAGAGGAATGTAAAAACCGCTACCCTTGAACTGAATTACAAAACAGAACAGAGTCACACGTTTAGAAAACACACTATGGCTGCTTAACGGGAAAGGTGAGGTGGGGTGATGCATAAAGCAAGGGTTTCAAATTAGCTCAGATACCGTTCCATAAACCCAATATGTAATACACAAGACCTACTCCTTGCTCAATGAACTGGACTCAACACCCCCTATTCACCGCCCAAGAATATATCTGACTAGTAAAAATCTTAAAACCTATGTATTGATATCTCTCTGTAGTGAGTCTAGTGGGTGTAAAGCGGCATAAACACAGCAGTGAAAAACAGCTAAACCCCATTATAAAAATCAATTACTTTTAAAAATCCGTGAAACAAAGACAGTGAAAGAGAGAGAAATGCTTACAAAATTCGTTCAGGGGCTGTGATGCCACCTGGATTGACCATATCTAGACCCACAGCTGATTGAGACATAAGGGTGGACACTCTTGGGGCTAAGAAGTTTGGGGAGGCTGGGTGAGCTAACGCAGACCCTTTAAAGTAATACGGCGTGGTACCCATCCCATGGGTCCCAAATGTCCAGGTTCAAGGGCATCTTCCTACATCGAAAACATGCATGAGATACCGAAAAGATGGTACACCGTGTGATCGGGAAAGGTTTCTAAAACGCACCTCATTTCTCATCTCCTTGTGCTCCTGTTCGCCATTCCAGCCGCTTTACTAGCAATCTCCCTCCTTGGCGAATCAGCACCTTTAACCTCCTGTTCCGTACAGGTTGCAGTTTGTCCTGAAGATGAACGGGAAGAGGGGGAACCAATGAGAGACTAGCTCTAGGTGTTGGGACAGGCACAGGTCACTCTATCTTCCCATCAGGAAGAAGAATTAACCACAGGCCCAGCCTGCCGCCCGGAGCCAGAATAGGGCCTGAAGCAATCCTGCGCTTTTGCGGCCAGCTCCCAAGAAAGCGAGTTGAAAAATGGAGCTCAGGGGCACTGCAATTCACAAACCTGCAGAGTTAGAAATGATAACTCTCGTCCACAAATATATTGAGGGAAGGCAACGAAGAGGATTTGAAAGCAAGGCAGAATTGCAGGAAACAGATTTCAGGAGGTAGATTCGAATCGCCTTTAAAGCACAGGAGAAGCGGCAAATCCTCGACAATCATGCCCTTGGCCAAAGAGGGCGTATACGTTTTTTCCTGAATATATTCAGGAAAAAACGCATACGCCCTCTTTGGCCAACCAAGCAACCAGGAAAGGCAAATCAGTGCTACAAAGAAGCCTCGCTTCCCATCGTTCAAAAGGGCCATGCTGAATAAAGTGTCAAAACCAGAAATGCAGGACAGGCCATGGAGAAATGGGAGCCTTGCTACGCTGATGGGCGGGCTGTAAATTGCCAACAGCCACTCTGGAGAAGTGTACGGTGTGTCCTGAAACATCTAAAAAACTCAGCTTAGAGAGCATAGGGCACTTCTACTCATGGGCGTATAAATTGAGAAAACTAAAAATCAGCAAGGCACAGGCACCCCAAAGTTTAGGGCTGCTCTGTTGACAAGAACCTCCACTTCGTTACACCTTAAATATCCCAGGAAAGAGAAGAATGGATAAAGAAGTTGTGGTTCTTATGTACAATGGAATATCACTCAGCCATGAAATCAACGTCATAAGGCTAGTAGCAGCATGATGAGTGGATTTAGGTACGACGATTCTAAGTGAAATAAGTCACACAGAAAAAGACACTTATCATAAGATATCACTTATAGAGGGAATGTAAAAACCGCTACCCTTGAACTGAATTACAAAACAGAACAGAGTCACACGTTTAGAAAACACACTATGGCTGCTTAACGGGAAAGGTGAGGTGGGGTGATGCATAAAACAAGGGTTTCAAATTAGCTCAGATACCGTTCCATAAACCCAATATGTAATAGACAAGACCTACCCCTTGCTCAGTGAACTGGACTCAACACCCCCTATTCACCGTCCAAGAATATATTTGACTAGTAAGAATCTTAAAACCTATGTATTGCTATCTCTCTGTAAGTGAGTCAAGTGTGTGTAAAGCGGCATAAAAACAGGAGTGAAAAGCAGCTAAACCCCATTATAAAAATCAATTACTTTTAAAAACCCGTGAAACAAAGACAGTGCAAGAGAGAGAAATTCTTAAAAAATTCATTCAGGGGCAGTGATGCCACCTGGATTGACCATATCTAGACCCACAGCTGATTGAGACATAAGGGTGGACACTATTGGGGCTGAGAGGTTTGGGGAGGTTGGATGAGCTAGCGCAGACCCTTTAAAGTACTACGGCGTGGTACCCATCCCATGGGTCCCAAATCTCCAGGTTCAAGGGCATCTTCCTACATCGAAAACATGCATAAGAAACCCAGAAGATGGTACACCGTGTGATCGGGAAAGGTTTCTAAAACACACCTCATTTCTCATCTCCTTGTACTCCAGTTCGCCATTCCAGCCGCTTTACTAGCAATCTCCCTCCTTGGAGAATCAGCACCTTTAACCTCCTGTTCCGTACAGGTTGCAATTTGTCCTGAGGTTGAACGGGAAGAGGGGGAGCCAATGAGAGACTAGCTCTAGGTGTTGGGACAGGCAGAGTTCACTCTATTTTCCCATCAGGAAGAAGAATTAACCACAGGCTCAGCCTGCCGCACGGAGCCGGAATAGGGCCTGAAGCAATCCTGCGCTTTTGCGGCCAGCTCCCAAGAAAGCGAGTTGAAAAATGGAGCTCAGGGGCACTGCAATTCACAAACCTGCAGAGTTAGAAATGATAACTCTCGTCCACAAATAGATTGAGGGAAGGCAACGAAGAGGATTTGAAATCAAGGCAGAATTGCAGGAAACAGATTTCAGGAGGTAGATTCGAATCGCCTTTAAAGCACAGGAGAAGCGGCAAAACCTCGACAATGATGCCCTTGGCCCAAAAGGGCGTATGCGTTTTTTCCTGAATATATTCAGGAAAAAACGCATACGCCCTTTTTGGCCAATCAAGCAACCTGGAAAGGCAAATCAGCGCTACAAAGAAGTCTCGCTTTCCATCGGTCAAAAGGGCCATGCTGAATAAAGTGTCAAAACCAGAAATGCAGGACAGGCCATGGAGAAACGGGACCCTTGCTACGCTGATGGGCGGCATGTAAATTGCCAACAGCCACTCTGGAGAAGTGTACGGTGTGTCCTGAAACATCTAAAAAACTCAGCTTAGAGCGCATAGGGCACTTCCACTCATGGGCGTATAAATTGGGAAAACTAAAAATCAGCAAGACATAGGCACCCCAACGTTTAGCGCTGCTCTGTTGACAAGAACCTCCACTTCGTTACACCTTAAATATCCCAGGAAAGAGAAGAATGGATAAAGAATTTGTGGTCCTTATGTACAATGGAATATCACTCAGCCGTGAAATCAACGTTATAAGGCTAGGAGCAGCATGATGAGTGCATTTAGGTACGACGATTCTAAGTGAAATAAATGACAGAGAAAAAGACACTTATCATACGATATCACTTATAGAGGGAATGTAAAAACCGCTACCCTTGAACTGAATTACAAAACAGAACAGAGTCGCACGTTTAGAAAACACACTATGGCTGCTTAACCGGAAGGGTGAGGTGGGGTGATGCATAAAACAAGGGTTTCAAATTAGCTCAGATACCGTTCCATAAACCCAATATGTAATAGACAAGACCTACTCCTTGCTCAGTGAACTGGACTCAACAACCCCTATTCACCGCACAAGAATATATCTGACTAGTAAGAATCTTAAAACCTATGTATTGATATCTCTCTGTAAGTGAGTCAAGTGGGTGTAAAGCGGCATAAACACAGCAGTGAAAAGCAGCTAAACCCCATTATAAAAATCAATTACTTTTAAAACCCGTGAAACAAAGACAGTGTAATAGAGAGAAATTCTTACAAACTTCATTCAGGGGCAGTGATGCCACCTGGATTGACCATATCTAGACCCACAGCTGACTGAGACATAAGGGTGGACACTCTTGGGGCTGAGAGGTTTGTTGAGGTTGGGTGAGCTAACGCAGACCCTTTAAAGTAATACGGTGTGGTACCCATCCCATGGGTCCCAAATCACCAGGTTCTAAGGGCATCTTCCTACAGCGAAAACATGCATGAGAAACCCAGAAGATGGTACACCGTGTGATCGGGAAAGGTTTCTAAAACCCCCCTCATTTCTCATCTCCTTGTGCTCCGGTTCGCCATTCCAGCCGCTTTCCTAGCAATCTCCCTCCTTGGAGAATCAGCACCTTTAACCTCCTGTTCCGTACAGGTTGCAGTTTGTCCTGAAGATGAACGGGAAGAGGGGGAACCAATGAGAGACTAGCTCTAGGTGTTGGGACAGGCACAGGTCACTCTAACTTCCCATCTGGAAGAAGAATTAACCACAGGCCCAGCCTGCCGCCCAGAGCCATAATAGGGCCTGAAGCAATCCTGCGCTTTTGCGGCCAGCTCCCAAGAAAGCGAGTTGAAAAATGGAGCTCAGGGGCACTGCAATTCACAAACCTGCAGAGTTAGAAATGATAACTCTCATCTAAAAATATATTGAGGGAAGGCAACGAAGAGGATTTGAAAGCAAGGCAGAATTGCAGGAAACAGATTTCAGGAGGTAGATTCGAATCGCCTTTAAAGCACAGGAAAAGCGGCAAAACCTCGACTATGATGCCCTTGGCCAAAAAGGGCGTATGCGTTTTTTCCTGAATATATTCAGGAAAAAACGCATACGCCCTTTTTGGCCAACCAAGCAACCTGGAAAGGCAAATCACCGCTACAAAGAAGTGTCGCTTCCCATCGGTCAAAGGGCCATGCTGAATAAAGTGTCAAAACCAGAAATGCAGGACAGGCCATGGAGAAATGGGAGCCTTGCTACGCTGATGGGCGGGATTTCAATTGCCAACAGCCACTCTGGAGAGGTGTACGGTGTGTCCAGAAACATCTAAAAAACTCAGCTTAGAGAGCATAGGGCACTTCTACTCATGGGCGTATAAATTGGGAAAACTAAAAATCAGCAAGGCACAGGCACCCCAAAGTTTAGGGCTCCTCTGTTGAGAAGAACCTCCACTTCGTTACACCTTAAATATTCCAGGAAAGAGAAGAATGGATAAAGAAGTTGTGGTCCTTATATACAATGGAATATCACTGAGCCATGAAATCAACGTCATAAGGCTAGTAGCAGCATGAGGAGTGGATTTAGGTACGACGATTCTAAGTGAAATAAGTCACACAGAAATAGACACTTATCATAAGATATCACTTATAGAGGGAACGTAAAAACCGCTACCCTTGAACTGAATTACAAAACAGAACAGAGTCACACGTTTAGAAAACACACTATGGCTGCTTAACGGGAAAGGTGAGGTGGGGTGATGCATAAAACAAGGGTTTCAAATTAGCTCAGATACCGTTCCATAAACCCAATATGTAATAGACAAGACCTACTCCTTGCTCAGTGAACTGGACTCAACACCCCCTATTCACCGCCCAAGAATATGTCTGACTAGTAAGAATCTTAAAACCTATGTATTGATATCTCTCTGTAAGTGAGTCAAGTGGGTGTAAAGCGGCATAAACACAGCAGTGAAAAGCAGCTAAACCCCATTATACAAATCTATTACTTTTAAAAACCCGTGAAACAAAGACAGTAAAAGAGAGAGAAATTCTTACAATATTCATTCACGGGCTGTGATGCCACCTGGATTGACCATATCTAGACCCACAGATGATTGAGACATAAGGGTGGACACTCTTGGGGCTAAGAGGTTTGGGGAGGTTGGGTGAGCTAACGCAGACCCTTTAAAGTAATACGGCGTGGTACCCATCCCATGGGTCCCGAATCTCCAGGTTCAAGGGCATCTTCCTACATCGAAAACATGCATAAAAAACCCAGAAGATGGTACACCGTGTGATGGGGAAAGGTTTCTAAAACACACCTCATTTCTCATCTCCTTGTACTCCGGTTCGCCATTCCAGCCGCTTTACTAGCAATCTCCCTCCTTGGAGAATCAGCACCTTTAACCTCCTGTTCCGTACAGGTTGCAATTTGTCCTGAGGATGAACGGGAAGAGTGGGAGCCAATGAGAGACTAGCTCTAGGTGTTGGGACAGGCAGAGTTCACTCTATTTTCCCATCAGGAAGAAGAATTAACCACAGGCTCAGCCTGCCGCACGGAGCCAGAATAGGGCCTGAAGCAATCCTGCGCTTTTGCGGCCAGCTCCCAAGAAAGCGAGTTGAAAAATGGAGCTCAGGGGCACTGCAATTCACAAACCTGCAGAGTTAGAAATGATAACTCTCGTCCACAAATAGATTGAGGGAAGGCAACGAAGAGGATTTGAAATCAAGGCAGAATTGCAGGAAACAGATTTCAGGAGGTAGATTCGAATCGCCTTTAAAGCACAGGAGAAGCGGCAAAACCTCGACAATGATGCCCTTGGCCCAAAAGGGCGTATGCGTTTTTTCCTGAATATATTCAGGAAAAAACGCATACGCCCTTTTTGGCCAACCAAGCAACCTGGAAAGGCAAATCAGCGCTACAAAGAAGTCTCGCTTTCCATCGGTCAAAAGGGCCATGCTGAATAAAGTGTCAAAACCAGAAATGCAGGACAGGCCATGGAGAAACGGGACCCTTGCTACGCTGATGGGCGGCATGTAAATTGCCAACAGCCACTCTGGAGAAGTGTACGGTGTGTCCTGAAACATCTAAAAAACTCAGCTTAGAGCGCATAGGGCACTTCCACTCATGGGCGTATAAATTGGGAAAACTAAAAATCAGCAAGACACAGGCACCCCAACGTTTAGCGCTGCTCTGTTGACAAGAACCTCCACTTCGTTACACCTTAAATATCCCAGGAAAGAGAAGAATGGATAAAGAATTTGTGGTCCTTATGTACAATGGAATATCACTCAGCCGTGAAATCAACGTTATAAGGCTAGGAGCAGCATGATGAGTGCATTTAGGTACGACGATTCTAAGTGAAATAAGTGACAGAGAAAAAGACACTTATCATACGATATCACTTATAGAGGGAATGTAAAAACCGCTACCCTTGAACTGAATTACAAAACAGAACAGAGTCGCACGTTTAGAAAACACACTATGGCTGCTTAACCGGAAGGGTGAGGTGGGGTGATGCATAAAACAAGGGTTTCAAATTAGCTCAGATACCGTTCCATAAACCCAATATGTAATAGACAAGACCTACTCCTTGCTCAGTGAACTGGACTCAACAACCCCTATTCACCGCACAAGAATATATCTGACTAGTAAGAATCTTAAAACCTATGTATTGATATCTCTCTGTAAGTGAGTCAAGTGGGTGTAAAGCGGCATAAACACAGCAGTGAAAAGCAGCTAAACCCCATTATAAAAATCAATTACTTTTAAAACCCGTGAAACAAAGACAGTGTAATAGAGAGAAATTCTTACAAACTTCATTCAGGGGCAGTGATGCCACCTGGATTGACCATATCTAGACCCACAGCTGACTGAGACATAAGGGTGGACACTCTTGGGGCTGAGAGGTTTGTTGAGGTTGGGTGAGCTAACGCAGACCCTTTAAAGTAATACGGTGTGGTACCCATCCCATGGGTCCCAAATCACCAGGTTCTAAGGGCATCTTCCTACAGCGAAAACATGCATGAGAAACCCAGAAGATTGTACACCGTGTGATCGGGAAAGGTTTCTAAAACCCCCCTCATTTCTCATCTCCTTGTGCTCCGGTTCGCCATTCCAGCCGCTTTCCTAGCAATCTCCCTCCTTGGAGAATCAGCACCTTTAACCTCCTGTTCCGTACAGGTTGCAGTTTGTCCTGAAGATGAACGGGAAGAGGGGGAACCAATGAGAGACTAGCTCTAGGTGTTGGGACAGGCACAGGTCACTCTAACTTCCCATCTGGAAGAAGAATTAACCACAGGCCCAGCCTGCCGCCCAGAGCCATAATAGGGCCTGAAGCAATCCTGCGCTTTTGCGGCCAGCTCCCAAGAAAGCGAGTTGAAAAATGGAGCTCAGGGGCACTGCAATTCACAAACCTGCAGAGTTAGAAATGATAACTCTCATCTAAAAATATATTGAGGGAAGGCAACGAAGAGGATTTGAAAGCAAGGCAGAATTGCAGGAAACAGATTTCAGGAGGTAGATTCGAATCGCCTTTAAAGCACAGGAAAAGCGGCAAAACCTCGACTATGATGCCCTTGGCCAAAAAGGGCGTATGCGTTTTTTCCTGAATATATTCAGGAAAAAACGCATACGCCCTTTTTGGCCAACCAAGCAACCTGGAAAGGCAAATCACCGCTACAAAGAAGTGTCGCTTCCCATCGGTCAAAGGGCCATGCTGAATAAAGTGTCAAAACCAGAAATGCAGGACAGGCCATGGAGAAATGGGAGCCTTGCTACGCTGATGGGCGGGATTTCAATTGCCAACAGCCACTCTGGAGAGGTGTACGGTGTGTCCAGAAACATCTAAAAAACTCAGCTTAGAGAGCATAGGGCACTTCTACTCATGGGCGTATAAATTGGGAAAACTAAAAATCAGCAAGGCACAGGCACCCCAAAGTTTAGGGCTCCTCTGTTGAGAAGAACCTCCACTTCGTTACACCTTAAATATTCCAGGAAAGAGAAGAATGGATAAAGAAGTTGTGGTCCTTATATACAAAGGAATATCACTGAGCCATGAAATCAACGTCATAAGGCTAGTAGCAGCATGAGGAGTGGATTTAGGTACGACGATTCTAAGTGAAATAAGTCACACAGAAATAGACACTTATCATAAGATATCACTTATAGAGGGAACGTAAAAACCGCTACCCTTGAACTGAATTACAAAACAGAACAGAGTCACACGTTTAGAAAACACACTATGGCTGCTTAACGGGAAAGGTGAGGTGGGGTGATGCATAAAACAAGGGTTTCAAATTAGCTCAGATACCGTTCCATAAACCCAATATGTAATAGACAAGACCTACTCCTTGCTCAGTGAACTGGACTCAACACCCCCTATTCACCGCCCAAGAATAAATCTGACTAGTAAGAATCTTAAAACCTATGTATTGATATCTCTCTGTAAGTGAGTCAAGTGGGTGTAAAGCGGCATAAACACAGCAGTGAAAAGCAGCTAAACCCCATTATACAAATCTATTACTTTTAAAAACCCGTGAAACAAAGACAGTAAAAGAGAGAGAAATTCTTACAATATTCATTCACGGGCTGTGATGCCACCTGGATTGACCATATCTAGACCCACAGATGATTGAGACATAAGGGTGGACACTCTTGGGGCTAAGAGGTTTGGGGAGGTTGGGTGAGCTAACGCAGACCCTTTAAAGTAATACGGCGTGGTACCCATCCCATGGGTCCCGAATCTCCAGGTTCAAGGGCATCTTCCTACATCGAAAACATGCATAAAAAACCCAGAAGATGGTACACCGTGTGATGGGGAAAGGTTTCTAAAACACACCTCATTTCTCATCTCCTTGTACTCCGGTTCGCCATTCCAGCCGCTTTACTAGCAATCTCCCTCCTTGGAGAATCAGCACCTTTAACCTCCTGTTCCGTACAGGTTGCAATTTGTCCTGAGGATGAACAGGAAGAGGGGGAGCCAATGAGAGACTAGCTCTAGGTGTTGGGACAGGCACAGGTCACTCTATTTTCCCATCAGGAAGAAGAATTAACCACAGGCTCAGCCTGCCGCCCAGAGCCAGAATAGGGCCTGAAGCAATCCTGCGCTTTTGCGGCCAGCTCCCAAGAAAGCGAGTTGAAAAATGGAGCTCAGGGGCACTGCAATTCACAAACCTGCAGAGTAAGAAATGATAACTCTCGTCCACAAATATATTGAGGGAAGGCAAAGAAGAGGATTTGAAAGCAAGGCAGAATTGCAGGAAACAGATTTCAGGAGGTAGATTCGAATCGCCTTTAAATCACAGGAGAAGCCGCAAAACCTCGACAATCATGCCCTTGGCCAAAAAGGGCGTATGCGTTTTTTCCTGAATATATTCAGGAAAAAACGCATACGCCCTTTTTGGCCAACCAAGCAACCTGGAAAGGCAAATCAGCGCTACAAAGAAGCCTCGCTTCCCATCGGTCAAAAGGGCCATGCTGAATAAAGTGTCAAAACCAGAAATGCAGGACAGGCCATGGAGAAATGGGAGCCTTGCTACGCTGATGGGCGGGCTGTAAATTGCCAACAGCCACTCTGGAGAAGTGTACGGTGTGTCCTGAAACATCTAAAAAACTCAGCTTAGAGAGCATAGGGCACTTCCACTCATGGGCGTATAAATTGAGAATACTAAAAATCAGCAAGACACAGGCACCCGAAAATTTAGGGCTGCTCTGTTGACAAGAACCTCCACTTCGTTACACCTTAAATATCCCAGGAAAGAGAAGAATGGATAAAGAAGTTGTGGTTCTTATGTACAATGGAATATCACTCAGCCATGAAATCAACGTCATAAGGCTAGTAGCAGCATGATGAGTGGATTTAGGTACGACGATTCTAAGTGAAATAAGTCACACAGAAAAAGACACTTATCATAAGATATCACTTATAGAGGGAATGTAAAAACCGCTACCCTTGAACTGAATTACAAAACAGAACAGAGTCACACGTTTAGAAAACACACTATGGCTGCTTAACGGGAAAGGTGAGGTGGGGTGATGCATAAAACAAGGGTTTCAAATTAGCTCAGATACCGTACCATAAACCCAATATGTAATAGACAAGACCTACTCCTTGCTCAGTGAACTAGACTCAACACCCCCTATTCACCGCCCAAGAATATATCTGACTAGTAAGAATCTTAAAACCTATGTATTGATATCTCTCTGTAAGTGAGTCAAGTGGGTGTAAAGCGGCATAAACACAGCAGTGAAAAGCAGCTAAACCCCATTATAAAAATCAATTACTTTTAAAAATCCGTGAAACAAAGACAGTGAAAGAGAGAGAAATGCTTACAAAATTCGTTCAGGGGCTGTGATGCCACCTGGATTGACCATATCTAGACCCACAGCTGATTGAGACATAAGGGTGGACACTCTTGGGGCTAAGAAGTTTGGGGAGGCTGGGTGAGCTAACGCAGACCCTTTAAAGTAATACGGCGTGGTACCCATCCCATGGGTCCCAAATGTCCAGGTTCAAGGGCATCTTCCTACATCGAAAACATGCATGAGATACCGAAAAGATGGTACACCGTGTGATCGGGAAAGGTTTCTAAAACGCACCTCATTTCTCATCTCCTTGTGCTCCTGTTCGCCATTCCAGCCGCTTTACTAGCAATCTCCCTCCTTGGCGAATCAGCACCTTTAACCTCCTGTTCCGTACAGGTTGCAGTTTGTCCTGAAGATGAACGGGAAGAGGGGGAACCAATGAGAGACTAGCTCTAGGTGTTGGGACAGGCACAGGTCACTCTATCTTCCCATCAGGAAGAAGAATTAACCACAGGCCCAGCCTGCCGCCCGGAGCCAGAATAGGGCCTGAAGCAATCCTGCGCTTTTGCGGCCAGCTCCCAAGAAAGCGAGTTGAAAAATGGAGCTCAGGGGCACTGCAATTCACAAACCTGCAGAGTTAGAAATGATAACTCTCGTCCACAAATATATTGAGGGAAGGCAACGAAGAGGATTTGAAAGCAAGGCAGAATTGCAGGAAACAGATTTCAGGAGGTAGATTCGAATCGCCTTTAAAGCACAGGAGAAGCGGCAAATCCTCGACAATCATGCCCTTGGCCAAAGAGGGCGTATACGTTTTTTCCTGAATATATTCAGGAAAAAACGCATACGCCCTCTTTGGCCAACCAAGCAACCAGGAAAGGCAAATCAGTGCTACAAAGAAGCCTCGCTTCCCATCGTTCAAAAGGGCCATGCTGAATAAAGTGTCAAAACCAGAAATGCAGGACAGGCCATGGAGAAATGGGAGCCTTGCTACGCTGATGGGCGGGCTGTAAATTGCCAACAGCCACTCTGGAGAAGTGTACGGTGTGTCCTGAAACATCTAAAAAACTCAGCTTAGAGAGCATAGGGCACTTCTACTCATGGGCGTATAAATTGAGAAAACTAAAAATCAGCAAGGCACAGGCACCCCAAAGTTTAGGGCTGCTCTGTTGACAAGAACCTCCACTTCGTTACACCTTAAATATCCCAGGAAAGAGAAGAATGGATAAAGAAGTTGTGGTTCTTATGTACAATGGAATATCACTCAGCCATGAAATCAACGTCATAAGGCTAGTAGCAGCATGATGAGTGGATTTAGGTACGACGATTCTAAGTGAAATAAGTCACACAGAAAAAGACACTTATCATAAGATATCACTTATAGAGGGAATGTAAAAACCGCTACCCTTGAACTGAATTACAAAACAGAACAGAGTCACACGTTTAGAAAACACACTATGGCTGCTTAACGGGAAAGGTGAGGTGGGGTGATGCATAAAACAAGGGTTTCAAATTAGCTCAGATACCGTTCCATAAACCCAATATGTAATAGACAAGACCTACCCCTTGCTCAGTGAACTGGACTCAACACCCCCTATTCACCGTCCAAGAATATATTTGACTAGTAAGAATCTTAAAACCTATGTATTGCTATCTCTCTGTAAGTGAGTCAAGTGTGTGTAAAGCGGCATAAAAACAGGAGTGAAAAGCAGCTAAACCCCATTATAAAAATCAATTACTTTTAAAAACCCGTGAAACAAAGACAGTGCAAGAGAGAGAAATTCTTAAAAAATTCATTCAGGGGCAGTGATGCCACCTGGATTGACCATATCTAGACCCACAGCTGATTGAGACATAAGGGTGGACACTATTGGGGCTGAGAGGTTTGGGGAGGTTGGATGAGCTAGCGCAGACCCTTTAAAGTACTACGGCGTGGTACCCATCCCATGGGTCCCAAATCTCCAGGTTCAAGGGCATCTTCCTACATCGAAAACATGCATAAGAAACCCAGAAGATGGTACACCGTGTGATCGGGAAAGGTTTCTAAAACACACCTCATTTCTCATCTCCTTGTACTCCAGTTCGCCATTCCAGCCGCTTTACTAGCAATCTCCCTCCTTGGAGAATCAGCACCTTTAACCTCCTGTTCCGTACAGGTTGCAATTTGTCCTGAGGATGAACGGGAAGAGGGGGAGCCAATGAGAGACTAGCTCTAGGTGTTGGGACAGGCAGAGTTCACTCTATTTTCCCATCAGGAAGAAGAATTAACCACAGGCTCAGCCTGCCGCACGGAGCCAGAATAGGGCCTGAAGCAATCCTGCGCTTTTGCGGCCAGCTCCCAAGAAAGCGAGTTGAAAAATGGAGCTCAGGGGCACTGCAATTCACAAACCTGCAGAGTTAGAAATGATAACTCTCGTCCACAAATAGATTGAGGGAAGGCAACGAAGAGGATTTGAAATCAAGGCAGAATTGCAGGAAACAGATTTCAGGAGGTAGATTCGAATCGCCTTTAAAGCACAGGAGAAGCGGCAAAACCTCGACAATGATGCCCTTGGCCCAAAAGGGCGTATGCGTTTTTTCCTGAATATATTCAGGAAAAAACGCATACGCCCTTTTTGGCCAACCAAGCAACCTGGAAAGGCAAATCAGCGCTACAAAGAAGTCTCGCTTTCCATCGGTCAAAAGGGCCATGCTGAATAAAGTGTCAAAACCAGAAATGCAGGACAGGCCATGGAGAAACGGGACCCTTGCTACGCTGATGGGCGGCATGTAAATTGCCAACAGCCACTCTGGAGAAGTGTACGGTGTGTCCTGAAACATCTAAAAAACTCAGCTTAGAGCGCATAGGGCACTTCCACTCATGGGCGTATAAATTGGGAAAACTAAAAATCAGCAAGACATAGGCACCCCAACGTTTAGCGCTGCTCTGTTGACAAGAACCTCCACTTCGTTACACCTTAAATATCCCAGGAAAGAGAAGAATGGATAAAGAATTTGTGGTCCTTATGTACAATGGAACATCACTCAGCCGTGAAATCAACGTTATAAGGCTAGGAGCAGCATGATGAGTGCATTTAGGTACGACGATTCTAAGTGAAATAAATGACAGAGAAAAAGACACTTATCATACGATATCACTTATAGAGGGAATGTAAAAACCGCTACCCTTGAACTGAATTACAAAACAGAACAGAGTCGCACGTTTAGAAAACACACTATGGCTGCTTAACCGGAAGGGTGAGGTGGGGTGATGCATAAAACAAGGGTTTCAAATTAGCTCAGATACCGTTCCATAAACCCAATATGTAATAGACAAGACCTACTCCTTGCTCAGTGAACTGGACTCAACAACCCCTATTCACCGCACAAGAATATATCTGACTAGTAAGAATCTTAAAACCTATGTATTGATATCTCTCTGTAAGTGAGTCAAGTGGGTGTAAAGCGGCATAAACACAGCAGTGAAAAGCAGCTAAACCCCATTATAAAAATCAATTACTTTTAAAACCCGTGAAACAAAGACAGTGTAATAGAGAGAAATTCTTACAAACTTCATTCAGGGGCAGTGATGCCACCTGGATTGACCATATCTAGACCCACAGCTGACTGAGACATAAGGGTGGACACTCTTGGGGCTGAGAGGTTTGTTGAGGTTGGGTGAGCTAACGCAGACCCTTTAAAGTAATACGGTGTGGTACCCATCCCATGGGTCCCAAATCACCAGGTTCTAAGGGCATCTTCCTACAGCGAAAACATGCATGAGAAACCCAGAAGATGGTACACCGTGTGATCGGGAAAGGTTTCTAAAACCCCCCTCATTTCTCATCTCCTTGTGCTCCGGTTCGCCATTCCAGCCGCTTTCCTAGCAATCTCCCTCCTTGGAGAATCAGCACCTTTAACCTCCTGTTCCGTACAGGTTGCAGTTTGTCCTGAAGATGAACGGGAAGAGGGGGAACCAATGAGAGACTAGCTCTAGGTGTTGGGACAGGCACAGGTCACTCTAACTTCCCATCTGGAAGAAGAATTAACCACAGGCCCAGCCTGCCGCCCAGAGCCATAATAGGGCCTGAAGCAATCCTGCGCTTTTGCGGCCAGCTCCCAAGAAAGCGAGTTGAAAAATGGAGCTCAGGGGCACTGCAATTCACAAACCTGCAGAGTTAGAAATGATAACTCTCATCTAAAAATATATTGAGGGAAGGCAACGAAGAGGATTTGAAAGCAAGGCAGAATTGCAGGAAACAGATTTCAGGAGGTAGATTCGAATCGCCTTTAAAGCACAGGAAAAGCGGCAAAACCTCGACTATGATGCCCTTGGCCAAAAAGGGCGTATGCGTTTTTTCCTGAATATATTCAGGAAAAAACGCATACGCCCTTTTTGGCCAACCAAGCAACCTGGAAAGGCAAATCACCGCTACAAAGAAGTGTCGCTTCCCATCGGTCAAAGGGCCATGCTGAATAAAGTGTCAAAACCAGAAATGCAGGACAGGCCATGGAGAAATGGGAGCCTTGCTACGCTGATGGGCGGGATTTCAATTGCCAACAGCCACTCTGGAGAGGTGTACGGTGTGTCCAGAAACATCTAAAAAACTCAGCTTAGAGAGCATAGGGCACTTCTACTCATGGGCGTATAAATTGGGAAAACTAAAAATCAGCAAGGCACAGGCACCCCAAAGTTTAGGGCTCCTCTGTTGAGAAGAACCTCCACTTCGTTACACCTTAAATATTCCAGGAAAGAGAAGAATGGATAAAGAAGTTGTGGTCCTTATATACAATGGAATATCACTGAGCCATGAAATCAACGTCATAAGGCTAGTAGCAGCATGAGGAGTGGATTTAGGTACGACGATTCTAAGTGAAATAAGTCACACAGAAATAGACACTTATCATAAGATATCACTTATAGAGGGAACGTAAAAACCGCTACCCTTGAACTGAATTACAAAACAGAACAGAGTCACACGTTTAGAAAACACACTATGGCTGCTTAACGGGAAAGGTGAGGTGGGGTGATGCATAAAACAAGGGTTTCAAATTAGCTCAGATACCGTTCCATAAACCCAATATGTAATAGACAAGACCTACTCCTTGCTCAGTGAACTGGACTCAACACCCCCTATTCACCGCCCAAGAATATATCTGACTAGTAAGAATCTTAAAACCTATGTATTGATATCTCTCTGTAAGTGAGTCAAGTGGGTGTAAAGCGGCATAAACACAGCAGTGAAAAGCAGCTAAACCCCATTATACAAATCTATTACTTTTAAAAACCCGTGAAACAAAGACAGTAAAAGAGAGAGAAATTCTTACAATATTCATTCACGGGCTGTGATGCCACCTGGATTGACCATATCTAGACCCACAGATGATTGAGACATAAGGGTGGACACTCTTGGGGCTAAGAGGTTTGGGGAGGTTGGGTGAGCTAACGCAGACCCTTTAAAGTAATACGGCGTGGTACCCATCCCATGGGTCCCGAATCTCCAGGTTCAAGGGCATCTTCCTACATCGAAAACATGCATAAAAAACCCAGAAGATGGTACACCGTGTGATGGGGAAAGGTTTCTAAAACACACCTCATTTCTCATCTCCTTGTACTCCGGTTCGCCATTCCAGCCGCTTTACTAGCAATCTCCCTCCTTGGAGAATCAGCACCTTTAACCTCCTGTTCCGTACAGGTTGCAATTTGTCCTGAGGATGAACGGGAAGAGGGGGAGCCAATGAGAGACTAGCTCTAGGTGTTGGGACAGGCAGAGTTCACTCTATTTTCCCATCAGGAAGAAGAATTAACCACAGGCTCAGCCTGCCGCACGGAGCCAGAATAGGGCCTGAAGCAATCCTGCGCTTTTGCGGCCAGCTCCCAAGAAAGCGAGTTGAAAAATGGAGCTCAGGGGCACTGCAATTCACAAACCTGCAGAGTTAGAAATGATAACTCTCGTCCACAAATAGATTGAGGGAAGGCAACGAAGAGGATTTGAAATCAAGGCAGAATTGCAGGAAACAGATTTCAGGAGGTAGATTCGAATCGCCTTTAAAGCACAGGAGAAGCGGCAAAACCTCGACAATGATGCCCTTGGCCCAAAAGGGCGTATGCGTTTTTTCCTGAATATATTCAGGAAAAAACGCATACGCACTTTTTGGCCAACCAAGCAACCTGGAAAGGCAAATCAGCGCTACAAAGAAGTCTCGCTTTCCATCGGTCAAAAGGGCCATGCTGAATAAAGTGTCAAAACCAGAAATGCAGGACAGGCCATGGAGAAACGGGACCCTTGCTACGCTGATGGGCGGCATGTAAATTGCCAACAGCCACTCTGGAGAAGTGTACGGTGTGTCCTGAAACATCTAAAAAACTCAGCTTAGAGCGCATAGGGCACTTCCACTCATGGGCGTATAAATTGGGAAAACTAAAAATCAGCAAGACACAGGCACCCCAACGTTTAGCGCTGCTCTGTTGACAAGAACCTCCACTTCGTTACACCTTAAATATCCCAGGAAAGAGAAGAATGGATAAAGAATTTGTGGTCCTTATGTACAATGGAATATCACTCAGCCGTGAAATCAACGTTATAAGGCTAGGAGCAGCATGATGAGTGCATTTAGGTACGACGATTCTAAGTGAAATAAGTGACAGAGAAAAAGACACTTATCATACGATATCACTTATAGAGGGAATGTAAAAACCGCTACCCTTGAACTGAATTACAAAACAGAATAGAGTCGCACGTTTAGAAAACACACTATGGCTGCTTAACCGGAAGGGTGAGGTGGGGTGATGCATAAAACAAGGGTTTCAAATTAGCTCAGATACCGTTCCATAAACCCAATATGTAATAGACAAGACCTACTCCTTGCTCAGTGAACTGGACTCAACAACCCCTATTCACCGCACAAGAATATATCTGACTAGTAAGAATCTTAAAACCTATGTATTGATATCTCTCTGTAAGTGAGTCAAGTGGGTGTAAAGCGGCATAAACACAGCAGTGAAAAGCAGCTAAACCCCATTATAAAAATCAATTACTTTTAAAACCCGTGAAACAAAGACAGTGTAATAGAGAGAAATTCTTACAAACTTCATTCAGGGGCAGTGATGCCACCTGGATTGACCATATCTAGACCCACAGCTGACTGAGACATAAGGGTGGACACTCTTGGGGCTGAGAGGTTTGTTGAGGTTGGGTGAGCTAACGCAGACCCTTTAAAGTAATACGGTGTGGTACCCATCCCATGGGTCCCAAATCACCAGGTTCTAAGGGCATCTTCCTACAGCGAAAACATGCATGAGAAACCCAGAAGATGGTACACCGTGTGATCGGGAAAGGTTTCTAAAACCCCCCTCATTTCTCATCTCCTTGTGCTCCGGTTCGCCATTCCAGCCGCTTTCCTAGCAATCTCCCTCCTTGGAGAATCAGCACCTTTAACCTCCTGTTCCGTACAGGTTGCAGTTTGTCCTGAAGATGAACGGGAAGAGGGGGAACCAATGAGAGACTAGCTCTAGGTGTTGGGACAGGCACAGGTCACTCTAACTTCCCATCTGGAAGAAGAATTAACCACAGGCCCAGCCTGCCGCCCAGAGCCATAATAGGGCCTGAAGCAATCCTGCGCTTTTGCGGCCAGCTCCCAAGAAAGCGAGTTGAAAAATGGAGCTCAGGGGCACTGCAATTCACAAACCTGCAGAGTTAGAAATGATAACTCTCATCTAAAAATATATTGAGGGAAGGCAACGAAGAGGATTTGAAAGCAAGGCAGAATTGCAGGAAACAGATTTCAGGAGGTAGATTCGAATCGCCTTTAAAGCACAGGAAAAGCGGCAAAACCTCGACTATGATGCCCTTGGCCAAAAAGGGCGTATGCGTTTTTTCCTGAATATATTCAGGAAAAAACGCATACGCCCTTTTTGGCCAACCAAGCAACCTGGAAAGGCAAATCACCGCTACAAAGAAGTGTCGCTTCCCATCGGTCAAAGGGCCATGCTGAATAAAGTGTCAAAACCAGAAATGCAGGACAGGCCATGGAGAAATGGGAGCCTTGCTACGCTGATGGGCGGGATTTCAATTGCCAACAGCCACTCTGGAGAGGTGTACGGTGTGTCCAGAAACATCTAAAAAACTCAGCTTAGAGAGCATAGGGCACTTCTACTCATGGGCGTATAAATTGGGAAAACTAAAAATCAGCAAGGCACAGGCACCCCAAAGTTTAGGGCTCCTCTGTTGAGAAGAACCTCCACTTCGTTACACCTTAAATATTCCAGGAAAGAGAAGAATGGATAAAGAAGTTGTGGTCCTTATATACAATGGAATATCACTGAGCCATGAAATCAACGTCATAAGGCTAGTAGCAGCATGAGGAGTGGATTTAGGTACGACGATTCTAAGTGAAATAAGTCACACAGAAATAGACACTTATCATAAGATATCACTTATAGAGGGAACGTAAAAACCGCTACCCTTGAACTGAATTACAAAACAGAACAGAGTCACACGTTTAGAAAACACACTATGGCTGCTTAACGGGAAAGGTGAGGTGGGGTGATGCATAAAACAAGGGTTTCAAATTAGCTCAGATACCGTTCCATAAACCCAATATGTAATAGACAAGACCTACTCCTTGCTCAGTGAACTGGACTCAACACCCCCTATTCACCGCCCAAGAATAAATCTGACTAGTAAGAATCTTAAAACCTATGTATTGATATCTCTCTGTAAGTGAGTCAAGTGGGTGTAAAGCGGCATAAACACAGCAGTGAAAAGCAGCTAAACCCCATTATACAAATCTATTACTTTTAAAAACCCGTGAAACAAAGACAGTAAAAGAGAGAGAAATTCTTACAATATTCATTCACGGGCTGTGATGCCACCTGGATTGACCATATCTAGACCCACAGATGATTGAGACATAAGGGTGGACACTCTTGGGGCTAAGAGGTTTGGGGAGGTTGGGTGAGCTAACGCAGACCCTTTAAAGTAATACGGCGTGGTACCTATCCCATGGGTCCCGAATCTCCAGGTTCAAGGGCATCTTCCTACATCGAAAACATGCATAAAAAACCCAGAAGATGGTACACCGTGTGATGGGGAAAGGTTTCTAAAACACACCTCATTTCTCATCTCCTTGTACTCCGGTTCGCCATTCCAGCTGCTTTACTAGCAATCTCCCTCCTTGGAGAATCAGCACCTTTAACCTCCTGTTCCGTACAGGTTGCAATTTGTCCTGAGGATGAACAGGAAGAGGGGGAGCCAATGAGAGACTAGCTCTAGGTGTTGGGACAGGCACAGGTCACTCTATTTTCCCATCAGGAAGAAGAATTAACCACAGGCTCAGCCTGCCGCCCAGAGCCAGAATAGGGCCTGAAGCAATCCTGCGCTTTTGCGGCCAGCTCCCAAGAAAGCGAGTTGAAAAATGGAGCTCAGGGGCACTGCAATTCACAAACCTGCAGAGTAAGAAATGATAACTCTCGTCCACAAATATATTGAGGGAAGGCAAAGAAGAGGATTTGAAAGCAAGGCAGAATTGCAGGAAACAGATTTCAGGAGGTAGATTCGAATCGCCTTTAAATCACAGGAGAAGCCACAAAACCTCGACAATCATGCCCTTGGCCAAAAAGGGCGTATGCGTTTTTTCCTGAATATATTCAGGAAAAAACGCATACGCCCTTTTTGGCCAACCAAGCAACCTGGAAAGGCAAATCAGCGCTACAAAGAAGCCTCGCTTCCCATCGGTCAAAAGGGCCATGCTGAATAAAGTGTCAAAACCAGAAATGCAGGACAGGCCATGGAGAAATGGGAGCCTTGCTACGCTGATGGGCGGGCTGTAAATTGCCAACAGCCACTCTGGAGAAGTGTACGGTGTGTCCTGAAACATCTAAAAAACTCAGCTTAGAGAGCATAGGGCACTTCCACTCATGGGCGTATAAATTGAGAATACTAAAAATCAGCAAGACACAGGCACCCGAAAATTTAGGGCTGCTCTGTTGACAAGAACCTCCACTTCGTTACACCTTAAATATCCCAGGAAAGAGAAGAATGGATAAAGAAGTTGTGGTTCTTATGTACAATGGAATATCACTCAGCCATGAAATCAACGTCATAAGGCTAGTAGCAGCATGATGAGTGGATTTAGGTACGACGATTCTAAGTGAAATAAGTCACACAGAAAAAGACACTTATCATAAGATATCACTTATAGAGGGAATGTAAAAACCGCTACCCTTGAACTGAATTACAAAACAGAACAGAGTCACACGTTTAGAAAACACACTATGGCTGCTTAACGGGAAAGGTGAGGTGGGGTGATGCATAAAACAAGGGTTTCAAATTAGCTCAGATACCGTACCATAAACCCAATATGTAATAGACAAGACCTACTCCTTGCTCAGTGAACTAGACTCAACACCCCCTATTCACCGCCCAAGAATATATCTGACTAGTAAGAATCTTAAAACCTATGTATTGATATCTCTCTGTAAGTGAGTCAAGTGGGTGTAAAGCGGCATAAACACAGCAGTGAAAAGCAGCTAAACCCCATTATAAAAATCAATTACTTTTAAAAATCCGTGAAACAAAGACAGTGAAAGAGAGAGAAATGCTTACAAAATTCGTTCAGGGGCTGTGATGCCACCTGAATTGTCCATATCTAGACCCACAGCTGATTGAGACATAAGGGTGGACACTCTTGGGGCTAAGAGGTTTGGTGAGGTTGGGTGAGCTAACGCAGACCCTTTAAAGTAATACGGCGTGGTACCCATCCCATGGGTCCCAAATCTCCAGGTTCAAGGGCATCTTCCTACACCGAAAACATGCATAAGAAACCCAGAAGATGGTACACCGTGTGATCGGGAAAGGTTTCTAAAACACACCTCATTTCTCATCTCCTTGTACTCCGGTTCGCCATTCCAGCCGCTTTACTAGCAATCTCCCTCCTTGGAGAATCAGCACCTTTAACCTCCTGTTCCGTACACGTTGCAATTTGTCCTGAGGATGAACGGGAAGAGGGAGAGCCAATGAGAGACTAGCTCTAGGTGTTGGGACAGGCACAGGTCACTCTATTTTCCCATCAGGAAGAAGAATTAACCACAGGCTCAGCCTGCCGCCCAGAGCCAGAATAGGGCCTGAAGCAATCCTGCGCTTTTGCGGCCAGCTCCCAAGAAAGCGAGTTGAAAAATGGAGCTCAGGGGCACTGCAATTCACAAACCTGCAGAGTTAGAAATGATAACTCTCGTCCACAAATAGATTGAGGGAAGGCAACGAAGAGGATTTGAAATCAAGGCAGAATTGCAGGAAACAGATTTCAGGAGGTAGATTCGAATCGCCTTTAAAGCACAGGAGAAGCGGCAAAACCTCGACAATGATGCCCTTGGCCCAAAAGGGCGTATGCGTTTTTTCCTGAATATATTCAGGAAAAAACGCATACGCCCTTTTTGGCCAACAAAGCAACCTGGAAAGGCAAATCAGCGCTACAAAGAAGCCTCGCTTCCCATCGGTCAAAAGGGCCATGCTGAATAAAGTGTCAAAACCAGAAATGCAGGACAGGCCATGGAGAAATGGGAGCCTTGCTACGCTGATGGGCGGAATGTAAATTGCCAACAGCCACTCTGGAGAAGTGTACGGTGTGTCCTGAAACATCTAAAAAACTCAGCTTAGAGAGCATAGGGCACTTCAACTCATGGGCGTATAAATTGGGAAAACTAAAAATCAGCAAGACACAGGCACCCCAAAGTTTAGGGCTGCTGTGTTGACAAGAACCTCCACTTCGTTACACCTTAAATATCCCAGGAAAGAGAAGAATGGATAAAGAAGTTGTGGTCCTTATGTACAATGGAATATCACTCAGCCATGAAATCAACGTCATAAGGCTAGTAGCAGAATGATGAGTGGATTTAGGTACGACGATTCTAAGTGAAATAAGTCACACAGAAAAAGATTCTTATCATAAGATATCACTTATAGAGGAATGTAAAAACCGCTACCCTTGAACTGAATTACAAAACAGAACAGAGTCACACGTTTAGAAAACACACTATGGCTGCTTAACGGGAAAGGTGAGGTGGGGTGATGCATAAAGCAAGGGTTTCAAATTAGCTCAGATACCGTTCCATAAACCCAATATGTAATAGACAAGACCTACTCCTTGCTCAATGAACTGGACTCAACACCCCCTATTCACCGCCCAAGAATATATCTGACTAGTAAGAATCTTAAAACCTATGTATTGATATCTCTCTGTAGTGAGTCTAGTGGGTGTAAAGCGGCATAAACACAGCAGTGAAAAACAGCTAAACCCCATTATAAAAATCAATTACTTTTAAAAATCCGTGAAACAAAGACAGTGAAAGAGAGAGAAATGCTTACAAAATTCGTTCAGGGGCTGTGATGCCACCTGGATTGACCATATCTAGACCCACAGCTGATTGAGACATAAGGGTGGACACTCTTGGGGCTAAGAGGTTTGGGGAGGTTGGGTGAGCTAACGCAGACCCTTTAAAGTAATACGGCGTGGTACCCATCCCATGGGTCCCAAATCTCCAGGTTCAAGGGCATCTTCCTACATCGAAAACATGCATGAGATACCGAAAAGATGGTACACCGTGTGATCGGGAAAGGTTTCTAAAACGCACCTCATTTCTCATCTCCTAGTGCTCCTGTTCGCCATTCCAGCCGCTTTACTAGCAATCTCCCTCCTTGGCGAATCAGCACCTTTAACCTCCTGTTCCGTACAGGTTGCAGTTTGTCCTGAAGATGAACGGGAAGAGGGGGAACCAATGAGAGACTAGCTCTAGGTGTTGGGACAGGCACAGGTCACTCTATCTTCCCATCAGGAAGAAGAATTAACCACAGGCCCAGCCTGCCGCCCGGAGCCAGAATAGGGCCTGAAGCAATCCTGCGCTTTTGCGGCCAGCTCCCAAGAAAGCGAGTTGAAAAATGGAGCTCAGGGGCACTGCAATTCACAAACCTGCAGAGTTAGAAATGATAACTCTCGTCCACGAATATATTGAGGGAAGGCAACGAAGAGGATTTGAAAGCAAGGCAGAATTGCAGGAAACAGATTTCAGGAGGTAGATTCGAATCGCCTTTAAAGCACAGGAGAAGCGGCAAATCCTCGACAATCATGCCCTTGGCCAAAGAGGGCGTATACGTTTTTTCCTGAATATATTCAGGAAAAAACGCATACGCCCTCTTTGGCCAACCAAGCAACCAGGAAAGGCAAATCAGTGCTACAAAGAAGCCTCGCTTCCCATCGTTCAAAAGGGCCATGCTGAATAAAGTGTCAAAACCAGAAATGCAGGACAGGCCATGGAGAAATGGGAGCCTTGCTACGCTGATGGGCGGGCTGTAAATGGCCAACAGCCACTCTGGAGAAGTGTACGGTGTGTCCTGAAACATCTAAAAAACTCAGCTTAGAGAGCATAGGGCACTTCTACTCATGGGCGTATAAATTGAGAAAACTAAAAATCAGCAAGGCACAGGCACCCCAAAGTTTAGGGCTGCTCTGTTGACAAGAACCTCCACTTCGTTACACCTTAAATATCCCAGGAAAGAGAAGAATGGATAAAGAAGTTGTGGTTCTTATGTACAATGGAATATCACTCAGCCATGAAATCAACGTCATAAGGCTAGGAGCAGCATGATGAGCGGATTTAGGTACGACGATTCTAAGTGAAATAAGTCACACAGAAAAAGACACTTATCATAAGATATCACTTATAGAGGGAATGTAAAAACCGCTACGCTTGAACTGAATTACAAAACAGAACAGAGTCACACGTTTAGAAAACACACTATGGCTGCTTAACGGGAAAGGTGAGGTGGGGTGATGCATAAAACAAGGGTTTCAAATTAGCTCAGATACCGTTCCATAAACCCAATATGTAATAGACAAGACCTAGTCCTTGCTCAGTGAACTGGACTCAACACCCCCTATTCACCGTCCAAGAATATATTTGACTAGTAAGAATCTTAAAACCTATGTATTGCTATCTCTCTGTAAGTGAGTCAAGTGTGTGTAAAGCGGCATAAACACAGGAGTGAAAAGCAGCTAAACCCCATTATAAAAATCAATTACTTTTAAAAACCCGTGAAACAAAGACAGTGCAAGAGAGAGAAATTCTTAAAAAATTCATTCAGGGGCAGTGATGCCACCTTGATTGACCATATCTAGACCCACAGCTGATTGAGACATAAGGGTGGACACTATTGGGGCTGAGAGGTTTGGGGAGGTTGGATGAGCTAGCGCAGACCCTTTAAAGTAATACGGCGTGGTACCCATCCCATGGGTCCCAAATCTCCAGGTTCAAGGGCATCTTCCTACATCGAAAACATGCATAAGAAACCCAGAAGATGGTACACCGTGTGATCGGGAAAGGTTTCTAAAACACACCTCATTTCTCATCTCCTTGTACTCCAGTTCGCCATTCCAGCCGCTTTACTAGCAATCTCCCTCCTTGGAGAATCAGCACCTTTAACCTCCTGTTCCGTACAGGTTGCAATTTGTCCTGAGGATGAACGGGAAGAGGGGGAACCAATGAGAGACTAGCTCTAGGTGTTGGGACAGGCAGAGTTCACTCTATTTTCCCATCAGGAAGAAGAATTAACCACAGGCTCAGCTTGCCGCCCGGAGCCAGAATAGGGCCTGAAGCAATCCTGCGCTTTTGCGGCCAGCTCCCAAGAAAGCGAGTTGAAAAATGGAGCTCAGGGGCACTGCAATTCACAAACCTGCAGAGTTAGAAATGATAACTCTCGTCCACAAATAGATTGAGGGAAGGCAACGAAGAGGATTTGAAATCAAGGCAGAATTGCAGGAAACAGATTTCAGGAGGTAGATTCGAATCGCCTTTAAAGCACAGGAGAAGCGGCAAAACCTCGACAATGATGCCCTTGGCCCAAAAGGGCGTATGCGTTTTTTCCTGAATATATTCAGGAAAAAACGCATACGCCCTTTTTGGCCAACCAAGCAATCTGGAAAGGCAAATCAGCGCTACAAAGAAGTCTCGCTTTCCATCGGTCAAAAGGGCCATGCTGAATAAAGTGTCAAAACCAGAAATGCAGGACAGGCCATGGAGAAACGGGAGCCTTGCTACGCTGATGGGCGGCATGTAAATTGCCAACAGCCACTCTGGAGAAGTGTACGGTGTGTCCTGAAACATCTAAAAAACTCAGCTTAGAGCGCATAGGGCACTTCCACTCATGGGCGTATAAATTGGGAAAACTAAAAATCAGCAAGACACAGGCACCCCAACGTTTAGGGCTGCTCTGTTGACAAGAACCTCCACTTCGTTACACCTTAAATATCCCAGGAAAGAGAAGAATGGATAAAGAATTTGTGGTCCTTATGTACAATGGAATATCACTCAGCCGTGAAATCAACGTTATAAGGCTAGGAGCAGCATGATGAGTGCATTTAGGTACGACGATTCTAAGTGAAATAAGTCACACAGAAAAAGACACTTATCATACGATATCACTTATAGAGGGAATGTAAAAACCGCTACCCTTGAACTGAATTACAAAACAGAACAGAGTCGCACGTTTAGAAAACACACTATGGCTGCTTAACGGGAAAGGTGAGGTGGGGTGATGCATAAAACAAGGGTTTCAAATTAGCTCAGATACCGTTCCATAAACACAATATGTAATAGACAAGACCTACTCCTTGCTCAGTGAACTGGACTCAACGCCCCCTATTCACCGCCCAAGAATATATCTGACTAGTAAGAATCTTAAAACCTATGTATTGATATCTCTCTGTAAGTGAGTCAAGTGGGTGTAAAGCGGCATAAACACAGCAGTGCAAAGCAGCTAAACCCTATTATAAAAATCAATTACTTTTAAAAACCCGTGAAACAAAGACAGTGAAAGAGAGAGAAATTCTTACAAAATTCGTTCAGGGGCTGCGATGCCACCTGGATTGACCATATCTAGACCCACAGATGACTGAGACATAAGGGTGGACACTCTTGGGGCTGAGAGGTTTGGTGAGGTTGGGTGAGCAAACGCAGACCCTTTAAAGTAATACGGCGTGGTACCCATCCCATGGGTCCCAAATCTCCAGGTTCAAGGGCATCTTCCTACGTCGAAAACATGCACGAGAAACCCAGAAGATGGTACACCGTGTGACCGGGAAAGGTTTCTAAAACGCACCTCATTTCTCATCTCCTTGTGCTCCGGTTCGCCATTCCAGCCGCTTTACTAGCAATCTCCCTCCTTGGCGAATCAGCACCTTTAACCTCCTGTTCCGTACACGTTGCAATTTGTCCTGAGGATGAACGGGAAGAGGGGGAACCAATGAGAGACTAGCTCTAGGTGTTGGGACAGGCAGAGGTCACTCTATTTTCCCATCAGGAAGCAGAATTAACCACAGGCTCAGCCTGCCGCCCGGAGCCAGAATAGGGCCTGAAGCAATCCTGCGCTTTTGCGGCCAGCTCCCAAGAAAGCGAGTTGAAAAATGGAGCTCAGGGGCACTGCAATTCACAAACCTGCAGAGTTAGAAATGATAACTCTCGTCCACAAATATATGGAGGGAAGGCAACGAAGAGGATTTGAAAGCAAGGCAGAATTGCAGGAAACCGATTTCAGGAGGTAGATTCGAATTGCCTTTAAAGCACAGGAAAAGCGGCAAAACCTCGACAATGATGCCCTTGGCCAAAAAGGGCGTATGCGTTTTTTCCTGAATATATTCAGGAAAAAACGCATACGCCCTTTTTGGCCAACCAAGCAACCTGGAAAGGCAAATCAGCGCTACAAAGAAGTCTCGCTTCCCATCGGTCAAAAGGGCCATGCTGAATAAAGTGTCAAAACCAGAAATGCAGGACAGGCCATGGAGAAATGGGAGCCTTGCTACGCTGATGGGCGGCCTGTAAATTGCCAACAGCCACTCTGGAGAAGTGTACGGTGTGTCCTGAAACATCTAAAAAACTCAGCTTAGAGAGCATAGGGCACTTCCACTCATGGGCGTATAAATTGGGAAAACTAAAAATCAGCAAGACACAGGCACCCCAAAGTGTAGGGCTGCTCTGTTGACAAGAACCTCCACTTCGTTACACCTTAAACATCCCAGGAAAGAGAAGAATGGATAAAGAAGTTGTGGTCCTTATGTACAATGGAATATCACTCAGCCATGAAATCAAAGTCATAAGGCTAGGAGCAGCATGATGAGTGGATTTAGGTACGACGATTCTAAGTGAAATAAGTCACACAGAAAAAGACACTTATCATAAGATGTCACTTACAGAGAGAATGTAAAAACCGCTACCCTTGAACTGAATTACAAAACAGAACAGAGTCGCACGTTTAGAAAACACACTATGGCTGCTTAACGGGAAAGGTGAGGTGGGGTGATGCATAAAACAAGGGTTTCAAATTAGCTCAGATACCGTTCCATAAACCCAATATGTAATAGACAAGACCTACTCCTTGCTCAGTGAACTGGACTCAACAACCCCTATTCACCGCCCAAGAATATATCTGACTAGTAAGAATCTTAAAACCTATGTATTGATATCTCTCTGTAAGTGAGTCAAGTGGGTGTAAAGCGGCATAAACACAGCAGTGCAAAGCAGCTAAACCCTATTATAAAAATCAATTACTTTTAAAAACCAGTGAAACAAAGACAGTGAAAGAGAGAGAAATTCTTACAAAATTCGTTCAGGGGCTGCGATGCCACCTGGATTGACCATATCTAGACCCACAGCTGATTGAGACATAAGGGTGGACACTCTTGGGGCTGAGAGGTTTGGTGAGGTTGGGTGAGCTAACGCAGACCCTTTAAAGTAATACGGCGTGGTACCCATCCCATGGGTCCCAAATCTCCAGGTTCAAGGGTATCGTCCTACGTCGAAAACATGCACGAGAAACCCAGAAGATGGTACACCGTGTGACCGGGAAAGGTTTCTAAAACGCACCTCATTTCTCATCTCCTTGTGCTCCGGTTCGCCATTCCAGCCGCTTTACTAGCAATCTCCCTCCTTGGAGAATCAGCACCTTTAACCTCCTGTTCCGTACACGTTGCAATTTGTCCTGAGGATGAACGGGAAGAGGGGGAACCAATGAGAGACTAGCTCTAGGTGTTGGGACAGGCAGAGGTCACTCTATTTTCCCATCAGGAAGCAGAATTAACCACAGGCTCAGCCTGCCGCCCGGAGCCAGAATAGGGCCTGAAGCAATCCTGCGCTTTTGCGGCCAGCTCCCAAGAAAGCGAGTTGAAAAATGGAGCTCAGGGGCACTGCAATTCACAAACCTGCAGAGTTAGAAATGATAACTCTCGTCCACAAATATATGGAGGGAAGGCAACGAAGAGGATTTGAAAGCAAGGCAGAATTGCAGGAAACCGATTTCAGGAGGTAGATTCGAATCGCCTTTAAAGCACAGGAAAAGCGGCAAAACCTCGACAATGATGCCCTTGGCCAAAAAGGGCGTATGCGTTTTTTCCTGAATATATTCAGGAAAAAACGCATACGCCCTTTTTGGCCAACCAAGCAACCTGGAAAGGCAAATCAGCGCTACAAAGAAGTCTCGCTTCCCATCGGTCAAAAGGGCCATGCTGAATAAAGTGTCAAAACCAGAAATGCAGGACAGGCCATGGAGAAATGGGAGCCTTGCTACGCTGATGGGCGGGCTGTAAATTGCCAACAGCCACTCTGGAGAAGTGTACGGTGTGTCCTGAAACATCTAAAAAACTCAGCTTAGAGAGCATAGGGCACTTCCACTCATGGGCGTATAAATTGGGAAAACTAAAAATCAGCAAGACACAGGCACCCCAAAGTTTAGGGCTGCTCTGTTGACAAGAACCTCCACTTCGTTACACCTTAAACATCCCAGGAAAGAGAAGAATGGATAAAGAAGTTGTGGTCCTTATGTACAATGGAATATCACTCAGCCATGAAATCAACGTCATAAGGCTAGGAGCAGCATGATGAGTGGATTTAGGTACGACGATTCTAAGTGAAATAAGTCACACAGAAAAAGACACTTATCATAAGATATCACTTACAGAGGGAATGTAAAAACCGCTACCCTTGAACTGAATTACAAAACAGAACAGAGTCGCACGTTTAGAAAACACACTATGGCTGCTTAACGGGAAAGGTGAGGTGGGGTGATGCATAAAACAAGGGTTTCAAATTAGCTCAGATACCGTTCCATAAACCCAATATGTAATAGACCAGACCTACTCCTTGCTCAGTGAACTGGACTCAACGCCCCCTATTCACCGCCCAAGAATATATCTGACTAGTAAGAATCTTAAAACCTATGTATTGATATCTCTCTGTAAGTGAGTCAAGTGGGTGTAAAGCGGCATAAACACAGCAGTGCAAAGCAGCTAAACCCTGTTATAAAAATCAATTACTTTTAAAAACCCGTGAAACAAAGACAGTGAAAGAGAGAGAAATTCTTACAAAATTCGTTCAGGGGCTGCGATGCCACCTGGATTGACCATATCTAGACCCACAGCTGATTGAGACATAAGGGTGGACACTCTTGGGGCTGAGAGGTTTGGTGAGGTTGGGTGAGCTAACGCAGACCCTTTAAAGTAATACGGCGTGGTACCCATCCCATGGGTCCCAAATCTCCAGGTTCAAGGGCATCGTCCTACGTCGAAAACATGCACGAGAAACCCAGAAGATGGTACACCGTGTGACCGGGAAAGGTTTCTAAAACGCACCTCATTTCTCATCTCCTTGTGCTCCGGTTCGCCATTCCAGCCGCTTTACTAGCAATCTCCCTCCTTGGAGAATCAGCACCTTTAACCTCCTGTTCCGTACACGTTGCAATTTGTCCTGAGGATGAACGGGAAGAGGGGGAACCAATGAGAGACTAGCTCTAGGTGTTGGGACAGGCAGAGGTCACTCTATTTTCCCATCAGGAAGCAGAATTAACCACAGGCTCAGCCTGCCGCCCGGAGCCAGAATAGGGCCTGAAGCAATCCTGCGCTTTTGCGGCCAGCTCCCAAGAAAGCGAGTTGAAAAATGGAGCTCAGGGGCACTGCAATTCACAAACCTGCAGAGTTAGAAATGATAACTCTCGTCCACAAATATATGGAGGGAAGGCTACGAAGAGGATTTGAAAGCAAGGCAGAATTGCAGGAAACCGATTTCAGGAGGTAGATTCGAATCGCCTTTAAAGCACAGGAAAAGCGGCAAAACCTCGACAATGATGCCCTTGGCCAAAAAGGGCGTATGCGTTTTTTCCTGAATATATTCAGGAAAAAACGCATACGCCCTTTTTGGCCAACCAAGCAACCTGGAAAGGCAAATCAGCGCTACAAAGAAGTCTCGCTTCCCATCGGTCAAAAGGGCCATGCTGAATAAAGTGTCAAAACCAGAAATGCAGGACAGGCCATGGAGAAATGGGAGCCTTGCTACGCTGATGGGCGGGCTGTAAATTGCCAACAGCCACTCTGGAGAAGTGTACGGTGTGTCCTGAAACATCTAAAAAACTCAGCTTAGAGAGCATAGGGCACTTCCACTCATGGGCGTATAAATTGGGAAAACTAAAAATCAGCAAGACACAGGCACCCCAAAGTTTAGGGCTGCTCTGTTGACAAGAACCTCCACTTCGTTACACCTGAAACATCCCAGGAAAGAGAAGAATGGATAAAGAAGTTGTGGTCCTTATGTACAATGGACTATCACTCAGCCATGAAATCAACGTCATAAGGCTAGGAGCAGCATGATGAGTGGATTTAGGTACGACGATTCTAAGTGAAATAAGTCACACAGAAAAAGACACTTATCATAAGATATCACTTACAGAGGGAATGTAAAAACCGCTACCCTTGAACTGAATTACAAAACAGAACAGAGTCGCACGTTTAGAAAACACACTATGGCTGCTTAACGGGAAAGGTGAGGTGGGGTGATGCATAAAACAAGGGTTTCAAATTAGCTCAGATACCGTTCCATAAACCCAATATGTAATAGACCAGACCTACTCCTTGCTCAGTGAACTGGACTCAACGCCCCCTATTCACCGCCCAAGAATATATCTGACTAGTAAGAATCTTAAAACCTATGTATTGATATCTCTCTGTAAGTGAGTCAAGTGGGTGTAAAGCGGCATAAACACAGCAGTGCAAAGCAGCTAAACCCTGTTATAAAAATCAATTACTTTTAAAAACCCGTGAAACAAAGACAGTGAAAGAGAGAGAAATTCTTACAAAATTCGTTCAGGGGCTGCGATGCCACCTGGATTGACCATATCTAGACCCACAGCTGATTGAGACATAAGGGTGGACACTCTTGGGGCTGAGAGGTTTGGTGAGGTTGGGTGAGCTAACGCAGACCCTTTAAAATAATACGGCGTGGTACCCATCCCATGGGTCCCAAATCTCCAGGTTCAAGGGCATCGTCCTACGTCGAAAACATGCACGAGAAACCCAGAAGATGGTACACCGTGTGACCGGGAAAGGTTTCTAAAACGCACCTCATTTCTCATCTCCTTGTGCTCCGGTTCGCCATTCCAGCCGCTTTACTAGCAATCTCCCTCCTTGGAGAATCAGCACCTTTAACCTCCTGTTCCGTACACGTTGCAATTTGTCCTGAGGATGAACGGGAAGAGGGGGAACCAATGAGAGACTAGCTCTAGGTGTTGGGACAGGCAGAGGTCACTCTATTTTCCCATCAGGAAGCAGAATTAACCACAGGCTCAGCCTGCCGCCCGGAGCCAGAATAGGGCCTGAAGCAATCCTGCGCTTTTGCGGCCAGCTCCCAAGAAAGCGAGTTGAAAAATGGAGCTCAGGGGCACTGCAATTCACAAACCTGCAGAGTTAGAAATGATAACTCTCGTCCACAAATATATGGAGGGAAGGCAACGAAGAGGATTTGAAAGCAAGGCAGAATTGCAGGAAACCGATTTCAGGAGGTAGATTCGAATCGCCTTTAAAGCACAGGAAAAGCGGCAAAACCTCGACAATGATGCCCTTGGCCAAAAAGGGCGTATGCGTTTTTTCCTGAATATATTCAGGAAAAAACGCATACGCCCTTTTTGGCCAACCAAGCAACCTGGAAAGGCAAATCAGCGCTACAAAGAAGTCTCGCTTCCCATCGGTCAAAAGGGCCATGCTGAATAAAGTGTCAAAACCAGAAATGCAGGACAGGCCATGGAGAAATGGGAGCCTTGCTACGCTGATGGGCGGGCTGTAAATTGCCAACAGCCACTCTGGAGAAGTGTACGGTGTGTCCTGAAACATCTAAAAAACTCAGCTTAGAGAGCATAGGGCACTTCCACTCATGGGCGTATAAATTGGGAAAACTAAAAATCAGCAAGACACAGGCACCCCAAAGTTTAGGGCTGCTCTGTTGACAAGAACCTCCACTTCGTTACACCTTAAACATCCCAGGAAAGAGAAGAATGGATAAAGAAGTTGTGGTCCTTATGTACAATGGAATATCACTCAGCCATGAAATCAACGTCATAAGGCTAGGAGCAGCATGATGAGTGGATTTAGGTACGACGATTCTAAGTGAAATAAGTCACACAGAAAAAGACACTTATCATAAGATATCACTTACAGAGGGAATGTAAAAACCGCTACCCTTGAACTGAATTACAAAACAGAACAGAGTCGCACGTTTAGAAAACACACTATGGCTGCTTAACGGGAAAGGTGAGGTGGGGTGATGCATAAAACAAGGGTTTCAAATTAGCTCAGATACCGTTCCATAAACCCAATATGTAATAGACAAGACCTACTCCTTGCTCAGTGAACTGGACTCAACGCCCCCTATTCACCGCCCAAGAATATATCTGACTAGTAAGAATCTTAAAACCTATGTATTGATATCTCTCTGTAAGTGAGTCAAGTGGGTGTAAAGCGGCATAAACACAGCAGTGCAAAGCAGCTAAACCCTGTTATAAAAATCAATTACTTTTAAAAACCCGTGAAACAAAGACAGTGAAAGAGAGAGAAATTCTTACAAAATTCGTTCAGGGGCTGCGATGCCACCTGGATTGACCATATCTAGACCCACAGCTGATTGAGACATAAGGGAGGACACTCTTGGGGCTGAGAGGTTTGGTGAGGTTGGGTGAGCTAACGCAGACCCTGTAAAGTAATACGGCGTGGTACCCATCCCATGGGTCCCAAATCTCCAGGTTCAAGGGCATCGTCCTACGTCGAAAACATGCACGAGAAACCCAGAAGATGGTACACCGTGTGACCGGGAAAGGTTTCTAAAACGCACCTCATTTCTCATCTCCTTGTGCTCCGGTTCGCCATTCCAGCTGCTTTACTAGCAATCTCCCTCCTTGGAGAATCAGCACCTTTAACCTCCTGTTCCGAACACGTTGCAATTTGTCCTGAGGATGAACGGGAAGAGGGGGAACCAATGAGAGACTAGCTCTAGGTGTTGGGACAGGCAGAGGTCACTCTATTTTCCCATCAGGAAGCAGAATTAACCACAGGCTCAGCCTGCCGCCCGGAGCCAGAATAGGGCCTGAAGCAATCCTGCGCTTTTGCGGCCAGCTCCCAAGAAAGCGAGTTGAAAAATGGAGCTCAGGGGCACTGCAATTCACAAACCTGCAGAGTTAGAAATGATAACTCTCGTCCACAAATATATGGAGGGAAGGCAACGAAGAGGATTTGAAAGCAAGGCAGAATTGCAGGAAACCGATTTCAGGAGGTAGATTCGAATCGCCTTTAAAGCACAGGAAAAGCGGCAAAACCTCGACAATGATGCCCTTGGCCAAAAAGGGCGTATGCGTTTTTTCCTGAATATATTCAGGAAAAAACGCATACGCCCTTTTTGGCCAACCAAGCAACCTGGAAAGGCAAATCAGCGCTACAAAGAAGTCTCGCTTCCCATCGGTCAAAAGGGCCATGCTGAATAAAGTGTCAAAACCAGAAATGCAGGACAGGCCATGGAGAAATGGGAGCCTTGCTACGCTGATGGGCGGGCTGTAAATTGCCAACAGCCACTCTGGAGAAGTGTACGGTGTGTCCTGAAACATCTAAAAAACTCAGCTTAGAGAGCATAGGGCACTTCCACTCATGGGCGTATAAATTGGGAAAACTAAAAATCAGCAAGACACAGGCACCCCAAAGTTTAGGGCTGCTCTGTTGACAAGAACCTCCACTTCGTTACACCTGAAATATCCCAGGAAAGAGAAGAATGGATAAAGAAGTTGTGGTCCTTATGTACAATGGAATATCACTCAGCCATGAAATCAACGTCATAAGGCTAGGAGCAGCATGATGAGTGGATTTAGGTACGACGATTCTAAGTGAAATAAGTCACACAGAAAAAGACACTTATCATAAGATATCACTTACAGAGGGAATGTAAAAACCGCTACCCTTGAACTGAATTACAAAACAGAACAGAGTCGCACGTTTAGAAAACACACTATGGCTGCTTAACGGGAAAGGTGAGGTGGGGTGATGCATAAAACAAGGGTTTCAAATTAGCTCAGATACCGTTCCATAAACCCAATATGTAATAGACAAGACCTACTCCTTGCTCAGTGAACTGGACTCAACGCCCCCTATTCACCGCCCAAGAATATATCTGACTAGTAAGAATCTTAAAACCTATGTATTGATATCTCTCTGTAAGTGAGTCAAGTGGGTGTAAAGCGGCATAAACACAGCAGTGCAAAGCAGCTAAACCCTATTATAAAAATCAATTACTTTTAAAAACCCGTGAAACAAAGACAGTGAAAGAGAGAGAAATTCTTACAAAATTCGTTCAGGGGCTGCGATGCCACCTGGATTGACCATATCTAGACCCACAGCTGATTGAGACATAAGGGAGGACACTCTTGGGGCTGAGAGGTTTGGTGAGGTTGGGTGAGCTAACGCAGACCCTATAAAGTAATACGGCGTGGTACCCATCCCATGGGTCCCAAATCTCCAGGTTCAAGGGCATCGTCCTACGTCGAAAACATGCACGAGAAACCCAGAAGATGGTACACCGTGTGACCGGGAAAGGTTTCTAAAACGCACCTCATTTCTCATCTCCTTGTGCTCCGGTTCGCCATTCCAGCTGCTTTACTAGCAATCTCCCTCCTTGGAGAATCAGCACCTTTAACCTCCTGTTCCGAACACGTTGCAATTTGTCCTGAGGATGAACGGGAAGAGGGGGAACCAATGAGAGACTAGCTCTAGGTGTTGGGACAGGCAGAGGTCACTCTATTTTCCCATCAGGAAGCAGAATTAACCACAGGCTCAGCCTGCCGCCCGGAGCCAGAATAGGGCCTGAAGCAATCCTGCGCTTTTGCGGCCAGCTCCCAAGAAAGCGAGTTGAAAAATGGAGCTCAGGGGCACTGCAATTCACAAACCTGCAGAGTTAGAAATGATAACTCTCGTCCACAAATATATGGAGGGAAGGCAACGAAGAGGATTTGAAAGCAAGGCAGAATTGCAGGAAACCGATTTCAGGAGGTAGATTCGAATCGCCTTTAAAGCACAGGAAAAGCGGCAAAACCTCGACAATGATGCCCTTGGCCAAAAAGGGCGTATGCGTTTTTTCCTGAATATATTCAGGAAAAAACGCATACGCCCTTTTTGGCCAACCAAGCAACCTGGAAAGGCAAATCAGCGCTACAAAGAAGTCTCGCTTCCCATCGGTCAAAAGGGCCATGCTGAATAAAGTGTCAAAACCAGAAATGCAGGACAGGCCATGGAGAAATGGGAGCCTTGCTACGCTGATGGGCGGGCTGTAAATTGCCAACAGCCACTCTGGAGAAGTGTACGGTGTGTCCTGAAACATCTAAAAAACTCAGCTTAGAGAGCATAGGGCACTTCCACTCATGGGCGTATAAATTGGGAAAACTAAAAATCAGCAAGACACAGGCACCCCAAAGTTTAGGGCTGCTCTGTTGACAAGAACCTCCACTTCGTTACACCTGAAATATCCCAGGAAAGAGAAGAATGGATAAAGAAGTTGTGGTCCTTATGTACAATGGAATATCACTCAGCCATGAAATCAACGTCATAAGGCTAGGAGCAGCATGATGAGTGGATTTAGGTACGACGATTCTAAGTGAAATAAGTCACACAGAAAAAGACACTTATCATAAGATATCACTTACAGAGGGAATGTAAAAACCGCTACCCTTGAACTGAATTACAAAACAGAACAGAGTCGCACGTTTAGAAAACACACTATGGCTGCTTAACGGGAAAGGTGAGGTGGGGTGATGCATAAAACAAGGGTTTCAAATTAGCTCAGATACCGTTCCATAAACCCAATATGTAATAGACAAGACCTACTCCTTGCTCAGTGAACTGGACTCAACGCCCCCTATTCACCGCCCAAGAATATATCTGACTAGTAAGAATCTTAAAACCTATGTATTGATATCTCTCTGTAAGTGAGTCAAGTGGGTGTAAAGCGGCATAAACACAGCAGTGCAAAGCAGCTAAACCCTATTATAAAAATCAATTACTTTTAAAAACCCGTGAAACAAAGACAGTGAAAGAGAGAGAAATTCTTACAAAATTCGTTCAGGGGCTGCGATGCCACCTGGATTGACCATATCTAGACCCACAGCTGATTGAGACATAAGGGAGGACACTCTTGGGGCTGAGAGGTTTGGTGAGGTTGGGTGAGCTAACGCAGACCCTGTAAAGTAATACGGCGTGGTACCCATCCCATGGGTCCCAAATCTCCAGGTTCAAGGGCATCGTCCTACGTCGAAAACATGCACGAGCAACCCAGAAGATGGTACACCGTGTGACCGGGAAAGGTTTCTAAAACGCACCTCATTTCTCATCTCCTTGTGCTCCGGTTCGCCATTCCAGCCGCTTTACTAGCAATCTCCCTCCTTGGAGAATCAGCACCTTTAACCTCCTGTTCCGTACACGTTGCAATTTGTCCTGAGGATGAACGGGAAGAGGGGGAACCAATGAGAGACTAGCTCTAGGTGTTGGGACAGGCAGAGGTCACTCTATTTTCCCATCAGGAAGCAGAATTAACCACAGGCTCAGCCTGCCGCCCGGAGCCAGAATAGGGCCTGAAGCAATCCTGCGCTTTTGCGGCCAGCTCCCAAGAAAGCGAGTTGAAAAATGGAGCTCAGGGGCACTGCAATTCACAAACCTGCAGAGTTAGAAATGATAACTCTCGTCCACAAATATATGGAGGGAAGGCAACGAAGAGGATTTGAAAGCAAGGCAGAATTGCAGGAAACCGATTTCAGGAGGTAGATTCGAATCGCCTTTAAAGCACAGGAAAAGCGGCAAAACCTCGACAATGATGCCCTTGGCCAAAAAGGGCGTATGCGTTTTTTCCTGAATATATTCAGGAAAAAACGCATACGCCCTTTTTGGCCAACCAAGCAACCTGGAAAGGCAAATCAGCGCTACAAAGAAGTCTCGCTTCCCATCGGTCAAAAGGGCCATGCTGAATAAAGTGTCAAAACCAGAAATGCAGGACAGGCCATGGAGAAATGGGAGCCTTGCTACGCTGATGGGCGGGCTGTAAATTGCCAACAGCCACTCTGGAGAAGTGTACGGTGTGTCCTGAAACATCTAAAAAACTCAGCTTAGAGAGCATAGGGCACTTCCACTCATGGGCGTATAAATTGGGAAAACTAAAAATCAGCAAGACACAGGCACCCCAAAGTTTAGGGCTGCTCTGTTGACAAGAACCTCCACTTCGTTACACCTTAAACATCCCAGGAAAGAGAAGAATGGATAAAGAAGTTGTGGTCCTTATGTACAATGGAATATCACTCAGCCATGAAATCAACGTCATAAGGCTAGGAGCAGCATGATGAGTGGATTTAGGTACGACGATTCTAAGTGAAATAAGTCACACAGAAAAAGACACTTATCATAAGATATCACTTACAGAGGGAATGTAAAAACCGCTACCCTTGAACTGAATTACAAAACAGAACAGAGTCGCACGTTTAGAAAACACACTATGGCTGCTTAACGGGAAAGGTGAGGTGGGGTGATGCATAAAACAAGGGTTTCAAATTAGCTCAGATACCGTTCCATAAACCCAATATGTAATAGACAAGACCTACTCCTTGCTCAGTGAACTGGACTCAACGCCCCCTATTCACCGCCCAAGAATATATCTGACTAGTAAGAATCTTAAAACCTATGTATTGATATCTCTCTGTAAGTGAGTCAAGTGGGTGTAAAGCGGCATAAACACAGCAGTGCAAAGCAGCTAAACCCTGTTATAAAAATCAATTACTTTTAAAAACCCGTGAAACAAAGACAGTGAAAGAGAGAGAAATTCTTACAAAATTCGTTCAGGGGCTGCGATGCCACCTGGATTGACCATATCTAGACCCACAGCTGATTGAGACATAAGGGAGGACACTCTTGGGGCTGAGAGGTTTGGTGAGGTTGGGTGAGCTAACGCAGACCCTATAAAGTAATACGGCGTGGTACCCATCCCATGGGTCCCAAATCTCCAGGTTCAAGGGCATCGTCCTACGTCGAAAACATGCACGAGAAACCCAGAAGATGGTACACCGTGTGACCGGGAAAGGTTTCTAAAACGCACCTCATTTCTCATCTCCTTGTGCTCCGGTTCGCCATTCCAGCTGCTTTACTAGCAATCTCCCTCCTTGGAGAATCAGCACCTTTAACCTCCTGTTCCGAACACGTTGCAATTTGTCCTGAGGATGAACGGGAAGAGGGGGAACCAATGAGAGACTAGCTCTAGGTGTTGGGACAGGCACAGGTCACTCTATTTTCCCATCAGGAAGCAGAATTAACCACAGGCTCAGCCTGCCGCCCGGAGCCAGAATAGGGCCTGAAGCAATCCTGCGCTTTTGCGGCCAGCTCCCAAGAAAGCGAGTTGAAAAATGGAGCTCAGGGGCACTGCAATTCACAAACCTGCAGAGTTAGAAATGATAACTCTCGTCCACAAATATATGGAGGGAAGGCAACGAAGAGGATTTGAAAGCAAGGCAGAATTGCAGGAAACCGATTTCAGGAGGTAGATTCGAATCGCCTTTAAAGCACAGGAAAAGCGGCAAAACCTCGACAATGATGCCCTTGGCCAAAAAGGGCGTATGCGTTTTTTCCTGAATATATTCAGGAAAAAACGCATACGCCCTTTTTGGCCAACCAAGCAACCTGGAAAGGCAAATCAGCGCTACAAAGAAGTCTCGCTTCCCATCGGTCAAAAGGGCCATGCTGAATAAAGTGTCAAAACCAGAAATGCAGGACAGGCCATGGAGAAATGGGAGCCTTGCTACGCTGATGGGCGGGCTGTAAATTGCCAACAGCCACTCTGGAGAAGTGTACGGTGTGTCCTGAAACATCTAAAAAACTCAGCTTAGAGAGCATAGGGCACTTCCACTCATGGGCGTATAAATTGGGAAAACTAAAAATCAGCAAGACACAGGCACCCCAAAGTTTAGGGCTGCTCTGTTGACAAGAACCTCCACTTCGTTACACCTGAAATATCCCAGGAAAGAGAAGAATGGATAAAGAAGTTGTGGTCCTTATGTACAATGGAATATCACTCAGCCATGAAATCAACGTCATAAGGCTAGGAGCAGCATGATGAGTGGATTTAGGTACGACGATTCTAAGTGAAATAAGTCACACAGAAAAAGACACTTATCATAAGATATCACTTACAGAGGGAATGTAAAAACCGCTACCCTTGAACTGAATTACAAAACAGAACAGAGTCGCACGTTTAGAAAACACACTATGGCTGCTTAACGGGAAAGGTGAGGTGGGGTGATGCATAAAACAAGGGTTTCAAATTAGCTCAGATACCGTTCCATAAACCCAATATGTAATAGACAAGGCCTACTCCTTGCTCAGTGAACTGGACTCAACGCCCCCTATTCACCGCCCAAGAATATATCTGACTAGTAAGAATCTTAAAACCTATGTATTGATATCTCTCTGTAAGTGAGTCAAGTGGGTGTAAAGCGGCATAAACACAGCAGTGCAAAGCAGCTAAACCCTGTTATAAAAATCAATTACTTTTAAAAACCCGTGAAACAAAGACAGTGAAAGAGAGAGAAATTCTTACAAAATTCGTTCAGGGGCTGCGATGCCACCTGGATTGACCATATCTAGACCCACAGCTGATTGAGACATAAGGGAGGACACTCTTGGGGCTGAGAGGTTTGGTGAGGTTGGGTGAGCTAACGCAGACCCTATAAAGTAATACGGCGTGGTACCCATCCCATGGGTCCCAAATCTCCAGGTTCAAGGGCATCGTCCTACGTCGAAAACATGCACGAGAAACCCAGAAGATGGTACACCGTGTGACCGGGAAAGGTTTCTAAAACGCACCTCATTTCTCATCTCCTTGTGCTCCGGTTCGCCATTCCAGCTGCTTTACTAGCAATCTCCCTCCTTGGAGAATCAGCACCTTTAACCTCCTGTTCCGAACACGTTGCAATTTGTCCTGAGGATGAACGGGAAGAGGGGGAACCAATGAGAGACTAGCTCTAGGTGTTGGGACAGGCACAGGTCACTCTATTTTCCCATCAGGAAGCAGAATTAACCACAGGCTCAGCCTGCCGCCCGGAGCCAGAATAGGGCCTGAAGCAATCCTGCGCTTTTGCGGCCAGCTCCCAAGAAAGCGAGTTGAAAAATGGAGCTCAGGGGCACTGCAATTCACAAACCTGCAGAGTTAGAAATGATAACTCTCGTCCACAAATATATGGAGGGAAGGCAACGAAGAGGATTTGAAAGCAAGGCAGAATTGCAGGAAACCGATTTCAGGAGGTAGATTCGAATCGCCTTTAAAGCACAGGAAAAGCGGCAAAACCTCGACAATGATGCCCTTGGCCAAAAAGGGCGTATGCGTTTTTTCCTGAATATATTCAGGAAAAAACGCATACGCCCTTTTTGGCCAACCAAGCAACCTGGAAAGGCAAATCAGCGCTACAAAGAAGTCTCGCTTCCCATCGGTCAAAAGGGCCATGCTGAATAAAGTGTCAAAACCAGAAATGCAGGACAGGCCATGGAGAAATGGGAGCCTTGCTACGCTGATGGGCGGGCTGTAAATTGCCAACAGCCACTCTGGAGAAGTGTACGGTGTGTCCTGAAACATCTAAAAAACTCAGCTTAGAGAGCATAGGGCACTTCCACTCATGGGCGTATAAATTGGGAAAACTAAAAATCAGCAAGACACAGGCACCCCAAAGTTTAGGGCTGCTCTGTTGACAAGAACCTCCACTTCGTTACACCTGAAATATCCCAGGAAAGAGAAGAATGGATAAAGAAGTTGTGGTCCTTATGTACAATGGAATATCACTCAGCCATGAAATCAACGTCATAAGGCTAGGAGCAGCATGATGAGTGGATTTAGGTACGACGATTCTAAGTGAAATAAGTCACACAGAAAAAGACACTTATCATAAGATATCACTTACAGAGGGAATGTAAAAACCGCTACCCTTGAACTGAATTACAAAACAGAACAGAGTCGCACGTTTAGAAAACACACTATGGCTGCTTAACGGGAAAGGTGAGGTGGGGTGATGCATAAAACAAGGGTTTCAAATTAGCTCAGATACCGTTCCATAAACCCAATATGTAATAGACAAGACCTAGTCCTTGCTCAGTGAACTGGACTCAACGCCCCCTATTCACCGCCCAAGAATATATCTGACTAGTAAGAATCTTAAAACCTATGTATTGATATCTCTCTGTAAGTGAGTCAAGTGGGTGTAAAGCGGCATAAACACAGCAGTGCAAAGCAGCTAAACCCTATTATAAAAATCAATTACTTTTAAAAACCCGTGAAACAAAGACAGTGAAAGAGAGAGAAATTCTTACAAAATTCGTTCAGGGGCTGCGATGCCACCTGGATTGACCATATCTAGACCCACAGCTGATTGAGACATAAGGGAGGACACTCTTGGGGCTGAGAGGTTTGGTGAGGTTGGGTGAGCTAACGCAGACCCTGTAAAGTAATACGGCGTGGTACCCATCCCATGGGTCCCAAATCTCCAGGTTCAAGGGCATCGTCCTACGTCGAAAACATGCACGAGAAACCCAGAAGATGGTACACCGTGTGACCGGGAAAGGTTTCTAAAACGCACCTCATTTCTCATCTCCTTGTGCTCCGGTTCGCCATTCCAGCCGCTTTACTAGCAATCTCCCTCCTTGGAGAATCAGCACCTTTAACCTCCTGTTCCGAACACGTTGCAATTTGTCCTGAGGATGAACGGGAAGAGGGGGAACCAATGAGAGACTAGCTCTAGGTGTTGGGACAGGCAGAGGTCACTCTATTTTCCCATCAGGAAGCAGAATTAACCACAGGCTCAGCCTGCCGCCCGGAGCCAGAATAGGGCCTGAAGCAATCCTGCGCTTTTGCGGCCAGCTCCCAAGAAAGCGAGTTGAAAAATGGAGCTCAGGGGCACTGCAATTCACAAACCTGCAGAGTTAGAAATGATAACTCTCGTCCACAAATATATGGAGGGAAGGCTACGAAGAGGATTTGAAAGCAAGGCAGAATTGCAGGAAACCGATTTCAGGAGGTAGATTCGAATCGCCTTTAAAGCACAGGAAAAGCGGCAAAACCTCGACAATGATGCCCTTGGCCAAAAAGGGCGTATGCGTTTTTTCCTGAATATATTCAGGAAAAAACGCATACGCCCTTTTTGGCCAACCAAGCAACCTGGAAAGGCAAATCAGCGCTACAAAGAAGTCTCGCTTCCCATCGGTCAAAAGGGCCATGCTGAATAAAGTGTCAAAACCAGAAATGCAGGACAGGCCATGGAGAAATGGGAGCCTTGCTACGCTGATGGGCGGGCTGTAAATTGCCAACAGCCACTCTGGAGAAGTGTACGGTGTGTCCTGAAACATCTAAAAAACTCAGCTTAGAGAGCATAGGGCACTTCCACTCATGGGCGTATAAATTGGGAAAACTAAAAATCAGCAAGACACAGGCACCCCAAAGTTTAGGGCTGCTCTGTTGACAAGAACCTCCACTTCGTTACACCTGAAACATCCCAGGAAAGAGAAGAATGGATAAAGAAGTTGTGGTCCTTATGTACAATGGAATATCACTCAGCCATGAAATCAACGTCATAAGGCTAGGAGCAGCATGATGAGTGGATTTAGGTACGACGATTCTAAGTGAAATAAGTCACACAGAAAAAGACACTTATCATAAGATATCACTTACAGAGGGAATGTAAAAACCGCTACCCTTGAACTGAATTACAAAACAGAACAGAGTCGCACGTTTAGAAAACACACTATGGCTGCTTAACGGGAAAGGTGAGGTGGGGTGATGCATAAAACAAGGGTTTCAAATTAGCTCAGATACCGTTCCATAAACCCAATATGTAATAGACAAGACCTACTCCTTGCTCAGTGAACTGGACTCAACGCCCCCTATTCACCGCCCAAGAATATATCTGACTAGTAAGAATCTTAAAACCTATGTATTGATATCTCTCTGTAAGTGAGTCAAGTGGGTGTAAAGCGGCATAAACACAGCAGTGCAAAGCAGCTAAACCCTATTATAAAAATCAATTACTTTTAAAAACCCGTGAAACAAAGACAGTGAAAGAGAGAGAAATTCTTACAAAATCCGTTCAGGGGCTGCGATGCCACCTGGATTGACCATATCTAGACCCACAGCTGATTGAGACATAAGGGAGGACACTCTTGGGGCTGAGAGGTTTGGTGAGGTTGGGTGAGCTAACGCAGACCCTGTAAAGTAATACGGCGTGGTACCCATCCCATGGGTCCCAAATCTCCAGGTTCAAGGGCATCGTCCTACGTCGAAAACATGCACGAGAAACCCAGAAGATGGTACACCGTGTGACCGGGAAAGGTTTCTAAAACGCACCTCATTTCTCATCTCCTTGTGCTCCGGTTCGCCATTCCAGCCGCTTTACTAGCAATCTCCCTCCTTGGAGAATCAGCACCTTTAACCTCCTGTTCCGAACACGTTGCAATTTGTCCTGAGGATGAACGGGAAGAGGGGGAACCAATGAGAGACTAGCTCTAGGTGTTGGGACAGGCAGAGGTCACTCTATTTTCCCATCAGGAAGCAGAATTAACCACAGGCTCAGCCTGCCGCCCGGAGCCAGAATAGGGCCTGAAGCAATCCTGCGCTTTTGCGGCCAGCTCCCAAGAAAGCGAGTTGAAAAATGGAGCTCAGGGGCACTGCAATTCACAAACCTGCAGAGTTAGAAATGATAACTCTCGTCCACAAATATATGGAGGGAAGGCAACGAAGAGGATTTGAAAGCAAGGCAGAATTGCAGGAAACCGATTTCAGGAGGTAGATTCGAATCGCCTTTAAAGCACAGGAAAAGCGGCAAAACCTCGACAATGATGCCCTTGGCCAAAAAGGGCGTATGCGTTTTTTCCTGAATATATTCAGGAAAAAACGCATACGCCCTTTTTGGCCAACCAAGCAACCTGGAAAGGCAAATCAGCGCTACAAAGAAGTCTCGCTTCCCATCGGTCAAAAGGGCCATGCTGAATAAAGTGTCAAAACCAGAAATGCAGGACAGGCCATGGAGAAATGGGAGCCTTGCTACGCTGATGGGCGGGCTGTAAATTGCCAACAGCCACTCTGGAGAAGTGTACGGTGTGTCCTGAAACATCTAAAAAACTCAGCTTAGAGAGCATAGGGCACTTCCACTCATGGGCGTATAAATTGGGAAAACTAAAAATCAGCAAGACACAGGCACCCCAAAGTTTAGGGCTGCTCTGTTGACAAGAACCTCCACTTCGTTACACCTGAAACATCCCAGGAAAGAGAAGAATGGATAAAGAAGTTGTGGTCCTTATGTACAATGGAATATCACTCAGCCATGAAATCAACGTCATAAGGCTAGGAGCAGCATGATGAGTGGATTTAGGTACGACGATTCTAAGTGAAATAAGTCACACAGAAAAAGACACTTATCATAAGATATCACTTACAGAGGGAATGTAAAAACCGCTACCCTTGAACTGAATTACAAAACAGAACAGAGTCGCACGTTTAGAAAACACACTATGGCTGCTTAACGGGAAAGGTGAGGTGGGGTGATGCATAAAACAAGGGTTTCAAATTAGCTCAGATACCGTTCCATAAACCCAATATGTAATAGACCAGACCTACTCCTTGCTCAGTGAACTGGACTCAACGCCCCCTATTCACCGCCCAAGAATATATCTGACTAGTAAGAATCTTAAAACCTATGTATTGATATCTCTCTGTAAGTGAGTCAAGTGGGTGTAAAGCGGCATAAACACAGCAGTGCAAAGCAGCTAAACCCTATTATAAAAATCAATTACTTTTAAAAACCCGTGAAACAAAGACAGTGAAAGAGAGAGAAATTCTTACAAAATTCATTCAGGGGCTGCGATGCCACCTGGATTGACCATATCTAGACCCACAGCTGATTGAGACATAAGGGTGGACACTCTTGGGGCTGAGAGGTTTGGTGAGGTTGGGTGAGCTAACGCAGACCCTTTAAAGTAATATGGCGTGGTACCCATCCCATGGGTCCCAAATCTCCAGGTTCAAGGGCATCTTCCTACGTCGAAAACATGCACGAGCAACCCAGAAGATGGTACACCGTGTGACCGGGAAAGGTTTCTAAAACGCACCTCATTTCTCATCTCCTTGTGCTCCGGTTCGCCATTCCAGCCGCTTTACTAGCAATCTCCCTCCTTGGAGAATCAGCACCTTTAACCTCCTGTTCCGTACACGTTGCAATTTGTCCTGAGGATGAACGGGAAGAGGGGGAACCAATGAGAGACTAGCTCTAGGTGTTGGGACAGGCAGAGGTCACTCTATTTTCCCATCAGGAAGCAGAATTAACCACAGGCTCAGCCTGCCGCCCGGAGCCAGAATAGGGCCTGAAGCAATCCTGCGCTTTTGCGGCCAGCTCCCAAGAAAGCGAGTTGAAAAATGGAGCTCAGGGGCACTGCAATTCACAAACCTGCAGAGTTAGAAATGATAACTCTCGTCCACAAATATATGGAGGGAAGGCTACGAAGAGGATTTGAAAGCAAGGCAGAATTGCAGGAAACCGATTTCAGGAGGTAGATTCGAATCGCCTTTAAAGCACAGGAAAAGCGGCAAAACCTCGACAATGATGCCCTTGGCCAAAAAGGGCGTATGCGTTTTTTCCTGAATATATTCAGGAAAAAACGCATACGCCCTTTTTGGCCAACCAAGCAACCTGGAAAGGCAAATCAGCGCTACAAAGAAGTCTCGCTTCCCATCGGTCAAAAGGGCCATGCTGAATAAAGTGTCAAAACCAGAAATGCAGGACAGGCCATGGAGAAATGGGAGCCTTGCTACGCTGATGGGCGGGCTGTAAATTGCCAACAGCCACTCTGGAGAAGTGTACGGTGTGTCCTGAAACATCTAAAAAACTCAGCTTAGAGAGCATAGGGCACTTCCACTCATGGGCGTATAAATTGGGAAAACTAAAAATCAGCAAGACACAGGCACCCCAAAGTTTAGGGCTGCTCTGTTGACAAGAACCTCCACTTCGTTACACCTGAAACATCCCAGGAAAGAGAAGAATGGATAAAGAAGTTGTGGTCCTTATGTACAATGGAATATCACTCAGCCATGAAATCAACGTCATAAGGCTAGGAGCAGCATGATGAGTGGATTTAGGTACGACGATTCTAAGTGAAATAAGTCACACAGAAAAAGACATTTATCATAAGATATCACTTACAGAGGGAATGTAAAAACCGCTACCCTTGAACTGAATTACAAAACAGAACAGAGTCGCACGTTTAGAAAACACACTATGGCTGCTTAACGGGAAAGGTGAGGTGGGGTGATGCATAAAACAAGGGTTTCAAATTAGCTCAGATACCGTTCCATAAACCCAATATGTAATAGACAAGACCTACTCCTTGCTCAGTGAACTGGACTCAACGCCCCCTATTCACCGCCCAAGAATATATCTGACTAGTAAGAATCTTAAAACCTATGTATTGATATCTCTCTGTAAGTGAGTCAAGTGGGTGTAAAGCGGCATAAACACAGCAGTGCAAAGCAGCTAAACCCTATTATAAAAATCAATTACTTTTAAAAACCCGTGAAACAAAGACAGTGAAAGAGAGAGAAATTCTTACAAAATCCGTTCAGGGGCTGCGATGCCACCTGGATTGACCATATCTAGACCCACAGCTGATTGAGACATAAGGGAGGACACTCTTGGGGCTGAGAGGTTTGGTGAGGTTGGGTGAGCTAACGCAGACCCTGTAAAGTAATACGGCGTGGTACCCATCCCATGGGTCCCAAATCTCCAGGTTCAAGGGCATCGTCCTACGTCGAAAACATGCACGAGAAACCCAGAAGATGGTACACCGTGTGACCGGGAAAGGTTTCTAAAACGCACCTCATTTCTCATCTCCTTGTGCTCCGGTTCGCCATTCCAGCCGCTTTACTAGCAATCTCCCTCCTTGGAGAATCAGCACCTTTAACCTCCTGTTCCGAACACGTTGCAATTTGTCCTGAGGATGAACGGGAAGAGGGGGAACCAATGAGAGACTAGCTCTAGGTGTTGGGACAGGCAGAGGTCACTCTATTTTCCCATCAGGAAGCAGAATTAACCACAGGCTCAGCCTGCCGCCCGGAGCCAGAATAGGGCCTGAAGCAATCCTGCGCTTTTGCGGCCAGCTCCCAAGAAAGCGAGTTGAAAAATGGAGCGCAGGGGCACTGCAATTCACAAACCTGCAGAGTTAGAAATGATAACTCTCGTCCACAAATATATGGAGGGAAGGCAACGAAGAGGATTTGAAAGCAAGGCAGAATTGCAGGAAACCGATTTCAGGAGGTAGATTCGAATCGCCTTTAAAGCACAGGAAAAGCGGCAAAACCTCGACAATGATGCCCTTGGCTAAAAAGGGCGTATGCGTTTTTTCCTGAATATATTCAGGAAAAAACGCATACGCCCTTTTTGGCCAACCAAGCAACCTGGAAAGGCAAATCAGCGCTACAAAGAAGTCTCGCTTCCCATCGGTCAAAAGGGCCATGCTGAATAAAGTGTCAAAACCAGAAATGCAGGACAGGCCATGGAGAAATGGGAGCCTTGCTACGCTGATGGGCGGGCTGTAAATTGCCAACAGCCACTCTGGAGAAGTGTACGGTGTGTCCTGAAACATCTAAAAAACTCAGCTTAGAGAGCATAGGGCACTTCCACTCATGGGCGTATAAATTGGGAAAACTAAAAATCAGCAAGACACAGGCACCCCAAAGTTTAGGGCTGCTCTGTTGACAAGAACCTCCACTTCGTTACACCTGAAACATCCCAGGAAAGAGAAGAATGGATAAAGAAGTTGTGGTCCTTATGTACAATGGAATATCACTCAGCCATGAAATCAACGTCATAAGGCTAGGAGCAGCATGATGAGTGGATTTAGGTACGACGATTCTAAGTGAAATAAGTCACACAGAAAAAGACACTTATCATAAGATATCACTTACAGAGGGAATGTAAAAACCGCTACCCTTGAACTGAATTACAAAACAGAACAGAGTCGCACGTTTAGAAAACACACTATGGCTGCTTAACGGGAAAGGTGAGGTGGGGTGATGCATAAAACAAGGGTTTCAAATTAGCTCAGATACCGTTCCATAAACCCAATATGTAATAGACCAGACCTACTCCTTGCTCAGTGAACTGGACTCAACGCCCCCTATTCACCGCCCAAGAATATATCTGACTAGTAAGAATCTTAAAACCTATGTATTGATATCTCTCTGTAAGTGAGTCAAGTGGGTGTAAAGCGGCATAAACACAGCAGTGCAAAGCAGCTAAACCCTATTATAAAAATCAATTACTTTTAAAAACCCGTGAAACAAAGACAGTGAAAGAGAGAGAAATTCTTACAAAATTCATTCAGGGGCTGCGATGCCACCTGGATTGACCATATCTAGACCCACAGCTGATTGAGACATAAGGGTGGACACTCTTGGGGCTGAGAGGTTTGGTGAGGTTGGGTGAGCTAACGCAGACCCTTTAAAGTAATATGGCGTGGTACCCATCCCATGGGTCCCAAATCTCCAGGTTCAAGGGCATCTTCCTACGTCGAAAACATGCACGAGCAACCCAGAAGATGGTACACCGTGTGACCGGGAAAGGTTTCTAAAACGCACCTCATTTCTCATCTCCTTGTGCTCCGGTTCGCCATTCCAGCCGCTTTACTAGCAATCTCCCTCCTTGGAGAATCAGCACCTTTAACCTCCTGTTCCGTACACGTTGCAATTTGTCCTGAGGATGAACGGGAAGAGGGGGAACCAATGAGAGACTAGCTCTAGGTGTTGGGACAGGCAGAGGTCACTCTATTTTCCCATCAGGAAGCAGAATTAACCACAGGCTCAGCCTGCCGCCCGGAGCCAGAATAGGGCCTGAAGCAATCCTGCGCTTTTGCGGCCAGCTCCCAAGAAAGCGAGTTGAAAAATGGAGCTCAGGGGCACTGCAATTCACAAACCTGCAGAGTTAGAAATGATAACTCTCGTCCACAAATATATGGAGGGAAGGCTACGAAGAGGATTTGAAAGCAAGGCAGAATTGCAGGAAACCGATTTCAGGAGGTAGATTCGAATCGCCTTTAAAGCACAGGAAAAGCGGCAAAACCTCGACAATGATGCCCTTGGCCAAAAAGGGCGTATGCGTTTTTTCCTGAATATATTCAGGAAAAAACGCATACGCCCTTTTTGGCCAACCAAGCAACCTGGAAAGGCAAATCAGCGCTACAAAGAAGTCTCGCTTCCCATCGGTCAAAAGGGCCATGCTGAATAAAGTGTCAAAACCAGAAATGCAGGACAGGCCATGGAGAAATGGGAGCCTTGCTACGCTGATGGGCGGGCTGTAAATTGCCAACAGCCACTCTGGAGAAGTGTACGGTGTGTCCTGAAACATCTAAAAAACTCAGCTTAGAGAGCATAGGGCACTTCCACTCATGGGCGTATAAATTGGGAAAACTAAAAATCAGCAAGACACAGGCACCCCAAAGTTTAGGGCTGCTCTGTTGACAAGAACCTCCACTTCGTTACACCTGAAACATCCCAGGAAAGAGAAGAATGGATAAAGAAGTTGTGGTCCTTATGTACAATGGAATATCACTCAGCCATGAAATCAACGTCATAAGGCTAGGAGCAGCATGATGAGTGGATTTAGGTACGACGATTCTAAGTGAAATAAGTCACACAGAAAAAGACATTTATCATAAGATATCACTTACAGAGGGAATGTAAAAACCGCTACCCTTGAACTGAATTACAAAACAGAACAGAGTCGCACGTTTAGAAAACACACTATGGCTGCTTAACGGGAAAGGTGAGGTGGGGTGATGCATAAAACAAGGGTTTCAAATTAGCTCAGATACCGTTCCATAAACCCAATATGTAATAGACAAGACCTACTCCTTGCTCAGTGAACTGGACTCAACGCCCCCTATTCACCGCCCAAGAATATATCTGACTAGTAAGAATCTTAAAACCTATGTATTGATATCTCTCTGTAAGTGAGTCAAGTGGGTGTAAAGCGGCATAAACACAGCAGTGCAAAGCAGCTAAACCCTATTATAAAAATCAATTACTTTTAAAAACCCGTGAAACAAAGACAGTGAAAGAGAGAGAAATTCTTACAAAATCCGTTCAGGGGCTGCGATGCCACCTGGATTGACCATATCTAGACCCACAGCTGATTGAGACATAAGGGAGGACACTCTTGGGGCTGAGAGGTTTGGTGAGGTTGGGTGAGCTAACGCAGACCCTGTAAAGTAATACGGCGTGGTACCCATCCCATGGGTCCCAAATCTCCAGGTTCAAGGGCATCGTCCTACGTCGAAAACATGCACGAGAAACCCAGAAGATGGTACACCGTGTGACCGGGAAAGGTTTCTAAAACGCACCTCATTTCTCATCTCCTTGTGCTCCGGTTCGCCATTCCAGCCGCTTTACTAGCAATCTCCCTCCTTGGAGAATCAGCACCTTTAACCTCCTGTTCCGAACACGTTGCAATTTGTCCTGAGGATGAACGGGAAGAGGGGGAACCAATGAGAGACTAGCTCTAGGTGTTGGGACAGGCAGAGGTCACTCTATTTTCCCATCAGGAAGCAGAATTAACCACAGGCTCAGCCTGCCGCCCGGAGCCAGAATAGGGCCTGAAGCAATCCTGCGCTTTTGCGGCCAGCTCCCAAGAAAGCGAGTTGAAAAATGGAGCGCAGGGGCACTGCAATTCACAAACCTGCAGAGTTAGAAATGATAACTCTCGTCCACAAATATATGGAGGGAAGGCAACGAAGAGGATTTGAAAGCAAGGCAGAATTGCAGGAAACCGATTTCAGGAGGTAGATTCGAATCGCCTTTAAAGCACAGGAAAAGCGGCAAAACCTCGACAATGATGCCCTTGGCTAAAAAGGGCGTATGCGTTTTTTCCTGAATATATTCAGGAAAAAACGCATACGCCCTTTTTGGCCAACCAAGCAACCTGGAAAGGCAAATCAGCGCTACAAAGAAGTCTCGCTTCCCATCGGTCAAAAGGGCCATGCTGAATAAAGTGTCAAAACCAGAAATGCAGGACAGGCCATGGAGAAATGGGAGCCTTGCTACGCTGATGGGCGGGCTGTAAATTGCCAACAGCCACTCTGGAGAAGTGTACGGTGTGTCCTGAAACATCTAAAAAACTCAGCTTAGAGAGCATAGGGCACTTCCACTCATGGGCGTATAAATTGGGAAAACTAAAAATCAGCAAGACACAGGCACCCCAAAGTTTAGGGCTGCTCTGTTGACAAGAACCTCCACTTCGTTACACCTGAAACATCCCAGGAAAGAGAAGAATGGATAAAGAAGTTGTGGTCCTTATGTACAATGGAATATCACTCAGCCATGAAATCAACGTCATAAGGCTAGGAGCAGCATGATGAGTGGATTTAGGTACGACGATTCTAAGTGAAATAAGTCACACAGAAAAAGACACTTATCATAAGATATCACTTACAGAGGGAATGTAAAAACCGCTACCCTTGAACTGAATTACAAAACAGAACAGAGTCGCACGTTTAGAAAACACACTATGGCTGCTTAACGGGAAAGGTGAGGTGGGGTGATGCATAAAACAAGGGTTTCAAATTAGCTCAGATACCGTTCCATAAACCCAATATGTAATAGACCAGACCTACTCCTTGCTCAGTGAACTGGACTCAACGCCCCCTATTCACCGCCCAAGAATATATCTGACTAGTAAGAATCTTAAAACCTATGTATTGATATCTCTCTGTAAGTGAGTCAAGTGGGTGTAAAGCGGCATAAACACAGCAGTGCAAAGCAGCTAAACCCTATTATAAAAATCAATTACTTTTAAAAACCCGTGAAACAAAGACAGTGAAAGAGAGAGAAATTCTTACAAAATTCATTCAGGGGCTGCGATGCCACCTGGATTGACCATATCTAGACCCACAGCTGATTGAGACATAAGGGTGGACACTCTTGGGGCTGAGAGGTTTGGTGAGGTTGGGTGAGCTAACGCAGACCCTTTAAAGTAATATGGCGTGGTACCCATCCCATGGGTCCCAAATCTCCAGGTTCAAGGGCATCTTCCTACGTCGAAAACATGCACGAGCAACCCAGAAGATGGTACACCGTGTGACCGGGAAAGGTTTCTAAAACGCACCTCATTTCTCATCTCCTTGTGCTCCGGTTCGCCATTCCAGCCGCTTTACTAGCAATCTCCCTCCTTGGAGAATCAGCACCTTTAACCTCCTGTTCCGTACACGTTGCAATTTGTCCTGAGGATGAACGGGAAGAGGGGGAACCAATGAGAGACTAGCTCTAGGTGTTGGGACAGGCAGAGGTCACTCTATTTTCCCATCAGGAAGCAGAATTAACCACAGGCTCAGCCTGCCGCCCGGAGCCAGAATAGGGCCTGAAGCAATCCTGCGCTTTTGCGGCCAGCTCCCAAGAAAGCGAGTTGAAAAATGGAGCTCAGGGGCACTGCAATTCACAAACCTGCAGAGTTAGAAATGATAACTCTCGTCCACAAATATATGGAGGGAAGGCTACGAAGAGGATTTGAAAGCAAGGCAGAATTGCAGGAAACCGATTTCAGGAGGTAGATTCGAATCGCCTTTAAAGCACAGGAAAAGCGGCAAAACCTCGACAATGATGCCCTTGGCCAAAAAGGGCGTATGCGTTTTTTCCTGAATATATTCAGGAAAAAACGCATACGCCCTTTTTGGCCAACCAAGCAACCTGGAAAGGCAAATCAGCGCTACAAAGAAGTCTCGCTTCCCATCGGTCAAAAGGGCCATGCTGAATAAAGTGTCAAAACCAGAAATGCAGGACAGGCCATGGAGAAATGGGAGCCTTGCTACGCTGATGGGCGGGCTGTAAATTGCCAACAGCCACTCTGGAGAAGTGTACGGTGTGTCCTGAAACATCTAAAAAACTCAGCTTAGAGAGCATAGGGCACTTCCACTCATGGGCGTATAAATTGGGAAAACTAAAAATCAGCAAGACACAGGCACCCCAAAGTTTAGGGCTGCTCTGTTGACAAGAACCTCCACTTCGTTACACCTGAAACATCCCAGGAAAGAGAAGAATGGATAAAGAAGTTGTGGTCCTTATGTACAATGGAATATCACTCAGCCATGAAATCAACGTCATAAGGCTAGGAGCAGCATGATGAGTGGATTTAGGTACGACGATTCTAAGTGAAATAAGTCACACAGAAAAAGACATTTATCATAAGATATCACTTACAGAGGGAATGTAAAAACCGCTACCCTTGAACTGAATTACAAAACAGAACAGAGTCGCACGTTTAGAAAACACACTATGGCTGCTTAACGGGAAAGGTGAGGTGGGGTGATGCATAAAACAAGGGTTTCAAATTAGCTCAGATACCGTTCCATAAACCCAATATGTAATAGACAAGACCTACTCCTTGCTCAGTGAACTGGACTCAACGCCCCCTATTCACCGCCCAAGAATATATCTGACTAGTAAGAATCTTAAAACCTATGTATTGATATCTCTCTGTAAGTGAGTCAAGTGGGTGTAAAGCGGCATAAACACAGCAGTGCAAAGCAGCTAAACCCTATTATAAAAATCAATTACTTTTAAAAACCCGTGAAACAAAGACAGTGAAAGAGAGAGAAATTCTTACAAAATCCGTTCAGGGGCTGCGATGCCACCTGGATTGACCATATCTAGACCCACAGCTGATTGAGACATAAGGGAGGACACTCTTGGGGCTGAGAGGTTTGGTGAGGTTGGGTGAGCTAACGCAGACCCTGTAAAGTAATACGGCGTGGTACCCATCCCATGGGTCCCAAATCTCCAGGTTCAAGGGCATCGTCCTACGTCGAAAACATGCACGAGCAACCCAGAAGATGGTACACCGTGTGACCGGGAAAGGTTTCTAAAACGCACCTCATTTCTCATCTCCTTGTGCTCCGGTTCGCCATTCCAGCCGCTTTACTAGCAATCTCCCTCCTTGGAGAATCAGCACCTTTAACCTCCTGTTCCGAACACGTTGCAATTTGTCCTGAGGATGAACGGGAAGAGGGGGAACCAATGAGAGACTAGCTCTAGGTGTTGGGACAGGCAGAGGTCACTCTATTTTCCCATCAGGAAGCAGAATTAACCACAGGCTCAGCCTGCCGCCCGGAGCCAGAATAGGGCCTGAAGCAATCCTGCGCTTTTGCGGCCAGCTCCCAAGAAAGCGAGTTGAAAAATGGAGCGCAGGGGCACTGCAATTCACAAACCTGCAGAGTTAGAAATGATAACTCTCGTCCACAAATATATGGAGGGAAGGCAACGAAGAGGATTTGAAAGCAAGGCAGAATTGCAGGAAACCGATTTCAGGAGGTAGATTCGAATCGCCTTTAAAGCACAGGAAAAGCGGCAAAACCTCGACAATGATGCCCTTGGCTAAAAAGGGCGTATGCGTTTTTTCCTGAATATATTCAGGAAAAAACGCATACGCCCTTTTTGGCCAACCAAGCAACCTGGAAAGGCAAATCAGCGCTACAAAGAAGTCTCGCTTCCCATCGGTCAAAAGGGCCATGCTGAATAAAGTGTCAAAACCAGAAATGCAGGACAGGCCATGGAGAAATGGGAGCCTTGCTACGCTGATGGGCGGGCTGTAAATTGCCAACAGCCACTCTGGAGAAGTGTACGGTGTGTCCTGAAACATCTAAAAAACTCAGCTTAGAGAGCATAGGGCACTTCCACTCATGGGCGTATAAATTGGGAAAACTAAAAATCAGCAAGACACAGGCACCCCAAAGTTTAGGGCTGCTCTGTTGACAAGAACCTCCACTTCGTTACACCTTAAACATCCCAGGAAAGAGAAGAATGGATAAAGAAGTTGTGGTCCTTATGTACAATGGAATATCACTCAGCCATGAAATCAACGTCATAAGGCTAGGAGCAGCATGATGAGTGGATTTAGGTACGACGATTCTAAGTGAAATAAGTCACACAGAAAAAGACACTTATCATAAGATATCACTTACAGAGAGAATGTAAAAACCGCTACCCTTGAACTGAATTACAAAACAGAACAGAGTCGCACGTTTAGAAAACACACTATGGCTGCTTAACGGGAAAGGTGAGGTGGGGTGATGCATAAAACAAGGGTCTCAAATTAGCTCAGATACCGTTCCATAAACCCAATATGTAATAGACAAGACCTACTCCTTGCTCAGTGAACTGGACTCAACAACCCCTATTCACCCCCCAGGAATATATCTGACTAGTAAGAATCTTAAAACCTATGTATTGATATCTCTCTGTAAGTGAGTCAAGTGGGTGTAAAGCGGCATAAACACAGCAGTGCAAAGCAGCTAAACCCTATTATAAAAATCAATTACTTTTAAAAACCCGTGAAACAAAGACAGTGAAAGAGAGAGAAATTCTTACAAAATTCGTTCAGGGGCTGCGATGCCACCTGGATTGACCATATCTAGACCCACAGCTGATTGAGACATAAGGGTGGACACTCTTGGGGCTGAGAGGTTTGGTGAGGTTGGGTGAGCTAACGCAGACCCTTTAAAGTAATATGGCGTGGTACCCATCCCATGGGTCCCAAATCTCCAGGTTCAAGGGCATCTTCCTACGTCGAAAACATGCACGAGAAACCCAGAAGATGGTACACCGTGTGACCGGGAAAGGTTTCTAAAATGCACCTCATTTCTCATCTCCTTGTGCTCCGGTTCGCCATTCCAGCCGCTTTACTAGCAATCTCCCTCCTTGGAGAATCAGCACCTTTAACCTCCTGTTCCGAACACGTTGCAATTTGTCCTGAGGATGAACGGGAAGAGGGGGAACCAATGAGAGACTAGCTCTAGGTGTTGGGACAGGCACAGGTCACTCTATTTTCCCATCAGGAAGCAGAATTAACCACAGGCTCAGCCTGCCGCCCAGAGCCAGAATAGGGCCTGAAGCAGTCCTGCGCTTTTGCGGCCAGCTCCCAAGAAAGCGAGTTGAAAAATGGAGCTCAGGGGCACTGCAATTCACAAACCTACAGAGTTAGAAATGATAACTCTCGTCCACAAATATATGGAGGGAAGGCAACGAAGAGGATTTGAAAGCAAGGCAGAATTGCAGGAAACTGATTTCAGGAGGTAGATTCGAATCGCCTTTAAAGCACAGGAAAAGCGGCAAAACCTCGACAATGATGCCCTTGGCCAAAAAGGGCGTATGCGTTTTTTCCTGAATATATTCAGGAAAAAACGCATACGCCCTTTTTGGCCAACCAAGCAACCTGGAAAGGCAAATCAGCGCTACAAAGAAGTCTCGCTTCCCATCGGTCAAAAGGGCCATGCTGAATAAAGTGTCAAAACCAGAAATGCAGGACAGCCCATGGAGAAATGGGAGCCTTGCTACGCTGATGGGCGGGCTGTAAATTGCCAACAGCCACTCTGGAGAAGTGTACGGTGTGTCCTGAAACATCTAAAAAACTCAGCTTAGAGAGCATAGGGCACTTCCACTCATGGGCGTATAAATTGGGAAAACTAAAAATCAGCAAGACACAGGCACCCCAAAGTTTAGGGCTGCTCTGTTGACAAGAACCTCCACTTCGTTACACCTGAAACATCCCAGGAAAGAGAAGAATGGATAAAGAAGTTGTGGTCCTTATGTACAATGGAATATCACTCAGCCATGAAATCAACGTCATAAGGCTAGGAGCAGCATGATGAGTGGATTTAGGTACGACGATTCTAAGTGAAATAAGTCACACAGAAAAAGACACTTATCATAAGATATCACTTACAGAGGGAATGTAAAAACCGCTACCCTTGAACTGAATTACAAAACAGAACAGAGTCGCACGTTTAGAAAACACACTATGGCTGCTTAACGGGAAAGGTGAGGTGGGGTGATGCATAAAACAAGGGTTTCAAATTAGCTCAGATACCGTTCCATAAACCCAATATGTAATAGACCAGACCTACTCCTTGCTCAGTGAACTGGACTCAACGCCCCCTATTCACCGCCCAAGAATATATCTGACTAGTAAGAATCTTAAAACCTATGTATTGATATCTCTCTGTAAGTGAGTCAAGTGGGTGTAAAGCGGCATAAACACAGCAGTGCAAAGCAGCTAAACCCTATTATAAAAATCAATTACTTTTAAAAACCCGTGAAACAAAGACAGTGAAAGAGAGAGAAATTCTTACAAAATTCGTTCAGGGGCTGCGATGCCACCTGGATTGACCATATCTAGACCCACAGCTGATTGAGACATAAGGGTGGACACTCTTGGGGCTGAGAGGTTTGGTGAGGTTGGGTGAGCTAACGCAGACCCTTTAAAGTAATACGGCGTGGTACCCATCCCATGGGTCCCAAATCTCCAGGTTCAAGGGCATCTTCCTACGTCGAAAACATGCACGAGAAACCCAGAAGATGGTACACCGTGTGACCGGGAAAGGTTTCTAAAACGCACCTCATTTCTCATCTCCTTGTGCTCCGGTTCGCCATTCCAGCCGCTTTACTAGCAATCTCCCTCCTTGGAGAATCAGCACCTTTAACCTCCTGTTCCGTACACGTTGCAATTTGTCCTGAGGATGAACGGGAAGAGGGGGAACCAATGAGAGACTAGCTCTAGGTGTTGGGACAGGCAGAGGTCACTCTATTTTCCCATCAGGAAGCAGAATTAACCACAGGCTCAGCCTGCCGCCCGGAGCCAGAATAGGGCCTGAAGCAATCCTGCGCTTTTGCGGCCAGCTCCCAAGAAAGCGAGTTGAAAAATGGAGCTCAGGGGCACTGCAATTCACAAACCTGCAGAGTTAGAAATGATAACTCTCGTCCACAAATATATGGAGGGAAGGCTACGAAGAGGATTTGAAAGCAAGGCAGAATTGCAGGAAACCGATTTCAGGAGGTAGATTCGAATCGCCTTTAAAGCACAGGAAAAGCGGCAAAACCTCGACAATGATGCCCTTGGCCAAAAAGGGCGTATGCGTTTTTTCCTGAATATATTCAGGAAAAAACGCATACGCCCTTTTTGGCCAACCAAGCAACCTGGAAAGGCAAATCAGCGCTACAAAGAAGTCTCGCTTCCCATCGGTCAAAAGGGCCATGCTGAATAAAGTGTCAAAACCAGAAATGCAGGACAGGCCATGGAGAAATGGGAGCCTTGCTACGCTGATGGGCGGGCTGTAAATTGCCAACAGCCACTCTGGAGAAGTGTACGGTGTGTCCTGAAACATCTAAAAAACTCAGCTTAGAGAGCATAGGGCACTTCCACTCATGGGCGTATAAATTGGGAAAACTAAAAATCAGCAAGACACAGGCACCCCAAAGTTTAGGGCTGCTCTGTTGACAAGAACCTCCACTTCGTTACACCTGAAACATCCCAGGAAAGAGAAGAATGGATAAAGAAGTTGTGGTCCTTATGTACAATGGAATATCACTCAGCCATGAAATCAACGTCATAAGGCTAGGAGCAGCATGATGAGTGGATTTAGGTACGACGATTCTAAGTGAAATAAGTCACACAGAAAAAGACATTTATCATAAGATATCACTTACAGAGGGAATGTAAAAACCGCTACCCTTGAACTGAATTACAAAACAGAACAGAGTCGCACGTTTAGAAAACACACTATGGCTGCTTAACGGGAAAGGTGAGGTGGGGTGATGCATAAAACAAGGGTTTCAAATTAGCTCAGATACCGTTCCATAAACCCAATATGTAATAGACAAGACCTACTCCTTGCTCAGTGAACTGGACTCAACGCCCCCTATTCACCGCCCAAGAATATATCTGACTAGTAAGAATCTTAAAACCTATGTATTGATATCTCTCTGTAAGTGAGTCAAGTGGGTGTAAAGCGGCATAAACACAGCAGTGCAAAGCAGCTAAACCCTATTATAAAAATCAATTACTTTTAAAAACCCGTGAAACAAAGACAGTGAAAGAGAGAGAAATTCTTACAAAATCCGTTCAGGGGCTGCGATGCCACCTGGATTGACCATATCTAGACCCACAGCTGATTGAGACATAAGGGAGGACACTCTTGGGGCTGAGAGGTTTGGTGAGGTTGGGTGAGCTAACGCAGACCCTGTAAAGTAATACGGCGTGGTACCCATCCCATGGGTCCCAAATCTCCAGGTTCAAGGGCATCGTCCTACGTCGAAAACATGCACGAGAAACCCAGAAGATGGTACACCGTGTGACCGGGAAAGGTTTCTAAAACGCACCTCATTTCTCATCTCCTTGTGCTCCGGTTCGCCATTCCAGCCGCTTTACTAGCAATCTCCCTCCTTGGAGAATCAGCACCTTTAACCTCCTGTTCCGAACACGTTGCAATTTGTCCTGAGGATGAACGGGAAGAGGGGGAACCAATGAGAGACTAGCTCTAGGTGTTGGGACAGGCAGAGGTCACTCTATTTTCCCATCAGGAAGCAGAATTAACCACAGGCTCAGCCTGCCGCCCGGAGCCAGAATAGGGCCTGAAGCAATCCTGCGCTTTTGCGGCCAGCTCCCAAGAAAGCGAGTTGAAAAATGGAGCGCAGGGGCACTGCAATTCACAAACCTGCAGAGTTAGAAATGATAACTCTCGTCCACAAATATATGGAGGGAAGGCAACGAAGAGGATTTGAAAGCAAGGCAGAATTGCAGGAAACCGATTTCAGGAGGTAGATTCGAATCGCCTTTAAAGCACAGGAAAAGCGGCAAAACCTCGACAATGATGCCCTTGGCTAAAAAGGGCGTATGCGTTTTTTCCTGAATATATTCAGGAAAAAACGCATACGCCCTTTTTGGCCAACCAAGCAACCTGGAAAGGCAAATCAGCGCTACAAAGAAGTCTCGCTTCCCATCGGTCAAAAGGGCCATGCTGAATAAAGTGTCAAAACCAGAAATGCAGGACAGGCCATGGAGAAATGGGAGCCTTGCTACGCTGATGGGCGGGCTGTAAATGGCCAACAGCCACTCTGGAGAAGTGTACGGTGTGTCCTGAAACATCTAAAAAACTCAGCTTAGAGAGCATAGGGCAGTTCCACTCATGGGCGTATAAATTGGGAAAACTAAAAATCAGCAAGACACAGGCACCCCAAAGTTTAGGGCTGCTCTGTTGACAAGAACCTCCACTTCGTTACACCTGAAACATCCCAGGAAAGAGAAGAATGGATAAAGAAGTTGTGGTCCTTATGTACAATGGAATATCACTCAGCCATGAAATCAACGTCATAAGGCTAGGAGCAGCATGATGAGTGGATTTAGGTACGACGATTCTAAGTGAAATAAGTCACACAGAAAAAGACACTTATCATAAGATATCACTTACAGAGGGAATGTAAAAACCGCTACCCTTGAACTGAATTACAAAACAGAACAGAGTCGCACGTTTAGAAAACACACTATGGCTGCTTAACGGGAAAGGTGAGGTGGGGTGATGCATAAAACAAGGGTTTCAAATTAGCTCAGATACCGTTCCATAAACCCAATATGTAATAGACCAGACCTACTCCTTGCTCAGTGAACTGGACTCAACGCCCCCTATTCACCGCCCAAGAATATATCTGACTAGTAAGAATCTTAAAACCTATGTATTGATATCTCTCTGTAAGTGAGTCAAGTGGGTGTAAAGCGGCATAAACACAGCAGTGCAAAGCAGCTAAACCCTATTATAAAAATCAATTACTTTTAAAAACCCGTGAAACAAAGACAGTGAAAGAGAGAGAAATTCTTACAAAATTCATTCAGGGGCTGCGATGCCACCTGGATTGACCATATCTAGACCCACAGCTGATTGAGACATAAGGGTGGACACTCTTGGGGCTGAGAGGTTTGGTGAGGTTGGGTGAGCTAACGCAGACCCTTTAAAGTAATATGGCGTGGTACCCATCCCATGGGTCCCAAATCTCCAGGTTCAAGGGCATCTTCCTACGTCGAAAACATGCACGAGCAACCCAGAAGATGGTACACCGTGTGACCGGGAAAGGTTTCTAAAACGCACCTCATTTCTCATCTCCTTGTGCTCCGGTTCGCCATTCCAGCCGCTTTACTAGCAATCTCCCTCCTTGGAGAATCAGCACCTTTAACCTCCTGTTCCGTACACGTTGCAATTTGTCCTGAGGATGAACGGGAAGAGGGGGAACCAATGAGAGACTAGCTCTAGGTGTTGGGACAGGCAGAGGTCACTCTATTTTCCCATCAGGAAGCAGAATTAACCACAGGCTCAGCCTGCCGCCCGGAGCCAGAATAGGGCCTGAAGCAATCCTGCGCTTTTGCGGCCAGCTCCCAAGAAAGCGAGTTGAAAAATGGAGCTCAGGGGCACTGCAATTCACAAACCTGCAGAGTTAGAAATGATAACTCTCGTCCACAAATATATGGAGGGAAGGCTACGAAGAGGATTTGAAAGCAAGGCAGAATTGCAGGAAACCGATTTCAGGAGGTAGATTCGAATCGCCTTTAAAGCACAGGAAAAGCGGCAAAACCTCGACAATGATGCCCTTGGCCAAAAAGGGCGTATGCGTTTTTTCCTGAATATATTCAGGAAAAAACGCATACGCCCTTTTTGGCCAACCAAGCAACCTGGAAAGGCAAATCAGCGCTACAAAGAAGTCTCGCTTCCCATCGGTCAAAAGGGCCATGCTGAATAAAGTGTCAAAACCAGAAATGCAGGACAGGCCATGGAGAAATGGGAGCCTTGCTACGCTGATGGGCGGGCTGTAAATTGCCAACAGCCACTCTGGAGAAGTGTACGGTGTGTCCTGAAACATCTAAAAAACTCAGCTTAGAGAGCATAGGGCACTTCCACTCATGGGCGTATAAATTGGGAAAACTAAAAATCAGCAAGACACAGGCACCCCAAAGTTTAGGGCTGCTCTGTTGACAAGAACCTCCACTTCGTTACACCTGAAACATCCCAGGAAAGAGAAGAATGGATAAAGAAGTTGTGGTCCTTATGTACAATGGAATATCACTCAGCCATGAAATCAACGTCATAAGGCTAGGAGCAGCATGATGAGTGGATTTAGGTACGACGATTCTAAGTGAAATAAGTCACACAGAAAAAGACATTTATCATAAGATATCACTTACAGAGGGAATGTAAAAACCGCTACCCTTGAACTGAATTACAAAACAGAACAGAGTCGCACGTTTAGAAAACACACTATGGCTGCTTAACGGGAAAGGTGAGGTGGGGTGATGCATAAAACAAGGGTTTCAAATTAGCTCAGATACCGTTCCATAAACCCAATATGTAATAGACAAGACCTACTCCTTGCTCAGTGAACTGGACTCAACGCCCCCTATTCACCGCCCAAGAATATATCTGACTAGTAAGAATCTTAAAACCTATGTATTGATATCTCTCTGTAAGTGAGTCAAGTGGGTGTAAAGCGGCATAAACACAGCAGTGCAAAGCAGCTAAACCCTATTATAAAAATCAATTACTTTTAAAAACCCGTGAAACAAAGACAGTGAAAGAGAGAGAAATTCTTACAAAATCCGTTCAGGGGCTGCGATGCCACCTGGATTGACCATATCTAGACCCACAGCTGATTGAGACATAAGGGAGGACACTCTTGGGGCTGAGAGGTTTGGTGAGGTTGGGTGAGCTAACGCAGACCCTGTAAAGTAATACGGCGTGGTACCCATCCCATGGGTCCCAAATCTCCAGGTTCAAGGGCATCGTCCTACGTCGAAAACATGCACGAGAAACCCAGAAGATGGTACACCGTGTGACCGGGAAAGGTTTCTAAAACGCACCTCATTTCTCATCTCCTTGTGCTCCGGTTCGCCATTCCAGCCGCTTTACTAGCAATCTCCCTCCTTGGAGAATCAGCACCTTTAACCTCCTGTTCCGAACACGTTGCAATTTGTCCTGAGGATGAACGGGAAGAGGGGGAACCAATGAGAGACTAGCTCTAGGTGTTGGGACAGGCAGAGGTCACTCTATTTTCCCATCAGGAAGCAGAATTAACCACAGGCTCAGCCTGCCGCCCGGAGCCAGAATAGGGCCTGAAGCAATCCTGCGCTTTTGCGGCCAGCTCCCAAGAAAGCGAGTTGAAAAATGGAGCGCAGGGGCACTGCAATTCACAAACCTGCAGAGTTAGAAATGATAACTCTCGTCCACAAATATATGGAGGGAAGGCAACGAAGAGGATTTGAAAGCAAGGCAGAATTGCAGGAAACCGATTTCAGGAGGTAGATTCGAATCGCCTTTAAAGCACAGGAAAAGCGGCAAAACCTCGACAATGATGCCCTTGGCTAAAAAGGGCGTATGCGTTTTTTCCTGAATATATTCAGGAAAAAACGCATACGCCCTTTTTGGCCAACCAAGCAACCTGGAAAGGCAAATCAGCGCTACAAAGAAGTCTCGCTTCCCATCGGTCAAAAGGGCCATGCTGAATAAAGTGTCAAAACCAGAAATGCAGGACAGGCCATGGAGAAATGGGAGCCTTGCTACGCTGATGGGCGGGCTGTAAATTGCCAACAGCCACTCTGGAGAAGTGTACGGTGTGTCCTGAAACATCTAAAAAACTCAGCTTAGAGAGCATAGGGCACTTCCACTCATGGGCGTATAAATTGGGAAAACTAAAAATCAGCAAGACACAGGCACCCCAAAGTTTAGGGCTGCTCTGTTGACAAGAACCTCCACTTCGTTACACCTTAAACATCCCAGGAAAGAGAAGAATGGATAAAGAAGTTGTGGTCCTTATGTACAATGGAATATCACTCAGCCATGAAATCAACGTCATAAGGCTAGGAGCAGCATGATGAGTGGATTTAGGTACGACGATTCTAAGTGAAATAAGTCACACAGAAAAAGACACTTATCATAAGATATCACTTACAGAGAGAATGTAAAAACCGCTACCCTTGAACTGAATTACAAAACAGAACAGAGTCGCACGTTTAGAAAACACACTATGGCTGCTTAACGGGAAAGGTGAGGTGGGGTGATGCATAAAACAAGGGTCTCAAATTAGCTCAGATACCGTTCCATAAACCCAATATGTAATAGACAAGACCTACTCCTTGCTCAGTGAACTGGACTCAACAACCCCTATTCACCCCCCAGGAATATATCTGACTAGTAAGAATCTTAAAACCTATGTATTGATATCTCTCTGTAAGTGAGTCAAGTGGGTGTAAAGCGGCATAAACACAGCAGTGCAAAGCAGCTAAACCCTATTATAAAAATCAATTACTTTTAAAAACCCGTGAAACAAAGACAGTGAAAGAGAGAGAAATTCTTACAAAATTCGTTCAGGGGCTGCGATGCCACCTGGATTGACCATATCTAGACCCACAGCTGATTGAGACATAAGGGTGGACACTCTTGGGGCTGAGAGGTTTGGTGAGGTTGGGTGAGCTAACGCAGACCCTTTAAAGTAATATGGCGTGGTACCCATCCCATGGGTCCCAAATCTCCAGGTTCAAGGGCATCTTCCTACGTCGAAAACATGCACGAGAAACCCAGAAGATGGTACACCGTGTGACCGGGAAAGGTTTCTAAAATGCACCTCATTTCTCATCTCCTTGTGCTCCGGTTCGCCATTCCAGCCGCTTTACTAGCAATCTCCCTCCTTGGAGAATCAGCACCTTTAACCTCCTGTTCCGAACACGTTGCAATTTGTCCTGAGGATGAACGGGAAGAGGGGGAACCAATGAGAGACTAGCTCTAGGTGTTGGGACAGGCACAGGTCACTCTATTTTCCCATCAGGAAGCAGAATTAACCACAGGCTCAGCCTGCCGCCCAGAGCCAGAATAGGGCCTGAAGCAGTCCTGCGCTTTTGCGGCCAGCTCCCAAGAAAGCGAGTTGAAAAATGGAGCTCAGGGGCACTGCAATTCACAAACCTACAGAGTTAGAAATGATAACTCTCGTCCACAAATATATGGAGGGAAGGCAACGAAGAGGATTTGAAAGCAAGGCAGAATTGCAGGAAACTGATTTCAGGAGGTAGATTCGAATCGCCTTTAAAGCACAGGAAAAGCGGCAAAACCTCGACAATGATGCCCTTGGCCAAAAAGGGCGTATGCGTTTTTTCCTGAATATATTCAGGAAAAAACGCATACGCCCTTTTTGGCCAACCAAGCAACCTGGAAAGGCAAATCAGCGCTACAAAGAAGTCTCGCTTCCCATCGGTCAAAAGGGCCATGCTGAATAAAGTGTCAAAACCAGAAATGCAGGACAGCCCATGGAGAAATGGGAGCCTTGCTACGCTGATGGGCGGGCTGTAAATTGCCAACAGCCACTCTGGAGAAGTGTACGGTGTGTCCTGAAACATCTAAAAAACTCAGCTTAGAGAGCATAGGGCACTTCCACTCATGGGCGTATAAATTGGGAAAACTAAAAATCAGCAAGACACAGGCACCCCAAAGTTTAGGGCTGCTCTGTTGACAAGAACCTCCACTTCGTTACACCTGAAACATCCCAGGAAAGAGAAGAATGGATAAAGAAGTTGTGGTCCTTATGTACAATGGAATATCACTCAGCCATGAAATCAACGTCATAAGGCTAGGAGCAGCATGATGAGTGGATTTAGGTACGACGATTCTAAGTGAAATAAGTCACACAGAAAAAGACACTTATCATAAGATATCACTTACAGAGGGAATGTAAAAACCGCTACCCTTGAACTGAATTACAAAACAGAACAGAGTCGCACGTTTAGAAAACACACTATGGCTGCTTAACGGGAAAGGTGAGGTGGGGTGATGCATAAAACAAGGGTTTCAAATTAGCTCAGATACCGTTCCATAAACCCAATATGTAATAGACCAGACCTACTCCTTGCTCAGTGAACTGGACTCAACGCCCCCTATTCACCGCCCAAGAATATATCTGACTAGTAAGAATCTTAAAACCTATGTATTGATATCTCTCTGTAAGTGAGTCAAGTGGGTGTAAAGCGGCATAAACACAGCAGTGCAAAGCAGCTAAACCCTATTATAAAAATCAATTACTTTTAAAAACCCGTGAAACAAAGACAGTGAAAGAGAGAGAAATTCTTACAAAATTCGTTCAGGGGCTGCGATGCCACCTGGATTGACCATATCTAGACCCACAGCTGATTGAGACATAAGGGTGGACACTCTTGGGGCTGAGAGGTTTGGTGAGGTTGGGTGAGCTAACGCAGACCCTTTAAAGTAATACGGCGTGGTACCCATCCCATGGGTCCCAAATCTCCAGGTTCAAGGGCATCTTCCTACGTCGAAAACATGCACGAGCAACCCAGAAGATGGTACACCGTGTGACCGGGAAAGGTTTCTAAAACGCACCTCATTTCTCATCTCCTTGTGCTCCGGTTCGCCATTCCAGCCGCTTTACTAGCAATCTCCCTCCTTGGAGAATCAGCACCTTTAACCTCCTGTTCCGTACACGTTGCAATTTGTCCTGAGGATGAACGGGAAGAGGGGGAACCAATGAGAGACTAGCTCTAGGTGTTGGGACAGGCAGAGGTCACTCTATTTTCCCATCAGGAAGCAGAATTAACCACAGGCTCAGCCTGCCGCCCGGAGCCAGAATAGGGCCTGAAGCAATCCTGCGCTTTTGCGGCCAGCTCCCAAGAAAGCGAGTTGAAAAATGGAGCTCAGGGGCACTGCAATTCACAAACCTGCAGAGTTAGAAATGATAACTCTCGTCCACAAATATATGGAGGGAAGGCTACGAAGAGGATTTGAAAGCAAGGCAGAATTGCAGGAAACCGATTTCAGGAGGTAGATTCGAATCGCCTTTAAAGCACAGGAAAAGCGGCAAAACCTCGACAATGATGCCCTTGGCCAAAAAGGGCGTATGCGTTTTTTCCTGAATATATTCAGGAAAAAACGCATACGCCCTTTTTGGCCAACCAAGCAACCTGGAAAGGCAAATCAGCGCTACAAAGAAGTCTCGCTTCCCATCGGTCAAAAGGGCCATGCTGAATAAAGTGTCAAAACCAGAAATGCAGGACAGGCCATGGAGAAATGGGAGCCTTGCTACGCTGATGGGCGGGCTGTAAATTGCCAACAGCCACTCTGGAGAAGTGTACGGTGTGTCCTGAAACATCTAAAAAACTCAGCTTAGAGAGCATAGGGCACTTCCACTCATGGGCGTATAAATTGGGAAAACTAAAAATCAGCAAGACACAGGCACCCCAAAGTTTAGGGCTGCTCTGTTGACAAGAACCTCCACTTCGTTACACCTGAAACATCCCAGGAAAGAGAAGAATGGATAAAGAAGTTGTGGTCCTTATGTACAATGGAATATCACTCAGCCATGAAATCAACGTCATAAGGCTAGGAGCAGCATGATGAGTGGATTTAGGTACGACGATTCTAAGTGAAATAAGTCACACAGAAAAAGACACTTATCATAAGATATCACTTACAGAGGGAATGTAAAAACCGCTACCCTTGAACTGAATTACAAAACAGAACAGAGTCGCACGTTTAGAAAACACACTATGGCTGCTTAACGGGAAAGGTGAGGTGGGGTGATGCATAAAACAAGGGTTTCAAATTAGCTCAGATACCGTTCCATAAACCCAATATGTAATAGACAAGACCTACTCCTTGCTCAGTGAACTGGACTCAACGCCCCCTATTCACCGCCCAAGAATATATCTGACTAGTAAGAATCTTAAAACCTATGTATTGATATCTCTCTGTAAGTGAGTCAAGTGGGTGTAAAGCGGCATAAACACAGCAGTGCAAAGCAGCTAAACCCTATTATAAAAATCAATTACTTTTAAAAACCCGTGAAACAAAGACAGTGAAAGAGAGAGAAATTCTTACAAAATCCGTTCAGGGGCTGCGATGCCACCTGGATTGACCATATCTAGACCCACAGCTGATTGAGACATAAGGGAGGACACTCTTGGGGCTGAGAGGTTTGGTGAGGTTGGGTGAGCTAACGCAGACCCTGTAAAGTAATACGGCGTGGTACCCATCCCATGGGTCCCAAATCTCCAGGTTCAAGGGCATCGTCCTACGTCGAAAACATGCACGAGAAACCCAGAAGATGGTACACCGTGTGACCGGGAAAGGTTTCTAAAACGCACCTCATTTCTCATCTCCTTGTGCTCCGGTTCGCCATTCCAGCCGCTTTACTAGCAATCTCCCTCCTTGGAGAATCAGCACCTTTAACCTCCTGTTCCGAACACGTTGCAATTTGTCCTGAGGATGAACGGGAAGAGGGGGAACCAATGAGAGACTAGCTCTAGGTGTTGGGACAGGCAGAGGTCACTCTATTTTCCCATCAGGAAGCAGAATTAACCACAGGCTCAGCCTGCCGCCCGGAGCCAGAATAGGGCCTGAAGCAATCCTGCGCTTTTGCGGCCAGCTCCCAAGAAAGCGAGTTGAAAAATGGAGCGCAGGGGCACTGCAATTCACAAACCTGCAGAGTTAGAAATGATAACTCTCGTCCACAAATATATGGAGGGAAGGCAACGAAGAGGATTTGAAAGCAAGGCAGAATTGCAGGAAACCGATTTCAGGAGGTAGATTCGAATCGCCTTTAAAGCACAGGAAAAGCGGCAAAACCTCGACAATGATGCCCTTGGCTAAAAAGGGCGTATGCGTTTTTTCCTGAATATATTCAGGAAAAAACGCATACGCCCTTTTTGGCCAACCAAGCAACCTGGAAAGGCAAATCAGCGCTACAAAGAAGTCTCGCTTCCCATCGGTCAAAAGGGCCATGCTGAATAAAGTGTCAAAACCAGAAATGCAGGACAGGCCATGGAGAAATGGGAGCCTTGCTACGCTGATGGGCGGGCTGTAAATTGCCAACAGCCACTCTGGAGAAGTGTACGGTGTGTCCTGAAACATCTAAAAAACTCAGCTTAGAGAGCATAGGGCACTTCCACTCATGGGCGTATAAATTGGGAAAACTAAAAATCAGCAAGACACAGGCACCCCAAAGTTTAGGGCTGCTCTGTTGACAAGAACCTCCACTTCGTTACACCTGAAACATCCCAGGAAAGAGAAGAATGGATAAAGAAGTTGTGGTCCTTATGTACAATGGAATATCACTCAGCCATGAAATCAACGTCATAAGGCTAGGAGCAGCATGATGAGTGGATTTAGGTACGACGATTCTAAGTGAAATAAGTCACACAGAAAAAGACACTTATCATAAGATATCACTTACAGAGGGAATGTAAAAACCGCTACCCTTGAACTGAATTACAAAACAGAACAGAGTCGCACGTTTAGAAAACACACTATGGCTGCTTAACGGGAAAGGTGAGGTGGGGTGATGCATAAAACAAGGGTTTCAAATTAGCTCAGATACCGTTCCATAAACCCAATATGTAATAGACCAGACCTACTCCTTGCTCAGTGAACTGGACTCAACGCCCCCTATTCACCGCCCAAGAATATATCTGACTAGTAAGAATCTTAAAACCTATGTATTGATATCTCTCTGTAAGTGAGTCAAGTGGGTGTAAAGCGGCATAAACACAGCAGTGCAAAGCAGCTAAACCCTATTATAAAAATCAATTACTTTTAAAAACCCGTGAAACAAAGACAGTGAAAGAGAGAGAAATTCTTACAAAATTCATTCAGGGGCTGCGATGCCACCTGGATTGACCATATCTAGACCCACAGCTGATTGAGACATAAGGGTGGACACTCTTGGGGCTGAGAGGTTTGGTGAGGTTGGGTGAGCTAACGCAGACCCTTTAAAGTAATATGGCGTGGTACCCATCCCATGGGTCCCAAATCTCCAGGTTCAAGGGCATCTTCCTACGTCGAAAACATGCACGAGCAACCCAGAAGATGGTACACCGTGTGACCGGGAAAGGTTTCTAAAACGCACCTCATTTCTCATCTCCTTGTGCTCCGGTTCGCCATTCCAGCCGCTTTACTAGCAATCTCCCTCCTTGGAGAATCAGCACCTTTAACCTCCTGTTCCGTACACGTTGCAATTTGTCCTGAGGATGAACGGGAAGAGGGGGAACCAATGAGAGACTAGCTCTAGGTGTTGGGACAGGCAGAGGTCACTCTATTTTCCCATCAGGAAGCAGAATTAACCACAGGCTCAGCCTGCCGCCCGGAGCCAGAATAGGGCCTGAAGCAATCCTGCGCTTTTGCGGCCAGCTCCCAAGAAAGCGAGTTGAAAAATGGAGCTCAGGGGCACTGCAATTCACAAACCTGCAGAGTTAGAAATGATAACTCTCGTCCACAAATATATGGAGGGAAGGCTACGAAGAGGATTTGAAAGCAAGGCAGAATTGCAGGAAACCGATTTCAGGAGGTAGATTCGAATCGCCTTTAAAGCACAGGAAAAGCGGCAAAACCTCGACAATGATGCCCTTGGCCAAAAAGGGCGTATGCGTTTTTTCCTGAATATATTCAGGAAAAAACGCATACGCCCTTTTTGGCCAACCAAGCAACCTGGAAAGGCAAATCAGCGCTACAAAGAAGTCTCGCTTCCCATCGGTCAAAAGGGCCATGCTGAATAAAGTGTCAAAACCAGAAATGCAGGACAGGCCATGGAGAAATGGGAGCCTTGCTACGCTGATGGGCGGGCTGTAAATTGCCAACAGCCACTCTGGAGAAGTGTACGGTGTGTCCTGAAACATCTAAAAAACTCAGCTTAGAGAGCATAGGGCACTTCCACTCATGGGCGTATAAATTGGGAAAACTAAAAATCAGCAAGACACAGGCACCCCAAAGTTTAGGGCTGCTCTGTTGACAAGAACCTCCACTTCGTTACACCTGAAACATCCCAGGAAAGAGAAGAATGGATAAAGAAGTTGTGGTCCTTATGTACAATGGAATATCACTCAGCCATGAAATCAACGTCATAAGGCTAGGAGCAGCATGATGAGTGGATTTAGGTACGACGATTCTAAGTGAAATAAGTCACACAGAAAAAGACATTTATCATAAGATATCACTTACAGAGGGAATGTAAAAACCGCTACCCTTGAACTGAATTACAAAACAGAACAGAGTCGCACGTTTAGAAAACACACTATGGCTGCTTAACGGGAAAGGTGAGGTGGGGTGATGCATAAAACAAGGGTTTCAAATTAGCTCAGATACCGTTCCATAAACCCAATATGTAATAGACAAGACCTACTCCTTGCTCAGTGAACTGGACTCAACGCCCCCTATTCACCGCCCAAGAATATATCTGACTAGTAAGAATCTTAAAACCTATGTATTGATATCTCTCTGTAAGTGAGTCAAGTGGGTGTAAAGCGGCATAAACACAGCAGTGCAAAGCAGCTAAACCCTATTATAAAAATCAATTACTTTTAAAAACCCGTGAAACAAAGACAGTGAAAGAGAGAGAAATTCTTACAAAATCCGTTCAGGGGCTGCGATGCCACCTGGATTGACCATATCTAGACCCACAGCTGATTGAGACATAAGGGAGGACACTCTTGGGGCTGAGAGGTTTGGTGAGGTTGGGTGAGCTAACGCAGACCCTGTAAAGTAATACGGCGTGGTACCCATCCCATGGGTCCCAAATCTCCAGGTTCAAGGGCATCGTCCTACGTCGAAAACATGCACGAGAAACCCAGAAGATGGTACACCGTGTGACCGGGAAAGGTTTCTAAAACGCACCTCATTTCTCATCTCCTTGTGCTCCGGTTCGCCATTCCAGCCGCTTTACTAGCAATCTCCCTCCTTGGAGAATCAGCACCTTTAACCTCCTGTTCCGAACACGTTGCAATTTGTCCTGAGGATGAACGGGAAGAGGGGGAACCAATGAGAGACTAGCTCTAGGTGTTGGGACAGGCAGAGGTCACTCTATTTTCCCATCAGGAAGCAGAATTAACCACAGGCTCAGCCTGCCGCCCGGAGCCAGAATAGGGCCTGAAGCAATCCTGCGCTTTTGCGGCCAGCTCCCAAGAAAGCGAGTTGAAAAATGGAGCGCAGGGGCACTGCAATTCACAAACCTGCAGAGTTAGAAATGATAACTCTCGTCCACAAATATATGGAGGGAAGGCAACGAAGAGGATTTGAAAGCAAGGCAGAATTGCAGGAAACCGATTTCAGGAGGTAGATTCGAATCGCCTTTAAAGCACAGGAAAAGCGGCAAAACCTCGACAATGATGCCCTTGGCTAAAAAGGGCGTATGCGTTTTTTCCTGAATATATTCAGGAAAAAACGCATACGCCCTTTTTGGCCAACCAAGCAACCTGGAAAGGCAAATCAGCGCTACAAAGAAGTCTCGCTTCCCATCGGTCAAAAGGGCCATGCTGAATAAAGTGTCAAAACCAGAAATGCAGGACAGGCCATGGAGAAATGGGAGCCTTGCTACGCTGATGGGCGGGCTGTAAATTGCCAACAGCCACTCTGGAGAAGTGTACGGTGTGTCCTGAAACATCTAAAAAACTCAGCTTAGAGAGCATAGGGCACTTCCACTCATGGGCGTATAAATTGGGAAAACTAAAAATCAGCAAGACACAGGCACCCCAAAGTTTAGGGCTGCTCTGTTGACAAGAACCTCCACTTCGTTACACCTTAAACATCCCAGGAAAGAGAAGAATGGATAAAGAAGTTGTGGTCCTTATGTACAATGGAATATCACTCAGCCATGAAATCAACGTCATAAGGCTAGGAGCAGCATGATGAGTGGATTTAGGTACGACGATTCTAAGTGAAATAAGTCACACAGAAAAAGACACTTATCATAAGATATCACTTACAGAGAGAATGTAAAAACCGCTACCCTTGAACTGAATTACAAAACAGAACAGAGTCGCACGTTTAGAAAACACACTATGGCTGCTTAACGGGAAAGGTGAGGTGGGGTGATGCATAAAACAAGGGTCTCAAATTAGCTCAGATACCGTTCCATAAACCCAATATGTAATAGACAAGACCTACTCCTTGCTCAGTGAACTGGACTCAACAACCCCTATTCACCCCCCAGGAATATATCTGACTAGTAAGAATCTTAAAACCTATGTATTGATATCTCTCTGTAAGTGAGTCAAGTGGGTGTAAAGCGGCATAAACACAGCAGTGCAAAGCAGCTAAACCCTATTATAAAAATCAATTACTTTTAAAAACCCGTGAAACAAAGACAGTGAAAGAGAGAGAAATTCTTACAAAATTCGTTCAGGGGCTGCGATGCCACCTGGATTGACCATATCTAGACCCACAGCTGATTGAGACATAAGGGTGGACACTCTTGGGGCTGAGAGGTTTGGTGAGGTTGGGTGAGCTAACGCAGACCCTTTAAAGTAATATGGCGTGGTACCCATCCCATGGGTCCCAAATCTCCAGGTTCAAGGGCATCTTCCTACGTCGAAAACATGCACGAGAAACCCAGAAGATGGTACACCGTGTGACCGGGAAAGGTTTCTAAAATGCACCTCATTTCTCATCTCCTTGTGCTCCGGTTCGCCATTCCAGCCGCTTTACTAGCAATCTCCCTCCTTGGAGAATCAGCACCTTTAACCTCCTGTTCCGAACACGTTGCAATTTGTCCTGAGGATGAACGGGAAGAGGGGGAACCAATGAGAGACTAGCTCTAGGTGTTGGGACAGGCACAGGTCACTCTATTTTCCCATCAGGAAGCAGAATTAACCACAGGCTCAGCCTGCCGCCCGGAGCCAGAATAGGGCCTGAAGCAGTCCTGCGCTTTTGCGGCCAGCTCCCAAGAAAGCGAGTTGAAAAATGGAGCTCAGGGGCACTGCAATTCACAAACCTACAGAGTTAGAAATGATAACTCTCGTCCACAAATATATGGAGGGAAGGCAACGAAGAGGATTTGAAAGCAAGGCAGAATTGCAGGAAACTGATTTCAGGAGGTAGATTCGAATCGCCTTTAAAGCACAGGAAAAGCGGCAAAACCTCGACAATGATGCCCTTGGCCAAAAAGGGCGTATGCGTTTTTTCCTGAATATATTCAGGAAAAAACGCATACGCCCTTTTTGGCCAACCAAGCAACCTGGAAAGGCAAATCAGCGCTACAAAGAAGTCTCGCTTCCCATCGGTCAAAAGGGCCATGCTGAATAAAGTGTCAAAACCAGAAATGCAGGACAGCCCATGGAGAAATGGGAGCCTTGCTACGCTGATGGGCGGGCTGTAAATTGCCAACAGCCACTCTGGAGAAGTGTACGGTGTGTCCTGAAACATCTAAAAAACTCAGCTTAGAGAGCATAGGGCACTTCCACTCATGGGCGTATAAATTGGGAAAACTAAAAATCAGCAAGACACAGGCACCCCAAAGTTTAGGGCTGCTCTGTTGACAAGAACCTCCACTTCGTTACACCTGAAACATCCCAGGAAAGAGAAGAATGGATAAAGAAGTTGTGGTCCTTATGTACAATGGAATATCACTCAGCCATGAAATCAACGTCATAAGGCTAGGAGCAGCATGATGAGTGGATTTAGGTACGACGATTCTAAGTGAAATAAGTCACACAGAAAAAGACACTTATCATAAGATATCACTTACAGAGGGAATGTAAAAACCGCTACCCTTGAACTGAATTACAAAACAGAACAGAGTCGCACGTTTAGAAAACACACTATGGCTGCTTAACGGGAAAGGTGAGGTGGGGTGATGCATAAAACAAGGGTTTCAAATTAGCTCAGATACCGTTCCATAAACCCAATATGTAATAGACCAGACCTACTCCTTGCTCAGTGAACTGGACTCAACGCCCCCTATTCACCGCCCAAGAATATATCTGACTAGTAAGAATCTTAAAACCTATGTATTGATATCTCTCTGTAAGTGAGTCAAGTGGGTGTAAAGCGGCATAAACACAGCAGTGCAAAGCAGCTAAACCCTATTATAAAAATCAATTACTTTTAAAAACCCGTGAAACAAAGACAGTGAAAGAGAGAGAAATTCTTACAAAATTCGTTCAGGGGCTGCGATGCCACCTGGATTGACCATATCTAGACCCACAGCTGATTGAGACATAAGGGTGGACACTCTTGGGGCTGAGAGGTTTGGTGAGGTTGGGTGAGCTAACGCAGACCCTTTAAAGTAATACGGCGTGGTACCCATCCCATGGGTCCCAAATCTCCAGGTTCAAGGGCATCTTCCTACGTCGAAAACATGCACGAGAAACCCAGAAGATGGTACACCGTGTGACCGGGAAAGGTTTCTAAAACGCACCTCATTTCTCATCTCCTTGTGCTCCGGTTCGCCATTCCAGCCGCTTTACTAGCAATCTCCCTCCTTGGAGAATCAGCACCTTTAACCTCCTGTTCCGTACACGTTGCAATTTGTCCTGAGGATGAACGGGAAGAGGGGGAACCAATGAGAGACTAGCTCTAGGTGTTGGGACAGGCAGAGGTCACTCTATTTTCCCATCAGGAAGCAGAATTAACCACAGGCTCAGCCTGCCGCCCGGAGCCAGAATAGGGCCTGAAGCAATCCTGCGCTTTTGCGGCCAGCTCCCAAGAAAGCGAGTTGAAAAATGGAGCTCAGGGGCACTGCAATTCACAAACCTGCAGAGTTAGAAATGATAACTCTCGTCCACAAATATATGGAGGGAAGGCTACGAAGAGGATTTGAAAGCAAGGCAGAATTGCAGGAAACCGATTTCAGGAGGTAGATTCGAATCGCCTTTAAAGCACAGGAAAAGCGGCAAAACCTCGACAATGATGCCCTTGGCCAAAAAGGGCGTATGCGTTTTTTCCTGAATATATTCAGGAAAAAACGCATACGCCCTTTTTGGCCAACCAAGCAACCTGGAAAGGCAAATCAGCGCTACAAAGAAGTCTCGCTTCCCATCGGTCAAAAGGGCCATGCTGAATAAAGTGTCAAAACCAGAAATGCAGGACAGGCCATGGAGAAATGGGAGCCTTGCTACGCTGATGGGCGGGCTGTAAATTGCCAACAGCCACTCTGGAGAAGTGTACGGTGTGTCCTGAAACATCTAAAAAACTCAGCTTAGAGAGCATAGGGCACTTCCACTCATGGGCGTATAAATTGGGAAAACTAAAAATCAGCAAGACACAGGCACCCCAAAGTTTAGGGCTGCTCTGTTGACAAGAACCTCCACTTCGTTACACCTGAAACATCCCAGGAAAGAGAAGAATGGATAAAGAAGTTGTGGTCCTTATGTACAATGGAATATCACTCAGCCATGAAATCAACGTCATAAGGCTAGGAGCAGCATGATGAGTGGATTTAGGTACGACGATTCTAAGTGAAATAAGTCACACAGAAAAAGACACTTATCATAAGATATCACTTACAGAGGGAATGTAAAAACCGCTACCCTTGAACTGAATTACAAAACAGAACAGAGTCGCACGTTTAGAAAACACACTATGGCTGCTTAACGGGAAAGGTGAGGTGGGGTGATGCATAAAACAAGGGTTTCAAATTAGCTCAGATACCGTTCCATAAACCCAATATGTAATAGACAAGACCTACTCCTTGCTCAGTGAACTGGACTCAACGCCCCCTATTCACCGCCCAAGAATATATCTGACTAGTAAGAATCTTAAAACCTATGTATTGATATCTCTCTGTAAGTGAGTCAAGTGGGTGTAAAGCGGCATAAACACAGCAGTGCAAAGCAGCTAAACCCTATTATAAAAATCAATTACTTTTAAAAACCCGTGAAACAAAGACAGTGAAAGAGAGAGAAATTCTTACAAAATCCGTTCAGGGGCTGCGATGCCACCTGGATTGACCATATCTAGACCCACAGCTGATTGAGACATAAGGGAGGACACTCTTGGGGCTGAGAGGTTTGGTGAGGTTGGGTGAGCTAACGCAGACCCTGTAAAGTAATACGGCGTGGTACCCATCCCATGGGTCCCAAATCTCCAGGTTCAAGGGCATCGTCCTACGTCGAAAACATGCACGAGAAACCCAGAAGATGGTACACCGTGTGACCGGGAAAGGTTTCTAAAACGCACCTCATTTCTCATCTCCTTGTGCTCCGGTTCGCCATTCCAGCCGCTTTACTAGCAATCTCCCTCCTTGGAGAATCAGCACCTTTAACCTCCTGTTCCGAACACGTTGCAATTTGTCCTGAGGATGAACGGGAAGAGGGGGAACCAATGAGAGACTAGCTCTAGGTGTTGGGACAGGCAGAGGTCACTCTATTTTCCCATCAGGAAGCAGAATTAACCACAGGCTCAGCCTGCCGCCCGGAGCCAGAATAGGGCCTGAAGCAATCCTGCGCTTTTGCGGCCAGCTCCCAAGAAAGCGAGTTGAAAAATGGAGCGCAGGGGCACTGCAATTCACAAACCTGCAGAGTTAGAAATGATAACTCTCGTCCACAAATATATGGAGGGAAGGCAACGAAGAGGATTTGAAAGCAAGGCAGAATTGCAGGAAACCGATTTCAGGAGGTAGATTCGAATCGCCTTTAAAGCACAGGAAAAGCGGCAAAACCTCGACAATGATGCCCTTGGCTAAAAAGGGCGTATGCGTTTTTTCCTGAATATATTCAGGAAAAAACGCATACGCCCTTTTTGGCCAACCAAGCAACCTGGAAAGGCAAATCAGCGCTACAAAGAAGTCTCGCTTCCCATCGGTCAAAAGGGCCATGCTGAATAAAGTGTCAAAACCAGAAATGCAGGACAGGCCATGGAGAAATGGGAGCCTTGCTACGCTGATGGGCGGGCTGTAAATTGCCAACAGCCACTCTGGAGAAGTGTACGGTGTGTCCTGAAACATCTAAAAAACTCAGCTTAGAGAGCATAGGGCACTTCCACTCATGGGCGTATAAATTGGGAAAACTAAAAATCAGCAAGACACAGGCACCCCAAAGTTTAGGGCTGCTCTGTTGACAAGAACCTCCACTTCGTTACACCTGAAACATCCCAGGAAAGAGAAGAATGGATAAAGAAGTTGTGGTCCTTATGTACAATGGAATATCACTCAGCCATGAAATCAACGTCATAAGGCTAGGAGCAGCATGATGAGTGGATTTAGGTACGACGATTCTAAGTGAAATAAGTCACACAGAAAAAGACACTTATCATAAGATATCACTTACAGAGGGAATGTAAAAACCGCTACCCTTGAACTGAATTACAAAACAGAACAGAGTCGCACGTTTAGAAAACACACTATGGCTGCTTAACGGGAAAGGTGAGGTGGGGTGATGCATAAAACAAGGGTTTCAAATTAGCTCAGATACCGTTCCATAAACCCAATATGTAATAGACCAGACCTACTCCTTGCTCAGTGAACTGGACTCAACGCCCCCTATTCACCGCCCAAGAATATATCTGACTAGTAAGAATCTTAAAACCTATGTATTGATATCTCTCTGTAAGTGAGTCAAGTGGGTGTAAAGCGGCATAAACACAGCAGTGCAAAGCAGCTAAACCCTATTATAAAAATCAATTACTTTTAAAAACCCGTGAAACAAAGACAGTGAAAGAGAGAGAAATTCTTACAAAATTCATTCAGGGGCTGCGATGCCACCTGGATTGACCATATCTAGACCCACAGCTGATTGAGACATAAGGGTGGACACTCTTGGGGCTGAGAGGTTTGGTGAGGTTGGGTGAGCTAACGCAGACCCTTTAAAGTAATATGGCGTGGTACCCATCCCATGGGTCCCAAATCTCCAGGTTCAAGGGCATCTTCCTACGTCGAAAACATGCACGAGCAACCCAGAAGATGGTACACCGTGTGACCGGGAAAGGTTTCTAAAACGCACCTCATTTCTCATCTCCTTGTGCTCCGGTTCGCCATTCCAGCCGCTTTACTAGCAATCTCCCTCCTTGGAGAATCAGCACCTTTAACCTCCTGTTCCGTACACGTTGCAATTTGTCCTGAGGATGAACGGGAAGAGGGGGAACCAATGAGAGACTAGCTCTAGGTGTTGGGACAGGCAGAGGTCACTCTATTTTCCCATCAGGAAGCAGAATTAACCACAGGCTCAGCCTGCCGCCCGGAGCCAGAATAGGGCCTGAAGCAATCCTGCGCTTTTGCGGCCAGCTCCCAAGAAAGCGAGTTGAAAAATGGAGCTCAGGGGCACTGCAATTCACAAACCTGCAGAGTTAGAAATGATAACTCTCGTCCACAAATATATGGAGGGAAGGCTACGAAGAGGATTTGAAAGCAAGGCAGAATTGCAGGAAACCGATTTCAGGAGGTAGATTCGAATCGCCTTTAAAGCACAGGAAAAGCGGCAAAACCTCGACAATGATGCCCTTGGCCAAAAAGGGCGTATGCGTTTTTTCCTGAATATATTCAGGAAAAAACGCATACGCCCTTTTTGGCCAACCAAGCAACCTGGAAAGGCAAATCAGCGCTACAAAGAAGTCTCGCTTCCCATCGGTCAAAAGGGCCATGCTGAATAAAGTGTCAAAACCAGAAATGCAGGACAGGCCATGGAGAAATGGGAGCCTTGCTACGCTGATGGGCGGGCTGTAAATTGCCAACAGCCACTCTGGAGAAGTGTACGGTGTGTCCTGAAACATCTAAAAAACTCAGCTTAGAGAGCATAGGGCACTTCCACTCATGGGCGTATAAATTGGGAAAACTAAAAATCAGCAAGACACAGGCACCCCAAAGTTTAGGGCTGCTCTGTTGACAAGAACCTCCACTTCGTTACACCTGAAACATCCCAGGAAAGAGAAGAATGGATAAAGAAGTTGTGGTCCTTATGTACAATGGAATATCACTCAGCCATGAAATCAACGTCATAAGGCTAGGAGCAGCATGATGAGTGGATTTAGGTACGACGATTCTAAGTGAAATAAGTCACACAGAAAAAGACATTTATCATAAGATATCACTTACAGAGGGAATGTAAAAACCGCTACCCTTGAACTGAATTACAAAACAGAACAGAGTCGCACGTTTAGAAAACACACTATGGCTGCTTAACGGGAAAGGTGAGGTGGGGTGATGCATAAAACAAGGGTTTCAAATTAGCTCAGATACCGTTCCATAAACCCAATATGTAATAGACAAGACCTACTCCTTGCTCAGTGAACTGGACTCAACGCCCCCTATTCACCGCCCAAGAATATATCTGACTAGTAAGAATCTTAAAACCTATGTATTGATATCTCTCTGTAAGTGAGTCAAGTGGGTGTAAAGCGGCATAAACACAGCAGTGCAAAGCAGCTAAACCCTATTATAAAAATCAATTACTTTTAAAAACCCGTGAAACAAAGACAGTGAAAGAGAGAGAAATTCTTACAAAATCCGTTCAGGGGCTGCGATGCCACCTGGATTGACCATATCTAGACCCACAGCTGATTGAGACATAAGGGAGGACACTCTTGGGGCTGAGAGGTTTGGTGAGGTTGGGTGAGCTAACGCAGACCCTGTAAAGTAATACGGCGTGGTACCCATCCCATGGGTCCCAAATCTCCAGGTTCAAGGGCATCGTCCTACGTCGAAAACATGCACGAGAAACCCAGAAGATGGTACACCGTGTGACCGGGAAAGGTTTCTAAAACGCACCTCATTTCTCATCTCCTTGTGCTCCGGTTCGCCATTCCAGCCGCTTTACTAGCAATCTCCCTCCTTGGAGAATCAGCACCTTTAACCTCCTGTTCCGAACACGTTGCAATTTGTCCTGAGGATGAACGGGAAGAGGGGGAACCAATGAGAGACTAGCTCTAGGTGTTGGGACAGGCAGAGGTCACTCTATTTTCCCATCAGGAAGCAGAATTAACCACAGGCTCAGCCTGCCGCCCGGAGCCAGAATAGGGCCTGAAGCAATCCTGCGCTTTTGCGGCCAGCTCCCAAGAAAGCGAGTTGAAAAATGGAGCGCAGGGGCACTGCAATTCACAAACCTGCAGAGTTAGAAATGATAACTCTCGTCCACAAATATATGGAGGGAAGGCAACGAAGAGGATTTGAAAGCAAGGCAGAATTGCAGGAAACCGATTTCAGGAGGTAGATTCGAATCGCCTTTAAAGCACAGGAAAAGCGGCAAAACCTCGACAATGATGCCCTTGGCTAAAAAGGGCGTATGCGTTTTTTCCTGAATATATTCAGGAAAAAACGCATACGCCCTTTTTGGCCAACCAAGCAACCTGGAAAGGCAAATCAGCGCTACAAAGAAGTCTCGCTTCCCATCGGTCAAAAGGGCCATGCTGAATAAAGTGTCAAAACCAGAAATGCAGGACAGGCCATGGAGAAATGGGAGCCTTGCTACGCTGATGGGCGGGCTGTAAATTGCCAACAGCCACTCTGGAGAAGTGTACGGTGTGTCCTGAAACATCTAAAAAACTCAGCTTAGAGAGCATAGGGCACTTCCACTCATGGGCGTATAAATTGGGAAAACTAAAAATCAGCAAGACACAGGCACCCCAAAGTTTAGGGCTGCTCTGTTGACAAGAACCTCCACTTCGTTACACCTTAAACATCCCAGGAAAGAGAAGAATGGATAAAGAAGTTGTGGTCCTTATGTACAATGGAATATCACTCAGCCATGAAATCAACGTCATAAGGCTAGGAGCAGCATGATGAGTGGATTTAGGTACGACGATTCTAAGTGAAATAAGTCACACAGAAAAAGACACTTATCATAAGATATCACTTACAGAGAGAATGTAAAAACCGCTACCCTTGAACTGAATTACAAAACAGAACAGAGTCGCACGTTTAGAAAACACACTATGGCTGCTTAACGGGAAAGGTGAGGTGGGGTGATGCATAAAACAAGGGTCTCAAATTAGCTCAGATACCGTTCCATAAACCCAATATGTAATAGACAAGACCTACTCCTTGCTCAGTGAACTGGACTCAACAACCCCTATTCACCCCCCAGGAATATATCTGACTAGTAAGAATCTTAAAACCTATGTATTGATATCTCTCTGTAAGTGAGTCAAGTGGGTGTAAAGCGGCATAAACACAGCAGTGCAAAGCAGCTAAACCCTATTATAAAAATCAATTACTTTTAAAAACCCGTGAAACAAAGACAGTGAAAGAGAGAGAAATTCTTACAAAATTCGTTCAGGGGCTGCGATGCCACCTGGATTGACCATATCTAGACCCACAGCTGATTGAGACATAAGGGTGGACACTCTTGGGGCTGAGAGGTTTGGTGAGGTTGGGTGAGCTAACGCAGACCCTTTAAAGTAATATGGCGTGGTACCCATCCCATGGGTCCCAAATCTCCAGGTTCAAGGGCATCTTCCTACGTCGAAAACATGCACGAGAAACCCAGAAGATGGTACACCGTGTGACCGGGAAAGGTTTCTAAAATGCACCTCATTTCTCATCTCCTTGTGCTCCGGTTCGCCATTCCAGCCGCTTTACTAGCAATCTCCCTCCTTGGAGAATCAGCACCTTTAACCTCCTGTTCCGAACACGTTGCAATTTGTCCTGAGGATGAACGGGAAGAGGGGGAACCAATGAGAGACTAGCTCTAGGTGTTGGGACAGGCACAGGTCACTCTATTTTCCCATCAGGAAGCAGAATTAACCACAGGCTCAGCCTGCCGCCCAGAGCCAGAATAGGGCCTGAAGCAGTCCTGCGCTTTTGCGGCCAGCTCCCAAGAAAGCGAGTTGAAAAATGGAGCTCAGGGGCACTGCAATTCACAAACCTACAGAGTTAGAAATGATAACTCTCGTCCACAAATATATGGAGGGAAGGCAACGAAGAGGATTTGAAAGCAAGGCAGAATTGCAGGAAACTGATTTCAGGAGGTAGATTCGAATCGCCTTTAAAGCACAGGAAAAGCGGCAAAACCTCGACAATGATGCCCTTGGCCAAAAAGGGCGTATGCGTTTTTTCCTGAATATATTCAGGAAAAAACGCATACGCCCTTTTTGGCCAACCAAGCAACCTGGAAAGGCAAATCAGCGCTACAAAGAAGTCTCGCTTCCCATCGGTCAAAAGGGCCATGCTGAATAAAGTGTCAAAACCAGAAATGCAGGACAGCCCATGGAGAAATGGGAGCCTTGCTACGCTGATGGGCGGGCTGTAAATTGCCAACAGCCACTCTGGAGAAGTGTACGGTGTGTCCTGAAACATCTAAAAAACTCAGCTTAGAGAGCATAGGGCACTTCCACTCATGGGCGTATAAATTGGGAAAACTAAAAATCAGCAAGACACAGGCACCCCAAAGTTTAGGGCTGCTCTGTTGACAAGAACCTCCACTTCGTTACACCTGAAACATCCCAGGAAAGAGAAGAATGGATAAAGAAGTTGTGGTCCTTATGTACAATGGAATATCACTCAGCCATGAAATCAACGTCATAAGGCTAGGAGCAGCATGATGAGTGGATTTAGGTACGACGATTCTAAGTGAAATAAGTCACACAGAAAAAGACACTTATCATAAGATATCACTTACAGAGGGAATGTAAAAACCGCTACCCTTGAACTGAATTACAAAACAGAACAGAGTCGCACGTTTAGAAAACACACTATGGCTGCTTAACGGGAAAGGTGAGGTGGGGTGATGCATAAAACAAGGGTTTCAAATTAGCTCAGATACCGTTCCATAAACCCAATATGTAATAGACCAGACCTACTCCTTGCTCAGTGAACTGGACTCAACGCCCCCTATTCACCGCCCAAGAATATATCTGACTAGTAAGAATCTTAAAACCTATGTATTGATATCTCTCTGTAAGTGAGTCAAGTGGGTGTAAAGCGGCATAAACACAGCAGTGCAAAGCAGCTAAACCCTATTATAAAAATCAATTACTTTTAAAAACCCGTGAAACAAAGACAGTGAAAGAGAGAGAAATTCTTACAAAATTCGTTCAGGGGCTGCGATGCCACCTGGATTGACCATATCTAGACCCACAGCTGATTGAGACATAAGGGTGGACACTCTTGGGGCTGAGAGGTTTGGTGAGGTTGGGTGAGCTAACGCAGACCCTTTAAAGTAATACGGCGTGGTACCCATCCCATGGGTCCCAAATCTCCAGGTTCAAGGGCATCTTCCTACGTCGAAAACATGCACGAGAAACCCAGAAGATGGTACACCGTGTGACCGGGAAAGGTTTCTAAAACGCACCTCATTTCTCATCTCCTTGTGCTCCGGTTCGCCATTCCAGCCGCTTTACTAGCAATCTCCCTCCTTGGAGAATCAGCACCTTTAACCTCCTGTTCCGTACACGTTGCAATTTGTCCTGAGGATGAACGGGAAGAGGGGGAACCAATGAGAGACTAGCTCTAGGTGTTGGGACAGGCAGAGGTCACTCTATTTTCCCATCAGGAAGCAGAATTAACCACAGGCTCAGCCTGCCGCCCGGAGCCAGAATAGGGCCTGAAGCAATCCTGCGCTTTTGCGGCCAGCTCCCAAGAAAGCGAGTTGAAAAATGGAGCTCAGGGGCACTGCAATTCACAAACCTGCAGAGTTAGAAATGATAACTCTCGTCCACAAATATATGGAGGGAAGGCAACGAAGAGGATTTGAAAGCAAGGCAGAATTGCAGGAAACCGATTTCAGGAGGTAGATTCGAATCGCCTTTAAAGCACAGGAAAAGCGGCAAAACCTCGACAATGATGCCCTTGGCCAAAAAGGGCGTATGCGTTTTTTCCTGAATATATTCAGGAAAAAACGCATACGCCCTTTTTGGCCAACCAAGCAACCTGGAAAGGCAAATCAGCGCTACAAAGAAGTCTCGCTTCCCATCGGTCAAAAGGGCCATGCTGAATAAAGTGTCAAAACCAGAAATGCAGGACAGGCCATGGAGAAATGGGAGCCTTGCTACGCTGATGGGCGGGCTGTAAATTGCCAACAGCCACTCTGGAGAAGTGTACGGTGTGTCCTGAAACATCTAAAAAACTCAGCTTAGAGAGCATAGGGCACTTCCACTCATGGGCGTATAAATTGGGAAAACTAAAAATCAGCAAGACACAGGCACCCCAAAGTTTAGGGCTGCTCTGTTGACAAGAACCTCCACTTCGTTACACCTTAAACATCCCAGGAAAGAGAAGAATGGATAAAGAAGTTGTGGTCCTTATGTACAATGGAATATCACTCAGCCATGAAATCAACGTCATAAGGCTAGGAGCAGCATGATGAGTGGATTTAGGTACGACGATTCTAAGTGAAATAAGTCACACAGAAAAAGACACTTATCATAAGATATCACTTACAGAGGGAATGTAAAAACCGCTACCCTTGAACTGAATTACAAAACAGAACAGAGTCGCACGTTTAGAAAACACACTATGGCTGCTTAACGGGAAAGGTGAGGTGGGGTGATGCATAAAACAAGGGTTTCAAATTAGCTCAGATACCGTTCCATAAACCCAATATGTAATAGACCAGACCTACTCCTTGCTCAGTGAACTGGACTCAACGCCCCCTATTCACCGCCCAAGAATATATCTGACTAGTAAGAATCTTAAAACCTATGTATTGATATCTCTCTGTAAGTGAGTCAAGTGGGTGTAAAGCGGCATAAACACAGCAGTGCAAAGCAGCTAAACCCTATTATAAAAATCAATTACTTTTAAAAACCCGTGAAACAAAGACAGTGAAAGAGAGAGAAATTCTTACAAAATTCGTTCAGGGGCTGCGATGCCACCTGGATTGACCATATCTAGACCCACAGCTGATTGAGACATAAGGGAGGACACTCTTGGGGCTGAGAGGTTTGGTGAGGTTGGGTGAGCTAACGCAGACCCTGTAAAGTAATACGGCGTGGTACCCATCCCATGGGTCCCAAATCTCCAGGTTCAAGGGCATCGTCCTACGTCGAAAACATGCACGAGAAACCCAGAAGATGGTACACCGTGTGACCGGGAAAGGTTTCTAAAACGCACCTCATTTCTCATCTCCTTGTGCTCCGGTTCGCCATTCCAGCCGCTTTACTAGCAATCTCCCTCCTTGGAGAATCAGCACCTTTAACCTCCTGTTCCGAACACGTTGCAATTTGTCCTGAGGATGAACGGGAAGAGGGGGAACCAATGAGAGACTAGCTCTAGGTGTTGGGACAGGCAGAGGTCACTCTATTTTCCCATCAGGAAGCAGAATTAACCACAGGCTCAGCCTGCCGCCCGGAGCCAGAATAGGGCCTGAAGCAATCCTGCGCTTTTGCGGCCAGCTCCCAAGAAAGCGAGTTGAAAAATGGAGCTCAGGGGCACTGCAATTCACAAACCTGCAGAGTTAGAAATGATAACTCTCGTCCACAAATATATGGAGGGAAGGCAACGAAGAGGATTTGAAAGCAAGGCAGAATTGCAGGAAACCGATTTCAGGAGGTAGATTCGAATCGCCTTTAAAGCACAGGAAAAGCGGCAAAACCTCGACAATGATGCCCTTGGCCAAAAAGGGCGTATGCGTTTTTTCCTGAATATATTCAGGAAAAAACGCATACGCCCTTTTTGGCCAACCAAGCAACCTGGAAAGGCAAATCAGCGCTACAAAGAAGTCTCGCTTCCCATCGGTCAAAAGGGCCATGCTGAATAAAGTGTCAAAACCAGAAATGCAGGACAGCCCATGGAGAAATGGGAGCCTTGCTACGCTGATGGGCGGGCTGTAAATTGCCAACAGCCACTCTGGAGAAGTGTACGGTGTGTCCTGAAACATCTAAAAAACTCAGCTTAGAGAGCATAGGGCACTTCCACTCATGGGCGTATAAATTGGGAAAACTAAAAATCAGCAAGACACAGGCACCCCAAAGTTTAGGGCTGCTCTGTTGACAAGAACCTCCACTTCGTTACACCTTAAACATCCCAGGAAAGAGAAGAATGGATAAAGAAGTTGTGGTCCTTATGTACAATGGAATATCACTCAGCCATGAAATCAACGTCATAAGGCTAGGAGCAGCATGATGAGTGGATTTAGGTACGACGATTCTAAGTGAAATAAGTCACACAGAAAAAGACACTTATCATAAGATATCACTTACAGAGGGAATGTAAAAACCGCTACCCTTGAACTGAATTACAAAACAGAACAGAGTCGCACGTTTAGAAAACACACTATGGCTGCTTAACGGGAAAGGTGAGGTGGGGTGATGCATAAAACAAGGGTTTCAAATTAGCTCAGATACCGTTCCATAAACCCAATATGTAATAGACAAGACCTACTCCTTGCTCAGTGAACTGGACTCAACGCCCCCTATTCACCGCCCAAGAATATATCTGACTAGTAAGAATCTTAAAACCTATGTATTGATATCTCTCTGTAAGTGAGTCAAGTGGGTGTAAAGCGGCATAAACACAGCAGTGCAAAGCAGCTAAACCCTGTTATAAAAATCAATTACTTTTAAAAACCCGTGAAACAAAGACAGTGAAAGAGAGAGAAATTCTTACAAAATTCGTTCAGGGGCTGCGATGCCACCTGGATTGACCATATCTAGACCCACAGCTGATTGAGACATAAGGGTGGACACTCTTGGGGCTGAGAGGTTTGGTGAGGTTGGGTGAGGTAACGCAGACCCTTTAAAGTAATACGGCGTGGTACCCATCCCATGGGTCCCAAATCTCCAGGTTCAAGGGCATCTTCCTACATCGAAAACATGCATGAGAAACCCAGAAGATGGTACACCGTGTGACCGGGAAAGGTTTCTAAAACGCACCTCATTTCTCATCTCCTTGTGCTCCGGTTCGCCATTCCAGCCCCTTTACTAGCAATCTCCCTCCTTGGAGAATCAGCACCTTTAACCTCCTGTTCCGTACACGTTGCAATTTGTCCTGAGGATGAACGGGAAGAGGGGGAACCAATGAGAGACTAGCTCTAGGTGTTGGGACAGGCAGAGGTCACTCTATTTTCCCATCAGGAAGCAGAATTAACCACAGGCTCAGCCTGCCGCCCGGAGCCAGAATAGGGCCTGAAGCAATCCTGCGCTTTTGCGGCCAGCTCCCAAGAAAGCGAGTTGAAAAATGGAGCTCAGGGGCACTGCAATTCACAAACCTGCAGAGTTAGAAATGATAACTCTCGTCCACAAATATATGGAGGGAAGGCTACGAAGAGGATTTGAAAGCAAGGCAGAATTGCAGGAAACCGATTTCAGGAGGTAGATTCGAATCGCCTTTAAAGCACAGGAAAAGCGGCAAAACCTCGACAATGATGCCCTTGGCCAAAAAGGGCGTATGCGTTTTTTCCTGAATATATTCAGGAAAAAACGCATACGCCCTTTTTGGCCAACCAAGCAACCTGGAAAGGCAAATCAGCGCTACAAAGAAGTCTCGCTTCCCATCGGTCAAAAGGGCCATGCTGAATAAAGTGTCAAAACCAGAAATGCAGGACAGGCCATGGAGAAATGGGAGCCTTGCTACGCTGATGGGCGGGCTGTAAATTGCCAACAGCCACTCTGGAGAAGTGTACGGTGTGTCCTGAAACATCTAAAAAACTCAGCTTAGAGAGCATAGGGCACTTCCACTCATGGGCGTATAAATTGGGAAAACTAAAAATCAGCAAGACACAGGCACCCCAAAGTTTAGGGCTGCTCTGTTGACAAGAACCTCCACTTCGTTACACCTTAAACATCCCAGGAAAGAGAAGAATGGATAAAGAAGTTGTGGTCCTTATGTACAATGGAATATCACTCAGCCATGAAATCAACGTCATAAGGCTAGGAGCAGCATGATGAGTGGATTTAGGTACGACGATTCTAAGTGAAATAAGTCACACAGAAAAAGACACTTATCATAAGATATCACTTACAGAGGGAATGTAAAAACCGCTACCCTTGAACTGAATTACAAAACAGAACAGAGTCGCACGTTTAGAAAACACACTATGGCTGCTTAACGGGAAAGGTGAGGTGGGGTGATGCATAAAACAAGGGTTTCAAATTAGCTCAGATACCGTTCCATAAACCCAATATGTAATAGACCAGACCTACTCCTTGCTCAGTGAACTGGACTCAACGCCCCCTATTCACCGCCCAAGAATATATCTGACTAGTAAGAATCTTAAAACCTATGTATTGATATCTCTCTGTAAGTGAGTCAAGTGGGTGTAAAGCGGCATAAACACAGCAGTGCAAAGCAGCTAAACCCTATTATAAAAATCAATTACTTTTAAAAACCCGTGAAACAAAGACAGTGAAAGAGAGAGAAATTCTTACAAAATTCGTTCAGGGGCTGCGATGCCACCTGGATTGACCATATCTAGACCCACAGCTGATTGAGACATAAGGGTGGACACTCTTGGGGCTGAGAGGTTTGGTGAGGTTGGGTGAGCTAACGCAGACCCTTTAAAGTAATACGGCGTGGTACCCATCCCATGGGTCCCAAATCTCCAGGTTCAAGGGCATCTTCCTACGTCGAAAACATGCACGAGAAACCCAGAAGATGGTACACCGTGTGACTGGGAAAGGTTTCTAAAACGCACCTCATTTCTCATCTCCTTGTGCTCCGGTTCGCCATTCCAGCCGCTTTACTAGCAATCTCCCTCCTTGGAGAATCAGCACCTTTAACCTCCTGTTCCGTACACGTTGCAATTTGTCCTGAGGATGAACGGGAAGAGGGGGAACCAATGAGAGACTAGCTCTAGGTGTTGGGACAGGCAGAGGTCACTCTATTTTCCCATCAGGAAGCAGAATTAACCACAGGCTCAGCCTGCCGCCCGGAGCCAGAATAGGGCCTGAAGCAATCCTGCGCTTTTGCGGCCAGCTCCCAAGAAAGCGAGTTGAAAAATGGAGCTCAGGGGCACTGCAATTCACAAACCTGCAGAGTTAGAAATGATAACTCTCGTCCACAAATATATGGAGGGAAGGCAACGAAGAGGATTTGAAAGCAAGGCAGAATTGCAGGAAACCGATTTCAGGAGGTAGATTCGAATCGCCTTTAAAGCACAGGAAAAGCGGCAAAACCTCGACAATGATGCCCTTGGCCAAAAAGGGCGTATGCGTTTTTTCCTGAATATATTCAGGAAAAAACGCATACGCCCTTTTTGGCCAACCAAGCAACCTGGAAAGGCAAATCAGCGCTACAAAGAAGTCTCGCTTCCCATCGGTCAAAAGGGCCATGCTGAATAAAGTGTCAAAACCAGAAATGCAGGACAGGCCATGGAGAAATGGGAGCCTTGCTACGCTGATGGGCTGGCTGTAAATTGCCAACAGCTACTCTGGAGAAGTGTACGGTGTGTCCTGAAACATCTAAAAAACTCAGCTTAGAGAGCATAGGGCACTTCCACTCATGGGCGTATAAATTGGGAAAACTAAAAATCAGCAAGACACAGGCACCCCAAAGTTTAGGGCTGCTCTGTTGACAAGAACCTCCACTTCGTTACACCTTAAACATCCCAGGAAAGAGAAGAATGGATAAAGAAGTTGTGGTCCTTATGTACAATGGAATATCACTCAGCCATGAAATCAACGTCATAAGGCTAGGAGCAGCATGATGAGTGGATTTAGGTACGACGATTCTAAGTGAAATAAGTCACACAGAAAAAGACACTTATCATAAGATATCACTTACAGAGGGAATGTAAAAACCGCTACCCTTGAACTGAATTACAAAACAGAACAGAGTCGCACGTTTAGAAAACACACTATGGCTGCTTAACGGGAAAGGTGAGGTGGGGTGATGCATAAAACAAGGGTTTCAAATTAGCTCAGATACCGTTCCATAAACCCAATATGTAATAGACCAGACCTACTCCTTGCTCAGTGAACTGGACTCAACGCCCCCTATTCACCGCCCAAGAATATATCTGACTAGTAAGAATCTTAAAACCTATGTATTGATATCTCTCTGTAAGTGAGTCAAGTGGGTGTAAAGCGGCATAAACACAGCAGTGCAAAGCAGCTAAACCCTATTATAAAAATCAATTACTTTTAAAAACCCGTGAAACAAAGACAGTGAAAGAGAGAGAAATTCTTACAAAATTCGTTCAGGGGCTGCGATGCCACCTGGATTGACCATATCTAGACCCACAGCTGATTGAGACATAAGGGAGGACACTCTTGGGGCTGAGAGGTTTGGTGAGGTTGGGTGAGCTAACGCAGACCCTGTAAAGTAATACGGCGTGGTACCCATCCCATGGGTCCCAAATCTCCAGGTTCAAGGGCATCGTCCTACGTCGAAAACATGCACGAGAAACCCAGAAGATGGTACACCGTGTGACCGGGAAAGGTTTCTAAAACGCACCTCATTTCTCATCTCCTTGTGCTCCGGTTCGCCATTCCAGCTGCTTTACTAGCAATCTCCCTCCTTGGAGAATCAGCACCTTTAACCTCCTGTTCCGAACACGTTGCAATTTGTCCTGAGGATGAACGGGAAGAGGGGGAACCAATGAGAGACTAGCTCTAGGTGTTGGGACAGGCAGAGGTCACTCTATTTTCCCATCAGGAAGCAGAATTAACCACAGGCTCAGCCTGCCGCCCGGAGCCAGAATAGGGCCTGAAGCAATCCTGCGCTTTTGCGGCCAGCTCCCAAGAAAGCGAGTTGAAAAATGGAGCTCAGGGGCACTGCAATTCACAAACCTGCAGAGTTAGAAATGATAACTCTCGTCCACAAATATATGGAGGGAAGGCAACGAAGAGGATTTGAAAGCAAGGCAGAATTGCAGGAAACCGATTTCAGGAGGTAGATTCGAATCGCCTTTAAAGCACAGGAAAAGCGGCAAAACCTCGACAATGATGCCCTTGGCCAAAAAGGGCGTATGCGTTTTTTCCTGAATATATTCAGGAAAAAACGCATACGCCCTTTTTGGCCAACCAAGCAACCTGGAAAGGCAAATCAGCGCTACAAAGAAGTCTCGCTTCCCATCGGTCAAAAGGGCCATGCTGAATAAAGTGTCAAAACCAGAAATGCAGGACAGCCCATGGAGAAATGGGAGCCTTGCTACGCTGATGGGCGGGCTGTAAATTGCCAACAGCCACTCTGGAGAAGTGTACGGTGTGTCCTGAAACATCTAAAAAACTCAGCTTAGAGAGCATAGGGCACTTCCACTCATGGGCGTATAAATTGGGAAAACTAAAAATCAGCAAGACACAGGCACCCCAAAGTTTAGGGCTGCTCTGTTGACAAGAACCTCCACTTCGTTACACCTTAAACATCCCAGGAAAGAGAAGAATGGATAAAGAAGTTGTGGTCCTTATGTACAATGGAATATCACTCAGCCATGAAATCAACGTCATAAGGCTAGGAGCAGCATGATGAGTGGATTTAGGTACGACGATTCTAAGTGAAATAAGTCACACAGAAAAAGACACTTATCATAAGATATCACTTACAGAGGGAATGTAAAAACCGCTACCCTTGAACTGAATTACAAAACAGAACAGAGTCGCACGTTTAGAAAACACACTATGGCTGCTTAACGGGAAAGGTGAGGTGGGGTGATGCATAAAACAAGGGTTTCAAATTAGCTCAGATACCGTTCCATAAACCCAATATGTAATAGACCAGACCTACTCCTTGCTCAGTGAACTGGACTCAACGCCCCCTATTCACCGCCCAAGAATATATCTGACTAGTAAGAATCTTAAAACCTATGTATTGATATCTCTCTGTAAGTGAGTCAAGTGGGTGTAAAGCGGCATAAACACAGCAGTGCAAAGCAGCTAAACCCTATTATAAAAATCAATTACTTTTAAAAACCCGTGAAACAAAGACAGTGAAAGAGAGAGAAATTCTTACAAAATTCGTTCAGGGGCTGCGATGCCACCTGGATTGACCATATCTAGACCCACAGCTGATTGAGACATAAGGGAGGACACTCTTGGGGCTGAGAGGTTTGGTGAGGTTGGGTGAGCTAACGCAGACCCTGTAAAGTGATATGGCGTGGTACCCATCCCATGGGTCCCAAATCTCCAGGTTCAAGGGCATCGTCCTACGTCGAAAACATGCACGAGAAACCCAGAAGATGGTACACCGTGTGACCGGGAAAGGTTTCTAAAACGCACCTCATTTCTCATCTCCTTGTGCTCCGGTTCGCCATTCCAGCCGCTTTACTAGCAATCTCCCTCCTTGGAGAATCAGCACCTTTAACCTCCTGTTCCGAACACGTTGCAATTTGTCCTGAGGATGAACGGGAAGAGGGGGAACCAATGAGAGACTAGCTCTAGGTGTTGGGACAGGCAGAGGTCACTCTATTTTCCCATCAGGAAGCAGAATTAACCACAGGCTCAGCCTGCCGCCCGGAGCCAGAATAGGGCCTGAAGCAATCCTGCGCTTTTGCGGCCAGCTCCCAAGAAAGCGAGTTGAAAAATGGAGCTCAGGGGCACTGCAATTCACAGACCTGCAGAGTTAGAAATGATAACTCTCGTCCACAAATATATGGAGGGAAGGCTACGAAGAGGATTTGAAAGCAAGGCAGAATTGCAGGAAACCGATTTCAGGAGGTAGATTCGAATCGCCTTTAAAGCACAGGAAAAGCGGCAAAACCTCGACAATGATGCCCTTGGCCAAAAAGGGCGTATGCGTTTTTTCCTGAATATATTCAGGAAAAAACGCATACGCCCTTTTTGGCCAACCAAGCAACCTGGAAAGGCAAATCAGCGCTACAAAGAAGTCTCGCTTCCCATCGGTCAAAAGGGCCATGCTGAATAAAGTGTCAAAACCAGAAATGCAGGACAGGCCATGGAGAAATGGGAGCCTTGCTACGCTGATGGGCGGGCTGTAAATTGCCAACAGCCACTCTGGAGAAGTGTACGGTGTGTCCTGAAACATCTAAAAAACTCAGCTTAGAGAGCATAGGGCACTTCCACTCATGGGCGTATAAATTGGGAAAACTAAAAATCAGCAAGACACAGGCACCCCAAAGTTTAGGGCTGCTCTGTTGACAAGAACCTCCACTTCGTTACACCTTAAACATCCCAGGAAAGAGAAGAATGGATAAAGAAGTTGTGGTCCTTATGTACAATGGAATATCACTCAGCCATGAAATCAACGTCATAAGGCTAGGAGCAGCATGATGAGTGGATTTAGGTACGACGATTCTAAGTGAAATAAGTCACACAGAAAAAGACACTTATCATAAGATATCACTTACAGAGGGAATGTAAAAACCGCTACCCTTGAACTGAATTACAAAACAGAACAGAGTCGCACGTTTAGAAAACACACTATGGCTGCTTAACGGGAAAGGTGAGGTGGGGTGATGCATAAAACAAGGGTTTCAAATTAGCTCAGATACCGTTCCATAAACCCAATATGTAATAGACCAGACCTACTCCTTGCTCAGTGAACTGGACTCAACGCCCCCTATTCACCGCCCAAGAATATATCTGACTAGTAAGAATCTTAAAACCTATGTATTGATATCTCTCTGTAAGTGAGTCAAGTGGGTGTAAAGCGGCATAAACACAGCAGTGCAAAGCAGCTAAACCCTATTATAAAAATCAATTACTTTTAAAAACCCGTGAAACAAAGACAGTGAAAGAGAGAGAAATTCTTACAAAATTCGTTCAGGGGCTGCGATGCCACCTGGATTGACCATATCTAGACCCACAGCTGATTGAGACATAAGGGTGGACACTCTTGGGGCTGAGAGGTTTGGTGAGGTTGGGTGAGCTAACGCAGACCCTTTAAAGTAATACGGCGTGGTACCCATCCCATGGGTCCCAAATCTCCAGGTTCAAGGGCATCTTCCTACGTCGAAAACATGCACGAGCAACCCAGAAGATGGTACACCGTGTGACCGGGAAAGGTTTCTAAAACGCACCTCATTTCTCATCTCCTTGTGCTCCGGTTCGCCATTCCAGCCGCTTTACTAGCAATCTCCCTCCTTGGAGAATCAGCACCTTTAACCTCCTGTTCCGTACACGTTGCAATTTGTCCTGAGGATGAACGGGAAGAGGGGGAACCAATGAGAGACTAGCTCTAGGTGTTGGGACAGGCAGAGGTCACTCTATTTTCCCATCAGGAAGCAGAATTAACCACAGGCTCAGCCTGCCGCCCGGAGCCAGAATAGGGCCTGAAGCAATCCTGCGCTTTTGCGGCCAGCTCCCAAGAAAGCGAGTTGAAAAATGGAGCTCAGGGGCACTGCAATTCACAAACCTGCAGAGTTAGAAATGATAACTCTCGTCCACAAATATATGGAGGGAAGGCAACGAAGAGGATTTGAAAGCAAGGCAGAATTGCAGGAAACCGATTTCAGGAGGTAGATTCGAATCGCCTTTAAAGCACAGGAAAAGCGGCAAAACCTCGACAATGATGCCCTTGGCCAAAAAGGGCGTATGCGTTTTTTCCTGAATATATTCAGGAAAAAACGCATACGCCCTTTTTGGCCAACCAAGCAACCTGGAAAGGCAAATCAGCGCTACAAAGAAGTCTCGCTTCCCATCGGTCAAAAGGGCCATGCTGAATAAAGTGTCAAAACCAGAAATGCAGGACAGCCCATGGAGAAATGGGAGCCTTGCTACGCTGATGGGCGGGCTGTAAATTGCCAACAGCCACTCTGGAGAAGTGTACGGTGTGTCCTGAAACATCTAAAAAACTCAGCTTAGAGAGCATAGGGCACTTCCACTCATGGGCGTATAAATTGGGAAAACTAAAAATCAGCAAGACACAGGCACCCCAAAGTTTAGGGCTGCTCTGTTGACAAGAACCTCCACTTCGTTACACCTTAAACATCCCAGGAAAGAGAAGAATGGATAAAGAAGTTGTGGTCCTTATGTACAATGGAATATCACTCAGCCATGAAATCAACGTCATAAGGCTAGGAGCAGCATGATGAGTGGATTTAGGTACGACGATTCTAAGTGAAATAAGTCACACAGAAAAAGACACTTATCATAAGATATCACTTACAGAGGGAATGTAAAAACCGCTACCCTTGAACTGAATTACAAAACAGAACAGAGTCGCACGTTTAGAAAACACACTATGGCTGCTTAACGGGAAAGGTGAGGTGGGGTGATGCATAAAACAAGGGTTTCAAATTAGCTCAGATACCGTTCCATAAACCCAATATGTAATAGACAAGACCTACTCCTTGCTCAGTGAACTGGACTCAACGCCCCCTATTCACCGCCCAAGAATATATCTGACTAGTAAGAATCTTAAAACCTATGTATTGATATCTCTCTGTAAGTGAGTCAAGTGGGTGTAAAGCGGCATAAACACAGCAGTGCAAAGCAGCTAAACCCTGTTATAAAAATCAATTACTTTTAAAAACCCGTGAAACAAAGACAGTGAAAGAGAGAGAAATTCTTACAAAATTCGTTCAGGGGCTGCGATGCCACCTGGATTGACCATATCTAGACCCACAGCTGATTGAGACATAAGGGTGGACACTCTTGGGGCTGAGAGGTTTGGTGAGGTTGGGTGAGCTAACGCAGACCCTTTAAAGTAATACGGCGTGGTACCCATCCCATGGGTCCCAAATCTCCAGGTTCAAGGGCATCTTCCTACGTCGAAAACATGCACGAGAAACCCAGAAGATGGTACACCGTGTGACCGGGAAAGGTTTCTAAAACGCACGTCATTTCTCATCTCCTTGTGCTCCGGTTCGCCATTCCAGCCGCTTTACTAGCAATCTCCCTCCTTGGAGAATCAGCACCTTTAACCTCCTGTTCCGTACACGTTGCAATTTGTCCTGAGGATGAACGGGAAGAGGGGGAACCAATGAGAGACTAGCTCTAGGTGTTGGGACAGGCAGAGGTCACTCTATTTTCCCATCAGGAAGCAGAATTAACCACAGGCTCAGCCTGCCGCCCGGAGCCAGAATAGGGCCTGAAGCAATCCTGCGCTTTTGCGGCCAGCTCCCAAGAAAGCGAGTTGAAAAATGGAGCTCAGGGGCACTGCAATTCACAAACCTGCAGAGTTAGAAATGATAACTCTCGTCCACAAATATATGGAGGGAAGGCTACGAAGAGGATTTGAAAGCAAGGCAGAATTGCAGGAAACCGATTTCAGGAGGTAGATTCGAATCGCCTTTAAAGCACAGGAAAAGCGGCAAAACCTCGACAATGATGCCCTTGGCCAAAAAGGGCGTATGCGTTTTTTCCTGAATATATTCAGGAAAAAACGCATACGCCCTTTTTGGCCAACCAAGCAACCTGGAAAGGCAAATCAGCGCTACAAAGAAGTCTCGCTTCCCATCGGTCAAAAGGGCCATGCTGAATAAAGTGTCAAAACCAGAAATGCAGGACAGGCCATGGAGAAATGGGAGCCTTGCTACGCTGATGGGCGGGCTGTAAATTGCCAACAGCCACTCTGGAGAAGTGTACGGTGTGTCCTGAAACATCTAAAAAACTCAGCTTAGAGAGCATAGGGCACTTCCACTCATGGGCGTATAAATTGGGAAAACTAAAAATCAGCAAGACACAGGCACCCCAAAGTTTAGGGCTGCTCTGTTGACAAGAACCTCCACTTCGTTACACCTGAAACATCCCAGGAAAGAGAAGAATGGATAAAGAAGTTGTGGTCCTTATGTACAATGGAATATCACTCAGCCATGAAATCAACGTCATAAGGCTAGGAGCAGCATGATGAGTGGATTTAGGTACGACGATTCTAAGTGAAATAAGTCACACAGAAAAAGACACTTATCATAAGATATCACTTACAGAGGGAATGTAAAAACCGCTACCCTTGAACTGAATTACAAAACAGAACAGAGTCGCACGTTTAGAAAACACACTATGGCTGCTTAACGGGAAAGGTGAGGTGGGGTGATGCATAAAACAAGGGTTTCAAATTAGCTCAGATACCGTTCCATAAACCCAATATGTAATAGACCAGACCTACTCCTTGCTCAGTGAACTGGACTCAACGCCCCCTATTCACCGCCCAAGAATATATCTGACTAGTAAGAATCTTAAAACCTATGTATTGATATCTCTCTGTAAGTGAGTCAAGTGGGTGTAAAGCGGCATAAACACAGCAGTGCAAAGCAGCTAAACCCTATTATAAAAATCAATTACTTTTAAAAACCCGTGAAACAAAGACAGTGAAAGAGAGAGAAATTCTTACAAAATTCGTTCAGGGGCTGCGATGCCACCTGGATTGACCATATCTAGACCCACAGCTGATTGAGACATAAGGGTGGACACTCTTGGGGCTGAGAGGTTTGGTGAGGTTGGGTGAGCTAACGCAGACCCTTTAAAGTAATACGGCGTGGTACCCATCCCATGGGTCCCAAATCTCCAGGTTCAAGGGCATCTTCCTACGTCGAAAACATGCACGAGCAACCCAGAAGATGGTACACCGTGTGACCGGGAAAGGTTTCTAAAACGCACCTCATTTCTCATCTCCTTGTGCTCCGGTTCGCCATTCCAGCCGCTTTACTAGCAATCTCCCTCCTTGGAGAATCAGCACCTTTAACCTCCTGTTCCGTACACGTTGCAATTTGTCCTGAGGATGAACGGGAAGAGGGGGAACCAATGAGAGACTAGCTCTAGGTGTTGGGACAGGCAGAGGTCACTCTATTTTCCCATCAGGAAGCAGAATTAACCACAGGCTCAGCCTGCCGCCCGGAGCCAGAATAGGGCCTGAAGCAATCCTGCGCTTTTGCGGCCAGCTCCCAAGAAAGCGAGTTGAAAAATGGAGCTCAGGGGCACTGCAATTCACAAACCTGCAGAGTTAGAAATGATAACTCTCGTCCACAAATATATGGAGGGAAGGCAACGAAGAGGATTTGAAAGCAAGGCAGAATTGCAGGAAACCGATTTCAGGAGGTAGATTCGAATCGCCTTTAAAGCACAGGAAAAGCGGCAAAACCTCGACAATGATGCCCTTGGCCAAAAAGGGCGTATGCGTTTTTTCCTGAATATATTCAGGAAAAAACGCATACGCCCTTTTTGGCCAACCAAGCAACCTGGAAAGGCAAATCAGCGCTACAAAGAAGTCTCGCTTCCCATCGGTCAAAAGGGCCATGCTGAATAAAGTGTCAAAACCAGAAATGCAGGACAGCCCATGGAGAAATGGGAGCCTTGCTACGCTGATGGGCGGGCTGTAAATTGCCAACAGCCACTCTGGAGAAGTGTACGGTGTGTCCTGAAACATCTAAAAAACTCAGCTTAGAAAGCATAGGGCACTTCCACTCATGGGCGTATAAATTGGGAAAACTAAAAATCAGCAAGACACAGGCACCCCAAAGTTTAGGGCTGCTCTGTTGACAAGAACCTCCAC